>NC_022024.1:10453163-10466934 GCF_000317375.1 Microtus ochrogaster
TGAGCCACCACCGCCCGGCCCTGCTCTCTTATCTTGAATACGATTTGGTCCTGGCTCAAATTTGTCTGCTCACTCTGAGCACTTCCCAGAATACTCTCCTTGTTCACCCAGCCTGCTGTCCACCCAGCCTGCTATCCATCCAGTCTGTTGTCCACCCGGCCTGTTTGAATGCTGTGAATTAGTTTTGATGTTGCTTGAGGAAAAAGAAAAAGCCTTTACTTAATAAGTATTTAACATTTACTTAATAAGGTAAATATTATGAAGATGGGATTCTGTCTTCGATGTCTTTCCAGAAGTGGGTTTATCACAGCACCTAGGACTTTGTTTAATAAGAACCACTCACCAGGAGAATATCTTAGAATTTTTTTCTCCTGATTTATTGGTATTTTATTTATTCTGTGCGTGGGGATTCAGATTTGTGGGTAGAGAAGGAATCGACCAGAAGAGATTAATTCCAAGAACTGAGGTCCTCCTGGTATTATATTCTCAATACACATTCTAAAAAGGCTCCAGACAGAGACTTGGGGGTCTTTTACTTCTCTCTTCCTCTTCCCAAAAACCTAGCTGAAACCCTGAAGCTAGCTTTTAAAGGCTTCCTGGGTTTCTGCTTTTATACATCCCTTCTGCCACGCCCCTTAGCCAGGAGAACCCCCGCCTCCAGTGTTCTTAAGTCCCAGACTACAGATGACTTCTTGCTTCTTGTTTTGTCATTAATTTACCTTTTCTGAAATGGAGATATTATTTTGATGGCAATATTTGAAATGAAAAAAATATTGCCTCTAGGATGAGTATATATGCATGGATTGTTCTCTTTGGGTACCAAGGGACCGTCGTGCAAGTCTGTGGACACCAGTATTGGAAACCCACCTGTCTGGGGAGCAGAAGGCTGACTTCCCTGATGGTTTTGAATTTTGGGTCACTGCCCTAGATGCACGTGATGTGGAAACACGTTATCTTCATGGCTGTCTAATTAAAGACTATTCGCGGCTCACACATTTGTCTACAACTACAGGGTGTGAGGAAACTGGGGATGGACCAGTGACCCTTGAAATTATCTAATTAATTATGCATAACCAATTTCATCAACTAAATAGAATGCAAAACAACACAGACTGTTAAATACCCAGTGAAAAGAAAATACCATTTAGTCTAGAAATCGTTCTGGTGTCTGTGCTGTTTAAAAACGCCTCTTTACCCACACTCGGCTCAGAAGTTGTCAGAGATGATTAAGAAAATTCATGGAGAGCACCTTAAATAATTTTGAGAAAACTAAGGGAAGTGAAATAGACCAGAGTCACTGTGCACACTGGGATCTATTCGAAAGAGTTGACCCTTAGGCCCTGAACAGCAAAGGAATACTTGGACACATGCACCCCTCCCCCGATACATTACCCCCACAGGCAACGTGACAGAGTGTGTCACAGTGAACTCTGAAGGTGACAACTCAGTTGTGTATAGTGGTGTGACAGCCACTGTATAGCGTGTGTCCTACTTGTGGAAACCGGGCAGTCTCTGCATGTCCTACAAAACTAAGATAATGAAATACTGTTAAAAAATAAAAGTTGGGTGTGGTGACATATGTCTGTGATCCAAGCAGTGGGGAAACTGAGGCAGGAGACTCATGAGTCTAAGCTTAACTTGGACTATGAAGCAAAGGAAAGACCGGACTGGGCTACATAAAAAAAAAAAAGAAAAAAAAAAGATCCTGTCACTGGAAACAGGCAATAGTAAGATCAAGCAAACAAAATTCAGTAAAGGAGGTGATAATTCAAATGAACATCTTTTCTCTCTTGTAAGCTTTTGGGCATTTCTGTGAGTTGATGCACAATTTGAAAGTAGGTGGCTGTCAGAGGCATTTGAGACAGAGAGAGTTGAGATATACTGCTACATAATGGCAGAATTAAAAAAAAGTTGGAGCCAACAAGATTGATAGGTAGCCCAGGGGATGTTCATGTGTTTCCAACAGTGCTTGGGAAATAATAATGGCTCTGAAAATGATCTTTATATATTTTTTTGAGCTAGGTCTTGCTATATAGTATAGGATGCTCTTGAACTCATAGTAGTCCTCCTGTCTCAGCTTCTTGAGTGCTGAGCTTGTAAGTGTGGGCAACTCTCTTCAAGTCAGTGTTTACTGTTATTGTTATTTTTATTATTCTCTTCTCATTTAATCAGTATGCCTAAAGATAACAGGATTTGTTGCCAAAGGACCTCCGATCAGCTTTACTTATATCTCCCTGGATCCAGCAGAGAGAGAAATGAGTATTAAAAATTTAATTCCCTACACTCTCCCAACTTTGTCATTGAAGGAGCCCTCACGTGACCTCTAAGAAGGCAATTCTGTGTCTTTGGTTCATTAACTCATCACTACTTACCGTCAGCCTCTCTCACCACCACTGCGAAGTATTTCACGGCTCCGTTGGTGTCGCTGAACCAGCTGCAGTTGACAGTGAAGTTGATGGAGGATTTGCTGATCAGCACCTCTTTCTCATTCACACGAATATGCGGGGGTGGCGGAGGAGGGCCTGGAAAAAGGTGGGGAAGGAGCCAAGCAGGGTCACAAGGCTGCTTTCTCCCTCTGAACAGGTCAGGGGGGGTGAAGGTCTGCAGTCACCCCAGCCTTTGTGCACTAGAGAGTGTGCAATTACAGCCCCCCACGATGAAATCCTCCTCCTCTGCTGAACAGAAGCAGGCAGAGAAAACAATTAGCGGTATCACTTTAAGCATAATGGAAGAGGCGGCTCCTGGGCAGGATTTCCTCCGGTGGTACCACCAAATTGTTTAAAAGCCCCACTAGTTATAGACTAACTAGACCAGACAAGGCGATGCACTTCAATTCCAACTCATTTGGGCGGTTTAATGTTGACTTGCTTGCTAGTGGAGAACTTTACTCAGAGAAAGGTCTCTGTTTTCTTGGAGCCATTAGCTTCTCTTCTCTAAGGCTGTGCACATGAAGACAGCATGCAGTAGAATAAAAGGGATGGAAATGACCAAGAGAGGGGCATAGCCCTCTACCCTGGGTGACAGGAGGGCCCACGCAGAGCTTTGGGGGACACTTACGGTCTATCATCGTGATGGTGCTGTCTTCAACCACCTCACTGGTCACACCGGCTGAGTGCACCTTGATGGACACTAAGTACCTCTTATGAGGCACTAGCATCATGATGTTGAGCAGAGATTTTTCTTTCTCCAGTTTCCTGGAAAACTCAATCTCTTGGGTATCCATCTTCCGGCACTCAACGTTATAACCATCGAAGTCGGAGTCAGGTGGTACCCAAGAACAGGCGATGGCCGTTGAGTTCTGGGGACGACAATGCAGGTTTTGTATCTTGTCTGGCTCTGTAGGGGCAAAGGGGACAAATACAACTCAGGAGTGTGGGAGTCTCACTTCCTCGAGCACCTTTGGAGGGAACTGTCTCAGAGGTGTACACAAACAGTCCCCATAATTTATTGAATTGCCTTTGGGGGAAAATATTTCTAAGGATCAAGGAAAATTTCTGGCTACTGGATTGCACTTTGGAAAAAATGTTTAAGCCATGCGATGGTGTCATACGCCTTTAATCCCAGCAATTGGGAGGCAGAGAAAGGTGAATTTCTGAGTTTGAGGCTAGCCTCGTCTACAGAGTGAGTTCCAGTACAGCCAGGGCTATGCAGAAAAACCCTGTATTGAAAAACAACAAAATAAACAACAAAATAAATGAACTAATGAACTAATGAACGAACAGAAAAAGTTTAAAGTCAGAATGGGGCCCCTGAGATGCTCAGTAGGTAAAGGTACTTGCCGCAAAACCTGATGGCCTGTGTTCAATCCCTGGAAGCTACATGTTATAAGAAGACAACCGACTTTCCCAAGTTATCCTCTGACCTTCACATCCATGTGTGCTGTGGCATGCACACACATGCATACTCATGAGAGCACACACACAAAAATAGATAAATAAATACAAAGGCAAGAGAAATAGCTAGAAATGCCAGTAGGGATGTAGCACTTGCCTGGCCCAAGTAAGGCCAAGGGTTCTCTCTTGCATACTGCAAACCCGAACGAAAACAATACAACAATAAAAACCCCAGGAAAAGGAATGGAACTGTCTCTTTAGAAAATCGTTGATATGGTTGGAGAAAACAAATGCATGTGAGCACACCGAAACTGGTGGAACAGAAGGTGGGGCAGGGTAGTTTAGGGGTTAAAAGGGAAGCCCCCAGCCTGAACGCAAAGTCTACTTATCAACACTTTTGGACAAGTGACTTTTCCACCTCTACCGCCCAGGTGTCCATGAGGAAAATAAGAATCTCTACTTCATAGAGTTATTATAATGCTTTCATGGTGGAAACACGTACAGCCACCTAGCGTACTGGCTGGCAGAGTTCTTACTCAATTAAAGTGACCTCTGCTAAAGAGGAGGCTGGGAAGTAACTGTAAGGAGTCATGATCCTCCATGTACTGACTTCTGTCGCCATCCTCCAGTCTTGCCTACAGAAACCTAGAAGGACTCTATCATTCTATTTTCTACCGAACAGGAGATAATATGCATGCTCACTCTCTGAATCCAAGTCCAACCATCTCAAACGAGACTATGGATTCAGCCCAAACCCCACTGGGATGATCCTCTCATCCCATCTGAATGCCAAGAGAAGCAAAACAAGCCATACTTGTCCTCACAGATCCAGAAATTGGTTTGCTGTATGTTTTCCAGGAATCCCCACTGACCGTCTTGACACTGAATTGATAGAATCTCCCTGGGTGAAGCCCATACACAATGCGTCCTTCTGATTTCCTGTTGCTGTACGGGTTGAGGACCGTGAGTGCATCTCTGGGGAGCCACTGCAGTTCAAAGTCATTGTAGTCTGTCCAGTCTGGGGGCCCCTTCCAGGTGATGGCCAAGGAAGTGTTTGTAACATCAGCAAATGACAAAAGACTGGGGGGACTTGGGGCTATACATAAAATAAAATGAAAAAAAATCACATAATCAAATTCATGACGTAGCATAGAGATTCAGAGCATTGAGTGACATCACATCTACTTTAACGTATGAAGAGAAAACATGATAATAATAGATGCAGAAACTTTCTTTTATCGTAGCAACCTTGTATACGACTATATATATATATATATGTATATATATATATACATATATATATATATAGCATTACATATGTCTTTTCTTTAAATATTCATAATCATAGTTTCCTTACCAGGATGTCACAGAACGTGAATGTATCCCAAATGGGTTATGTGTGTGGGAAAGTACTCCATCAGATTTGAAAGCAAAGGGCTGGGATTCAGAGACAACTGCGTCTGATTTTAGATAATTTTGTAGACTGATTATGTGGTGGTTTGCAAGGAAATGGCCCCCAAAGGGAGTGGCACTATTAGGAGGTGTGGTTTTGTTGGAGTAGGTGTGGTCTTGTTGGAGGAAGTATATCACTGTGGGGGGTGTATTTTGAGGTCTCTTTTGCTCAAGCTTCCCTTGGTGTTACACTGAGACCACTTCCTATTGCCTGCAAGATGTACAACTCTTAGCTACTTCTCCATCACCGTGTCTTGCCTGTATGTCGTCGCCATGTTACATCATGATGATAATGGGCTGAACTTCTGAACTGTAAGCAAGCCATCCCAATTAAATATATCTTTTATAAGTGTTGCCATGGTCGTGGTCTCTCTTCACAGCAATAGAAACCCTAACTAAGACAGACTCCAAGGTGGGACACAGGTATTTTCTGTGTATGCCCAAGGCACAGCAGCATGTAGGAGAGACTAGCCCATAGTGACACAGTGGTGATCTCTATCATTGCCCTCGTTTTTTAGATCTGAGCTGAGCTGCTCAGTGATCCTACCTTGCTTCATGCAGGTGAGTGACAGTGCACAACCAAGAGCCTAGTACTTTTTATACAAAGCTGAGATGGAGGGGTTTTATTTTATCATTGTGTGTGTCCATTATGTACAGAATACATGTATGCCCATGAGGGAAAGAGAGAGAGACAGAGAAAGAGTGTGTGTGTGTGTGTGAGAGAGAGAGAGAGAGAGAGAGAGACAGACAGACAGACAGACAGACAGAGCATGCATGTATCCCATAGTTCATGTGCCATGGTCAACACTGAGTGTTAGTCTTTATACTCAGCTGAGGCAGGGTGTCTTTGTTGTCTGTCCCATGTATGCCAGGGTGTCTGGCTCCTAAGCTTCCCATGTCCCCACCCCACTTTGCTCTAAGAGGACACAGTATTACAGATATGCTTCCTTAAGCTTTACTGTACTTGGGTTCTTGGGTTTAAACTTACTCCTCTTCCTTGAGCAGCAAGTACTTGATTCCCCCCCGCCCCCGCCAGCCATGTTATCATTAAAATCATTATTGAAATATATCTCTAGAAGTCACTCCTCACCAGTACTCGACTGGGCTTCTTACCTGTCCTGCCCTCCCCTGTGACTTTATTGCTGAGGTCCCCACTGTGGGTCACCACATACAGGGTGTATTTCCTCCCAGGCACGAGGCCTTGAAAGCGCCACTCTGTCAGCCCCTTGTCTTTCCAGTTCTCTTTCTTTGTGCCATTGGGATTGTAGAGAATCAGCTCGTAGAAGTCAAAGTCCCCAGAGGCTGGACTCCAGCTGAACCAAAGGCTATCTGTCATGTTCCGATTGGATGCTTTGAGATGGTTCACGGCAGCTGGGACTGAAGGGAGAAAAACGATCACCTCTGAGAACGAGACCGTGGTGGGAAACCATGCTGATACGCAGGTGAGACTCTGGGCTGTGCCGGCCACATGGCTGAGTCCACTTGCACTGTGGACTCAGCTCTTGCCGATGCGTCAGCCTGCTTATAGCAAGGCTCATGTGGGGTAGCTATGGGGACAGTTGAAACAAATCAAAGCAGTTGGCAACTCTTCGTGCTGGCTACGTGCACCCCAATAAACAGGTCCAAGAAAATACTGAGGACCTGATTAATATCAGGCAGCAATGTACCAGTCACCTTCCACATGACCCAGAAAAATGGTGTCAGTTTCTCCTAGTCTGACCCACCTCTCCAGCAGCTACCATCCCATAACCACCCTCTGTGTTTCTTTACTGTTCCATTTGCCTTCAGGTTCTCAGTTCTGTCATTTTATTCCTTGTCAAAATCTGTATGGGCACAACCTCAATTTAGGAAAAGAAGTGGTCAGAGTCTTTTCTACAAATATGTAAATAAGTTTCAATGATATCTACTCCATAGATTTTTCTTTTAATTCTTTGGATAAAGATGATTCATTGAGAGTCCCTTCCCCCCTCTAATGTGGAAGTTTATTATGTAGCTCAAATGCTCACACCCACAATGGTCCCTCCGCAGCCTCCCGAGTGTTGGGATTGAGTCAGGCACTACTATGCATATGTGCATCTTCCGTTATCTGTGTATTAATGGTCCAGGTCCCTCTGACCAAGGATACTGATAACAATGCTAACGTGTAGGCAACACTATTTATGGTCTGAGCTCATCACAGCTCTCTTTTAGTCATTTTAGTGGACAAAAAGAACATTTCCATTGAATGTCCTTAGGGGACCACCTTCACACTTCTCTCACCTTCAAATCTCAGCTGAAGTCCCTCTGTTTCAAGTAGTGTCCTGTCCTCCTAAGCCATGGTCTACACATGCTCATTGCACGGAATTTTTCAAGGTCATCTCCCTTTAAAATCTGCTGCCCTGACCCTCTTCTCTCCTCTAACATGGGCCTATCTAAGGCCAGAAGCCAATCTTTCTTGATCATTGCCATTTTCTAGGAGTCGGTCATGTGCCTGGCACCTCAAAGCCCTGAAGAAGAGGTGTCAAATTAGAAAGCATTGAAGTTGGATGAGATTTAACTTATTTCTAGCCCAGAAGATTTTTGTCTCCCATTTTCCTTGTCTTGTTCATTTTTAGCTAGGGCTATGTTTCCAACACACTGTGGTCACTGTGTGTGTGTGTGTGTGTGTGATTTGTACCTGACCTTCTGTGACCTACTCTGCCTTCCATATATTTCTTGCAGAGAGTTGCAGGGCATAGCTTGACTAGAATCAGGAGGGATTACAACCCTCTTCTCAAATGGTTTATTGGCAAATAGAGGAAGTTGGTTCATTTTTCACAAACTCCAAACAGAAGCCAGTAGACTAAGTAGACACAACTCATGCCTAGTCTAAGTTTGGGTCAAAGTTTCAAGGTCATATATTCATATAAAGTTCCACTCTGGACTGAATAGGGAAGGAAGAACAAATCAAGGCTGAGCCAGTGGATACCATGAGATACCGTGACACCTCCCTCCCAAGCCTTTACTGCTTGGGTCTTACCTGTTCTGCCAAATATGAAGGACTCATTGGAGAGCTCCCCACTGTGAGTAACAATCACCAGTTTGTACATTCGGCCTTGCAACAAGTTCTGGAAAGAGAAGCTCTGGACCAGCGGGTCAACCTGAGCTCTTTCCTGAAGAGTTTTGTCTGGGTTGTACAGGAAGATGTTGTACCAGCTGAGCTCACCCTCCGAGGCCGTCCAGCTGAAGGACAGGTGTCTAGTGGAGTTCTCCGTGATCTTCAGATTGGTGACAGCTGCCGGGACTGCAAGAGCCAAGGGACAAGAATGAGTCAGCGTTTGGCATGTCTCTGACCCAGTCCGGGATCAACACCTTGGTGGACACATTCAGCTCCAAACACAGCAGCTCTGAGTTAAGATGCCGACTTTCAACAGATGTGAACAGAAGCCTCCCAGTATGGGCTTCCCTGGGAGGTCTTGTCGACAGCCCTTCCCAGCTGATATTTCTGTTTCTGATTTTGATAGGTTTGTGCTCCAGACAAGCTCTGAGTTGGCCTACCCAAACATTTACCCCATCTAAGAACTGCTAGAGAGAATGAGGGGGCTGGTCTTGCAGCAGGGTCTTCGCGACACATGACAACAGGATATACTCACGTTAGCTTTATAGTGTATTTTAAAATCAGATAGTATTATATTTTTAGCTTTGCTCTTTCCACTCAAGAATTCTTTTTAGCTAGTTTCCTGTCTGTTGTGGTTCTGTATTAATCTTAGAATGTTTTTCTAGTTCTATGAGACGTACATATCATTGGTATTTTTTTTGTTTGTTTGTTTTTGTTTTTCGAGACAGGGTTTCTCTGTGGTTTTGGAGCCTGTCCTGGAACTAGCTCTTGTAGACCAGGCTGGTCTCGAACTCACAGAGATCCGCCTGCCTCTGCCTCCCGAGTGCTGGGATTAAAGGCGTGCGCCACCACCGCCCGGCTATCATTGGTGTTTTGATGGGCGCTGAACTGAAGCTGTAAGTCACGTTAGGTGGTGGATATTTCAGGCATGTTCTTCCTCATATTCCACTAGTGTGGGAGCTCTTTCCAATTTTGTGTTCCTGTTTCCTTTTCCATGTCTGTTACCAGAGATTTGTAATTGTCATTGTAGAGACCATTCACTCTCTTAGGCAAATTCTAAGTACTTTGTTTTCTTTGTAACTATTATGAATAGCATTCTGTTCTTTATTTCCTTCCTAGGAGTTTTACTATGATACACTAAAATGTTTTCATTTTTGTTTTTGTATGCTGACTTTGCATCCTGCAATTTTACTGAATGGTTTATCAGTTCTGTCTTCTGTGGACTCTCCTGGGCTTTGTTAATAGGTAAAATCATATATCCACAAATAGTGATAATTTAACAACTTTCATCCTGCTTGTGTGGTTTTGCCTTTCCTTTCTTTCTCTTGCTAACTAGGTCTGAGTAAGGCTTCTGGTACTATGTCGTATGAGGTAGTGGGACTAAGATATCTGTCTTGTAGATTTCGACCCCTTTTGGGGACTGAATGACCCTTTCACAGGGGTCACCTAAGACCATCAGAAAACACAGACATTTATATAACAGTTCTTAACAGTAGCAAAATTAACAGTAGCAGATATTAAGTAGCAACAAAAATTATTGTATGGCTAGGGGGTCATCGGAATATGAGGAACTTTATTAAAGGGTCACGGCATTAGGAAGGGTGAAAACCATGGTTCTAGATCTTAGGAGAAAGTTCAGCTTTCTTCTCATTCAGTATGATGTTGACCAAGTGTTCCTTATGTATGGCTTTCATTATGCTCCTAGATCCAATTTGCCCACTTTTTAAAAATTATAAACAGAGGTTGGATGACATTGGATGCCTTTTCTGTATTGTGGAGATCTTATATGCAGATTTGAATATGGAACTATCCTAGCATCCATAAGACAAACCCTCTGATTATGATGAACGGTTTGTTGGGCGAGACTTACTAGAGCTCTTCTGTGTTCATTAGAGATATTAGTCTACAATTACAATCTTCTTTTTTTGTTTTTGTTTTCTCCTTATCTGGGTTTGGTATCAACATAGTGCTGCCCTTGTAAAATGCTTTTGGAAGAATTCTCTCTGCTTCTGATTTTGGACCGGTTTGAGAAGAGCTGATTTTTTTTCTTTCTGGCTGGTTGGAGGGACTCCCAAGCGACTGACCACAGATGAGGAAGCAGCAGAGAAACACAGACGCAGAAAACTTCAGTACTGAGTCCCCATGGAGCAGGCTGAGAGACAAGACAGTGGTAGGGAACCATGGTAACTGCTCTGTGGTACCCACTTGAAGTCCTGGAAGGAGAATCCTCAAAAAGTTGAGGGGCGGGGGAGCAGAAGGGGAGAGAAACAGGAACCTAGGAAGTGTTTTATCATCACCTGACATCTTATTTTAATCCAAGCTTCTGACTTTTTGAGGACTATATGCTAATACATTTGCACTGCTCCGAACAACTGAGTGTATAGCAGAGTCAGCTTCAGCAACGGTAAACCAATAGCACAGTTTTTCACAATAAATCAGAATGGGAGCGTGGTGCACTGAGGTTATGGGCACTGACTGGCTGGTGTGGAAGTGTGACGTCAGAATGGGTGTGACTACAGTGTCAAGAGCTTTACATCTTTTTCCAGCATCACCCATCTCTCACCTTACAGCGTCTACAGTATGGTAGACAAGGAGATAGCTGGTCCAAGACATGACACTGTGTTAATTACCTGTTCGGCCTTCAGCCTGGGCTTCCTTGCTAAAGAGGCCTCCGCTGACAGTTAGGATGTGCAGCTTGTATTTCTTGCCTGGCGTTAGGTCTTCAAATTTGTGCTGCTTTGCAGTAGCTGGCTCTGACGTGTTGCTCAGGAGAAGCCCGTTCTCATTGAGAAGCAGGACATCGTATCTTTCTGCCAAGCCAGCAGCTTTCTGCCAGCTTACCGTTAAGGAGTTACTGCTGTAGGCATTGTCTGCAATGACTCCCTGGACAGGCGCAGGAACTGCAAAGAAACAAGAGAAGCTAGAAAACTCAGGCTCCACCATTTAGGCTAAAATATTCAATCAAGGAAAAATTTGTAAAACAAAAGTGCACAAAACTACGCTATCCTTTCTTAAAAATAATTTGGGAAAAAAATCAAATTTTGAAAAGTGCGTAGTTCTGAAGACTTCTGTCTATAAATAAAATCTGAAATAAATTTTTAGCAAGTGTACATTTCCCTCAATCACATTTAATTAAAAAACTATTAAAATAAAAAATATAAAGACGAGAAATACTCATAAAACTGTACACACTTAGTTTTAAATTACATTTTCACCACTTTGCTAAGTCTATTCATTCACTGGTCCACTACTGAGAACCAGAGAGCCCTCTCCCATCGGGGCCTTCACCAGCTAGAGCTCACCCGTCTGCCCATGCGCGTCAATCTGGTTGCTCAGGGACCCACTAACAGAAGCGACGGCGATCCTGTACTTGGCTCCGGGTTCCAGGCTGTGGAAAGTGTGCTCTGAGATGTGCTTCGGGATGCTCTGAGACTGAACCTTCTCGTTCTGCCTGAACGCTGACACCACATAGGAGTCAACATCCCCACCACCAGGGGTCCAGGTTACCATCAATCGATCTGTGGCTCCGTTGGCAGAAATGTGAATATTTTTGACAGTACTGGGAACTGAAAAAGAAAATAAATTTAAAAACCATCACTTAAGAAATGAATGAACCATGGGGATATTCACCTAAAGTTTCCAAGCTGGACTGGGGATGTGGCTCGCGGCTACTGTGCTTGCCTATTGCGCGAAGCCTAGAGCTCTCTCCCTAGCACCTCCCCAGGCCAGGTTTTTTTTTTTTTTAAAATCGTTTATCATTTACTGAAAGAATGCATGTGAAGAAAGAAATACAAATTTGCTTTTCTCCCCTCTTCCCCCGACTCTTCTGCCAGAACAGAAGTTAAGGGGAGAAAGTTCAGATGGAGATCAGGCCAATGAGAGAAGTAAAAACACTAGCGATATATTGAGGGGTAGTTGATCGTCTCTATCCAAGACTTGGTTTTCTTCTTTACTAGCTATGTGATAATAGGCAAAGTATTTATCCTCTGTAACTTTCTTCCTAAGGAAAACCTATCAATGGTGATAATAGTAACGAGTTGTTGGCTTATGAAGTCTGGGCAGAATATATTTTGCTGTGGTACCGACCCCCAATAAGCTGTCAATTTAAATTATTAAATAAGTGTGGTAGTGCCTAACAGAATTCCAAAGAACGGACACCCCAGCAGCAGAGCTATTTATTAAATATATAATATAATCTGTGCATTCCGGAAGACCCAACTAGGCATGCCCTTTAGGTGTTGTCACCTAAAAGGGTCCTTGTCACCTCTACAGCATAATGCACTTTTGTTAATTCTGCCTTTACAATGTCATTGTCATTATCAGGACAACTTTATGCTTCTTACAATCCCTCATGTCTCCAAGTCTTAGCCTAAATACCTGCATTATCTAACCCCTTACATACATCACTGCGTCCACTCAGGCTGAAGAACAGTACTTCCAATTACCCGTGAGGCCCTCAATGAAGGCCGACTGCTGAACGTCGCCACTGATGGTCAGGACAAGGATTTTGTAATGGCGCCCTGGTGTGAGTGCAGTGAACTGATACTCAGTTGCAGTGTTCACAAGGTGAATAGGAGGAAAGACCTTCATGTCATTGAAGAGCAGCTGGACCTCATACTGGTCAACGTCCCCATCGGCCAGTGACCAAGTCACATGGAGGTCCTCGGTGCTCCTGTTGCGAAGTGTGAGGTTCTTCACAGGCTCTGGGACTGGGGAGAAAAATGGGAAGATATTTCAGGAACACGGCTGATCAAGTTTACCTACACCGTCTATGACTCACGCTCAAGGATCTGCCAAACATCTCTCACCCCCTGAAAAACCTTGAGTTTCTTCATGCATAATTAAACAAGAAAAATTGAAAGCAACTACTTAGGTTGTGATTCCCTCCCCCCGACATAAATCTCATATGCTGCATGTTGGTAGAATATAATTATAAAATGAGTTATGATCTCAATCAGAAGATAAAACAAGATGTCTATAATTTTATGCCTTAGTGCAAGAAGACAGCAAAGAAAAATGAGACACATTTTTCTCCCTCCCTCACTGTGCTTGCTTTTGATCTACCAATATTCTGCAATGGCAGGCCGTTGTCTGAGTGATGTAACGGTAGGCCATTGGTTGGCTGAGTGATGTTATAATAGTTCATTGGTTGGCTGAGTGATGTAATGGTAGGCCATTGCCTGGCTGAGTGATGTAGCGGTAGGCCATCGGTTGGCTGAGTGATGTAATGGTAGGCCATTGATTGGCTGAGTGATGTAATAGTAGTTCATTGGTTGGCTGAGTGATGTAATAGTAGTTCATTGGTTGGCTGAGTGATGTAATGGCAGGCCATTGCCTGGCTGAGTGATGTAATGGTAGGCCATTGGTTGGCTGAGTGATGTAATGGTAGGCCATTGGTTGGCTAAGTGAT
>NC_022024.1:10467034-10477538 GCF_000317375.1 Microtus ochrogaster
TAATGGTAGGCCATTGGTTGGCTGAGTGATGTAATGGTAGGCCATTGGTTGGCTGAATGATGTAATGATAGTTCATTGCTTGGCTGAGTGTTGTGAGCCCGAGGTGAGAGCTATCGGGACTATAGCTGAGTGGTCAGGAAGTAGAGAGAACTCAGGGTTTCCATGAACTTATTCAGTGACCTCCTAGTCTGGTCACCCACACTTCTGGTACCCCCTCCACTTACTCGTTCTCCCATTCCCTTGTTCACTAGCTTCGTACTGTCCACTTTTGGTACTGACAGTGACACTGTACAGGCGTCCGGGGACGAGTTGAACAAATACACACTCGTTTTCTGTCTTGGGAATGCTTTTGGTTTGAATGAAGCTGTTTTTGTTTTTGATGGTGACTTCATAGTGATCGAAGTCTCCAGTGGCATGGACCCAGGACACCTTTAAGTAGTCACTCCTGGCAGAGTTGCTAACGCTGATTCCCTGGACCTTGTCAGGTACTGGAAAAGAGAGCAATGAAAGTTTTAGTGGTTCTGGGAGAGCAGTTGATCACAGATTAACACCCTGAGACAATAAAACAAAGAAGCTAGTTTTTATCCTGATGCAGACCTATACATCACAAAGGGGAAATATATTTGTGTTACTTAAAGTGACCTTTTAGCAAAACCTGATAAATGCATTCTAATCTAATAAATGACAAACAGAATGTCTCTTATAAAGTGGAACATTAAAATGATAACTAGTGCCTAATATGAAGGATAGAACACATATTGATGACTCCAGCATATATTGGTAACTCACGTTTGCAAGAAAAGTATTAAAAAACTCAAAAGAGAAATAGAAAAAGAGGAAACGCATATGAGTACATATATAAAGAGATATTCTGAGTCACTAGTGATGAAAGAAATCAAACCTAGACCCCAATTCTGTATTCCTTCAGCAAAACCGAAAACCTGACCCAGCCAGCTATGGGAGAAGATGTCTTTCATGTCCTTCCACAGAGGTCACACAATGAATTGTTGTGTGTACACAGTGAACTATCACACAGTTCTCATAATTAATTTCTTATTCACTTGAAACAGACATTTGAGTATCTTGCTTTTATTATAAAAATATGAACTGTGAGCAAATCTAAGCAACATAATGATAACTTCAAAAATTCAAGTCCCTGAAAGATGACATACTTCTTACATACATCAAATGCCTCTTTTTATGTCAAAACAGCTAAGAAATGAAGGACTTATTAAGCTAGGACCGTACATAAGTAAAGCTATGCAAGGAAGAGGTGAGCACGATGAGTCAGGACATTGGCTATCAGGGGATGGATTAGTCAGGCCTGAACCATGTGATTGGACACAGATTACTGTCAAAATCCTAGCTAGCCTTTATTTTAGGCAGCAGTTTCTCATGCCATTTTAAATTCATAAAAATCACTAGCTAGATGCCTAGAAAAATCAAAGTGTCAACTGATGTGTGCTTTTTTTGAAGCAAGAATTATGACTAATGCTATTTTGCAAACCTGAGCCTCTTTCCAATAGATATATAAACAAATGATTCCATGGGCCCATGTTTTCCTTCTTTATGAGTAGGAAATTGCCTTTTACTAGGAACACTGCAAAATAAAGCCATTCTAACATTAAAGGATGGTCTGGCTTTCAATTTAGGACTGAATTTTGATTGAAAAATAAATAATAAGTTTTCTCTCTCTTGTCTATGTGTGGGGTGTATCTACACGGTGTATTGCATGTACACGTGTGTGGGCATGTGCACATGTACATGTGTGTGCTCAAATAAATGTAGAGGCCAGACATTGACATCTTCCTTGTTTTCCATCGTACTTTTTGAGAAAGGGTCACTCACTGAACCTAGAACTTGTCAGTCTGACTGGGTAGGCCAACCAATTGGCTCCTATCTGCCTATCTCTGTCTTCCTAGGCCAGGTCCAACATTCTACCATCACAGATGTGTGGCACCATGGTGTAGGAGGTCCTTCTGTTTGTGTGTTGCTTTCATTGGTTAATGAATAAAGAAACTGCCTTGGCCTAGTTGATAGGGCAGAACTTAGGTAGGCGGGGTTTTTGTGTTGCTTTCATTGGTTAATGAATAAAGAAACTGCCTTGGCCTAGTTGATAGGGCAGAACTTAGGTAGGCAGGGAAGACAGAACTGGATTCTGGGAGGAAAAAAGCAGAGTCAAGGAGAAAGCCGCCATGGAGCCGCCAGAGACACATATGCTGATTCTTTCCCGGTAAGCCACTGCCATGTGGGGATACACAGATTAACAGAAATGGGTTAAACTGAGATGTAAGACTTAGCCAATAAGAAGCTAGAGCTAATGGGCCAAGCAGTGCTTTAATTAATACAGTTTCTGTGTGGTTATTTCGGGGCTAAGTTAGCCGGGCGGCTGGGATGAAGAAGCCACCTTCCTTGCCACAGCACCACACTGGGCTTTAATGTGGGTGCTGGAGACCCATACTCAGGTCCCCATCCTTGCGTGGCAGTCATTTTGCTGACTGAGCCATCTTCTAGCTCCATATCTGTTTCTATTTGACTAGAACCAGGCCTGGATATTCACAGGAAGAGGCATGGACAAGGGGCCCATGCTTGACCTGGAGCACTGAGCCTCCCTTCCAGTTAGCTGTCTTTTTTAGCTCTTTTGAACACCTCTAGGACTGTGGGAGTTTGGTTTACGTCATAGGAAGTCTGCTCTGGCATATGCCAAACTCATGTCCTTTTCTTTTACTTTCTCCCAAATCACAGACAAGCCAGAAATTCCATCATTTTGGCACTTTATACTCTATTTCTTCATGATGCTTTTATATGGGTTGTATTCATATCTTCTGTTGGATTGTATTTACTGATCAATTTTATTTTAGAATGCATAGCACACCAAAGGTCTGGAACAATGACAGGGCTTCACCTGAAACCAATTACAGTTCTGTTAGCATTCAGTCACTGCAGGGATGAGACATTCTGAAATGACACTGTACGCACGGACTAAGGAAGGCCGGTGATCTTGGCAATTGACTGAAGGCAAAGCAATTACTCCAGGAAGAAGAAGTAGCTGAGCGTAGTGCTAAGTCAATAAATGGCTCTCCGGGTGGAACTGGAAGCGGTTTGTGAGGACTGCCTCAGTGCCTGGCAAGAGGACTGGGTGTGGGATTAGAAGCATTGGTTTGTTTGCCCAAACGGAGAAGAGCTTTGGGAAAGTTAAAGAGCATTAAGACCGGCAGCCCAGACCAGTCTGACAGCAACTCAGCTAGGAGTCTCCTGTTAGAGTCATTGGCCTCTGTCAGTCACGCACCAGATCAAGTTCACACTGTGGAGAGAGTAAGGAGGCTGCGCTGAGGAGAAAATAGTGTTTCTCACATTTGGGAAGATCTTAGCAGCGGCCTTGCAATGCTAGAGTCATTTGCAGAGAGAATGCCGGTGAGGTGGGTGAACCGGAAGTCGCAGATTGGTGGTTAGGCTACAATAGCCTTCATTCCCAGTCAGTTTTAGGCCCTGAGTTGATGGATAATGTTGCTCTGGTGTAAGATTACTCTGGGAGTGATAATCGGTTTTTCAGGTCTAAGTCACAATTTTTTTTTTTTTTGAGACAGGGTTTCTCTGTGGCTTTGGAGCCTGTCTTGGAACTAGACCAGGCTGGTCTCGAACTCACAGAGATACGCCTGCCTCTGCCTCTGCCTCTGCCTCCTGAGTGCTGGGATTAAAGGCGTGCGCCACCATCACCCGGCCTAAGTCACAGTTGTAATTATCAGTATAATTATGCTTTAGATTATTTGATGGTAGAGGAAAGTCTCTGTTCCTGATTAGTGCTTCCAGATTTGGTCGGATGTAATGGCTGAACTTTGCCACAGTTCAGTCACGTGACCTTGGAAAAGCCACACTTTGTTTCTGGGGTTTTCATGGTCTCCAAATGAGAAGGCAGAAGGACCACTTCGATGCTAGCATTCTGTAACAAGGCGAACAGGTGGCTCTTAGTTGGGGACAGGAGGCACAAGGCCTGTAAACTAGAAAGCCAGGTACTTCCTTCTCAAAGACCCAGGGGCTACAGTGACGGCTAAGAGGTCAAGAGTGCTTAGTGTTCTCACAGAGGACCTGCGCTTGGTCGCCAGTACCCACAGCAGCTGGCTCAGAACCACCCCAATCTCCAGCTCTAGGGGATGGGACACCCTCTTCTAGATTTCAGTGAGCACCTGCGCTTACATGCATATAGCCATGCAAAGGCACACATAATTAAAAGATACTGAAAGGAAGTATGAAAAGAAATTGCCGACCTGTTCTTACTCCTCATGACTTCATGGGTTACCGTGTTTCTAGAGTTTCCCTACAGGTAATCCGGTGGAAACCCTTGACTCTGATTATTCATCTACCTGGAAGGTAGCAAGTTCCTACTCAGCTCCAGCATCCCAGCATCTAGGCTCTCTAAGAGGGTGATATCTCCATCCCAGATGATCATTGGAAAAGAACAGTTTCAGAGTCCCGTGGAGAAGACTTGACAAAATATTGATGTCAACCTTAAGCAGAATTCAGATATAAGCCCCAGAAAGTGTGAGTACATCTGGAAAAATGGTGGCTGTCTATATTTCGTTCCTTCCAGCATATTAAAGACCTGACATTCATCTGCTAAGAATTTTGCTGCCTAGTCTAGGAACTACAAAGGGTACCATTTTTACCTTGTGTGCAGAGGAGACACAGTAGTCTTGACCTTCATGTATTTCAGCTAAGACTATGGAGTCAAGAGCTTGGTAGGTACTGGGGCGAATCAGACCTAAGTTTAAGCCCGAGTTCTAAAACTTCCTGGCAACTCAACAACAATAACAGTTGGGCAAAAAAAAAATTACTTAACCTTGACACTTGGTTTTCTCATCTGTAAAATGTGAATAATAATGACTATCTCAGAAAGGACTATGTAAGGATTAATTATTTAGTATATATGAACCCCTGTTCTAGTAACCAAAGAACACTCCCTAAAAGTAAATAATTGTCATCCTGTTTAGATATAATATAAATTCTAGTTATGAAAGCTAGGGCAGTGTTCCTGAAAATGTAACATCTCCTCATGTATATATTTTTCAGCTAAAATAAGAAGACTACAGAGCCATTTTGTGATGTTAACGACCTTTTATCCAGGACCACTGCAGGTCCGAGATGCTCACAGTCACACAGCTGACCTGTTTCTGAGAGGCCTGTGCCGTCATAATCCTTACCTGTCCGTTCTTCGCTGAAGGAGTGACTGGCGTAATTGCCACTCCTGGTGGTTATGGTCACATTGTAGAGGCGGCCTGGGGTGAGGGAGCTGAAAGAACACTCGCTGACAGACTTGGCAATGATGAGGGACTGAACCACCCTGCCACCGTGGGAGAGGGTTACCACGTAGTTATCCACGTCTCCAGGAGCTGGCAGCCAGGAAACACTGAGGTAATCATTACGGCCGGAATTGTTGACCGTGACTCCACTCACGCTGGAGGGGACTGTGAGTTCACACAAGGAGGGAGAACCGTCAACAAAAACAGAATTACAAGTTTGAATCGACTATTTTGCTCAATAAAAAACTGTGGACTGGGAGTTCTTAGTTGGTCACACATGAAGTGGAGGAGGTATTAGGATCTCTAGTGGCTTTGGGAAGAGAAACTATCTTTCGCCAGAAGGCTAAAGAAAAACAAAACAAAACATGACTAGAAGGCCATTTGGATGCCTCATAACCCAAGTGTGCCACCTCTGGGATTTTATGGGGTTTCTGTGTAGGGAGTGTTTTAGGGGTTATTTTATGGGACTATACCGGGAGGGTTTTGGTAGAAAAGGGAACACAGACTATAAAAGTTCAAATAAATCACGTTGGATCTAACTCATCAAAAAATCCCCAAAAAACCCAAAAACAAAAACAAAAAGCAAACAAACAACAACAACAAAAACAAAAACCAAAAAAAAAAAAACCACCACCACCGTCAACAACAAAAAAACCAAAACCAACCAACCAACCAACCAAACAAACAAACAAACAAAAAAACTCCAAAAAACAGAAAGAGAAAAGGAGAAAAATTCCACGAATTTTCTGAAGAACTTAGACTCTGGGTCGCCTTTGACTTTCATGTGACCAGTTTTTTTTTTTGTTTGTTTGTTTTTGGTTTTTTTTTTTTTTTTTGTTTTTTTTTAATTCCTGGGACGTTTAATAGGAAACACATCTGGAGGCGCTGCTTATCCCTTTGCAAAGCGTTTTCTGCCCTCTAGTGGCCGGAAGCCTCAAAGCACATCCTGGAAGCCTGGCGGTCGGGAGACTGGGCAGAGAAACCTGTAGCCAGGACTGGGAAAGTCATCTTGAGGTTGATGCCACAAACGTTCACCCAGAGATTTATATTTCCCAGGTGTATAAACATGGAACAGACACAGATGCCTTAAGTTCCAAGTTCAAACTGAGAAATTAGTAAGTGGGGTGGTGAGTAAGAAGTTCCTTAGTTATTGGAGGTGAGTATCTGGTACACAGTACTGCCTTTGGTGATGGCAGACAGAACTCTCACAGTGCACAGACTGTCCTGCTGTCTCATCATGGGCTGTTTAACCCTCAGTTGTCCGTTTTCTCGTAACTGTCAGGGCTGCTGCACGGCACACAAAGGACGGGATTCGGCTCAGTGAAACCTGAGAGTGGCCTGATTTTTATGAATTAAGCCCAAAGTCTATCTTACCCACAACTGATGAGCTGTGCATATGCTATTAGAAAAGACAGAATCATCAGGAGTTTTTCCAAAAGTGAAACTCACTTAAGATGAAATAGATATACAAATTATTGGGTACTTTTCTAGAATTTCCTCAGCTTCGGATTAGACTGATCAAATATCTGAAACTTCAAACCACAGTTCCCACCATTCATTCTATCTAGGCTGGGAAGGTTTTCGTGCGCCGGCTTCAACTCTGAGGAAGCTTGTGTGAGCTAGAAGAAGACTTTTCAGAATTATTTGAATGTTGAGAAATATATGAGATATTTGAAGAAACGCTAATCATTATCATTATGGTCTTAGCCACTGAATTATTTTATAGTGTGCTATGTAAAACCTGTACTACTTTAGAGAGTCTCTGAAAGCCTTAGTCATTAGGTATCTACAGTAGTGGCGCATTTTTCCTCTCTCAGGACAACAGTTGGATATCACACATATTTATTCAAAACTTTTGTTCTCAAAATTTTATAATTATTCTTCATAGACTTTCTCATCAACTTAGTGAATGCTTCTTTTGTATAACATATACTGATAACAAATACTGATATTTCTGATTATGTTTAAAGTACAGGAATAGAAATAATTTATAAAATAAAGTCCCATTTATTCCAAATATTCACGGACCTCAAGTGATATCAGAGACCATACTACTTTAGTACATTATAACGGGGAGGATAGCCTTTGTGGTATGTCTATTAGTATTGGGATAGTTTTTTCTTTCGGTGGTACTGGGATTAAATTCAAGGTTTTGTGTCTGTGAAACAAATGCTCTCTCCCTGAGATACATCCCCAATCCTTTGTGGTGTTTAAAATAGAAATGAACCAGGGACAGAGTATGACTAGCTTACCAACTGACTCCCTTTCCTCTTAAAGCCCATCTAGACCATATTTCTCAGCTTCCCCTGCAGTCAGATGACACTAACTACAGCCACGCAACAGCTCTGTCCAGCACAATGAGGCTAGAGAAGCAACCTCTGCTTCCAGGCCTACTAATCTCTTCCAGACTAAGTCCAATCTCTACCTCAAGTCTCTACAGGAGTGGAAAGAGTTGCGGGAATCCAGAGGAAGGAAACTGTCAGGTAGTAGGAGCCTAGATCTTGATTTTTTTAAAAAATTTATTTATTTTACATATATAGTGTTCTGGGCACCAGATCTCATTATAGATGGGTGTGAGCCATCATGTGGTTGCTGGGAATTGAACTCAGGACCTCTGGAACAGCAGTCAGTTCTCTTAACCTCTGAGCCATCTCTCCAGCCCTAGATCTTGATTTGTACTTGGAGAAGAATCAGTCAGTAGAGTTGTCTGGTCAGGAGCAACCACATTGCCCAGTAGCGTGATAGGACACAGGTCCCTCTAACCTGACCGATACGGGTGGCAGCTCACAGGAAGATGGACACACAGGCCTTCTCAGATGTTCAGCCCTCCACTCTGACCGCACTACACTGAACCATGGTGCCAGTAACTCTTACAAGAGAAGGGAGAGGGTATCGGGTCTCAGAAAAGACGCTGGTATCTTTCTTACGTCTAGGGCCACAGAAAGAGAGCACTGGCAGGTGCCAGGGAATTTCTACTAAGACCAAGAGACATGGGTTCGGTTTCGTAGCTGCTCCTCTGAAAGTTAAGACAGCAAAGTAGGGGACACTGGTGGTTTTGGCAAGAGATTTATACATGACATCGCAACTCTTAATTGCTATCTGAGCGTCGGGTTTATAGATAAAGACGCCTGAATCCAACTTATAATAATCATGTAAAATTAAGAGGTCAAGTTTGTTGACCTGATTCTGAGTTTAACCATAGTTATCAAAGCGTCAATTGGGTTTGTATATTTTTCTCTAAGAAACTGGAACATAAATTTCATATATTATATGAAATAATATATTACTTTTATGGCCTTCCAATGTATGATGTAGAAAAATTCCACTTTTTTCTTTGGTGCTGAGGTTCTCTGACACAGTAGCCATACTGATACTTAATTGTCTTCTCAGCTCGCAGTTTCAACTGACAGGACCAGTAAAGGCCAGGGGTATCATTTAGGTGGCATTCAGCACTAAGCATTTGATGATATTGCTTACAAAACATATATGTGACTTCTACAGGAGTTCAGCGGTATATTACTGTTGTCCCAGCTATTGGAGAAGCTGAGGCAGGAGGCTGGTAAGAGCCAGAAAGTTCAGAGTCAGCCTGGGCACCATAGCAAGACTCTGCATAAGCCACTGGAGAATTACATCTCATTTTAGGATGTTTAAAATGGAAGGCGGCTCCATGTACTGACGTATCTGGAAGCTGCAGACACATACAGGCACTTCTTACCTGTTCGGCCTTCCGCCACCACCTGCCGGGAAGAAATCCCTCCGCTCACTGTGGTCACCACCACCGAGTAGAGGCTGCCGGATTTCAGTGCGTGGAAGCTGTATCTGCTGGTCTCACTGGAGACGCTCTCGTTTTTGATGACCACATTCTCATGGATCAGTAAGACTTGGTAGAACTCTACATCTCCTAAGGCCTTTGTCCAGTTCGTGAACAGGCTGCTGGTCATCCCTTGGTTGGTAACATGCAAGTCAGTCACGTGGGCAGGCACTAAAAGGCAGTGGATAGAAGATGAAAACCCATTACCCCTAGTCACCCCAAGGCAAGTAGAATAAGAACGAGGAGTCAGAGAGTCACAGTGGAGACAGACTAAAGAGCTGCAGGTATAAAACATGTTTTGTTTGTTTTTGCCATGGGAGTTTCACCCTGTTTCTTGTGGCACATGGACGCTTATTCCTCTACAGGGTTCAATCAGTTTATACAGCAGTTTCCCATTAATCAAAGTCAGTTAAGATTAATAAGGAGACGACGATGCTTATTACTGGGCTTTGACATTTATGTAACAGAAACTGTTGCTTTAGAGAACCTTCTTATTTAGTATAATTTTATCGATCCTTATTCTACAAGAACACAAAACCACGTAATCTACCAGAGCCAATGTCTGTTACAGGGTAGCAATGGGAAATTCCTTCAAGCTGGTGGTTAGGTTATGGCCTAGCAAGTTGGTTACTTTTTTGTAAGTATATTCTCCAAAGGGCTATTGCTATTGTTCATGAAAATGCTATATAATATATAGACATCAATGACTATTATAGTAAATAGTGAACGCCTATTACCTTTCAGTTAGAGCAGAAGGCATTTTAGAGGGTATATTATCTAATATACACAAGCACCTATAAAGTTGATTTCATATTTCTTTTACTAAGGAGGAAACCGAAGCTCATAGAATAGGAACTTTTTGATCTTACACCACAGCTTGATAACTAATCAACCAGGTATCCAAGCTAGAGCTCTCTCACTCCTGAGCCTGTGACCTTTTTCTAAATTATCAACTACTGTCACTTCCAAGATATCCATTAGTAGATGTTCACAGATACTGAAATTAACAATTGCTTCTTTTTGCACACCTTTCTTAAATTATAACAACCAGAGCTTTAATAGACTCCCTTCCCAAAGCTCAATAACTTTTGTATTAAGATGCAAATATGTTAACCAAAAGTGTTACAAAATGCAGGCTGGTTTTAAAACCTTCTGCTTTTAAAATGTATATGGGAAGTAAAGGAACTATAATTATCAAAACAGTTAAAACAAAGAAAACAACCCCCCCAACCCCCACTAATCACAAAATACAGCTTAAGGACAAATGTCAGCCAATTTTACTAGAAAGTTATAGCAATCAGGACAATGTAAATAAAACTGGAAAAAGACAGACAGACATAGAAAGGAATGGAAAAAATGGGACATCCCAGAAAATGTATACACATAGTCTCTCTCT
>NC_022024.1:10477638-10478624 GCF_000317375.1 Microtus ochrogaster
TCTCTCTCTCTCTGCTAGACTAATACCATGAAGAATCACTCCAATAAGTGTATCCTACGTATTGGATAAAAAACAAACAACCAAAAAACCAAATGGAACAATACATTGTCAGGAATGCAAGGCATTCTCAGTGGCTGGTAAGTAAGTGGTCACTGAAGTACTGAAGCAAGCTGTTGCCTTCAGCATATGTTTCAGACATGAACTCACACTTTGCTTTTACATTGCTGTAGACTCCTGCAGATAGGAGGTAAAGTGAAGGAATCTTGGGCTTAGAAAGGCTGATGGCTGAGCCCACATAGAACTGTATCCTGAAAGTCTGTCTATTCCTTCTCTGTTTCCCATACCACGGCAGCCTTCTTAGCATTGGCAGAAGAAAACCATTTTCTTCGAGATTTTTTTTTTGTAGGCTTTATGATCTTATATGTGCTGGGAAATGTCTCTGCCACAGATCTAACACCCAAGCCTTCTTGAAAATTCCTAACCTTGAGGTACTTTCTGTGTGCATGAAGCTTGTTATGATCTCAGCCCCAGTAAGGTTGACACTTCCAGGTTCTAGGTCCATGCAGGTGAGGACAAGCCCTCAGGCAGAAGTGCCTAATGGCCCCGGGGATGTTAACGGGCCCTGAATGACCCACATGTGGTGTGGTTGCATCAGCCACCTATGACTCGGCTAAGCCCTTGCACGCATGGGTGAGTCCTGTCATCTGCGTATGACGTACCCACATCAACCCCCTGTGTGCATGCACTAGGCAGCTTTTAAAAGCTGGACACGCCATCTTTCTCTCTGCACACTGACTTCCCCAGCCTGTGCACGCCCCCTCTCATAAACTCCTAAGCAGGTTTGTTGCATGTTCCGTGTTTCCTTCTCACTCACGCCAGGTAATTTTATTGGTACCATGAGACTTGGGAGGCTCTCTGGCCCCGAGCCCTTCTCCTGGGGTCGGGATCCTGAACTGGGTATTTTTTTCCACAACAACCACGTGTTC
>NC_022024.1:10479184-10548723 GCF_000317375.1 Microtus ochrogaster
AGACCTCCAACTTATTAACTCCTCATTGGTCCCTCTTCATCCTGTAGTGCCTAACCCTTACACACTTTTTCCACTATCCTCCCAGGAACCTCCCACTTCTCAGTTCTGGATCTTAAGGATGCTTTTTTTCTTTATTCCTCTCAGCTTTCAATCTCGAAATATCTTTGCTGTCACCAGGCTGACCAAGCAGCTAGGACAGCAGCATTCCAGAGCCCAAACCTACCTCAGTCACCTCAGGGATTCATACAGTGCATCCCACATTCTCACAGACACCCCCCGACACCCAGCAAATTCTGTCCTACCTACATCAGCTCTAATAGCAAAGCTTTGTTTCATTTTGTCAAGGCTTACCTCCAACCCATCCCTGAGGACTAGAGCTCTTAAGAGCTACCAGTGCCTCTTGGAAAATCTGTCAAAAGTCAGATCCCAAGACCAAAGATCGTAGCTTCTTTTTTCCCACCCACCAGGCCAGGGTCTCCCTTCCAGGAACTGACTGGCAGCTTGGTTTTACTCATATGCCCACAGTCAGATGAGTTAAATATCTCCTGGTTTTGGTGGACTCCATGTCTGGGTGGATTGAAGTGTTTCCCACTACTAACAAGAGTGCCCAGACAGTTTCTGATGTTCTTCTCTGAGAAATTATCACCTGGCTTAGAATCCCAACCTCTCTTCTGTCAGATAACGGCCCAGAGTTTACCTTCTAGATCTCTCAAACTTTGTCTAAGTCTCTTAACATGCCCTGGTATTTTTGTATCCCATACCACCCTCAGTCTTCAGGGGAGGTAGAACGAACTAACCGATCCTTAAAAGATGTTCTTGCTAAGATGTCACAGAAGCTTCACCTCACCTGGGTAAAACTTTTGCCTCTGGCCCTTCTTAGGCTTAGGGCTCTCCCCAAAAAAGCACCTTTTCATCTTTCCCTTTGAACTCATGTTTGGGCATCTGGTTTTAACCCCTGGTCTCTCACCTAAAACCTCTCCCCTCCTGATCACCTGCTTATTCTGCTGTTACCCATCTTCGCTTCCTATTATGGGATTTTACAGACTAGTCACTATCTCAACCGGGTGCCAATTCATGCCCACTGCTGATTAAAATAGGAGATCAGGTACTATTTTCTCCCCTAGATCAATGCCCCTCACCCTTTCCCACTAATGGCAGGGCCCCTTTAAAGTAATTCTTGTATAACTCCTACAGCTGCCAAGCTCGAGGGACTTCCTCATTGGATTCACCTGTCCCATTTTAAACCGTTTACTCTTCCAGCTCAAGAGACTCCCTCGTGTATGGTAACTCAAACAGGCCCTGTTCTCTTAAGTTCCAGAGGGCACCAAGACCAGCCACTCTTTCTCCAGTTCCAGAAAAATAAAAGTCTCATCACTGTACTTAACTCCCCTGTGCCAAAACTCCAAATATTCTCCCTCTTCCTCTTTCTCCTATCTGCTTTACCAACTTCTCTATACTTCCAATGTCATACTTAAATTTCCAGATTAACCACTCAGCTGTTATTACAGGGACCATCATTAAACATAGGTACAAGGACTGTCAAAAGCCCAGGTGGTAAGAAACAATAATGAATTTGGGGACATTCACAGCCCCAGACTCCAAAAACTCACAAAACAGACTTTAACATAACAGGTTTGTCACTGACTGCAGCAGTGTCTCCTGGATGTTAAGCTAATACCATGATGCTAAAGAGAACAAGTGTCTTAAGATTTGCTCCGGGTAAAACATTGAGGGGGTCTAATAATTATCCTTTCTAATAGTTCTCCCTTCTTTTCCTCCCCCTCTCCACCATCTTCCATTCTAACACTGTATCATCGTAATTATAAGTTTTTAATATGTCTAAAATTTAAAATTTCTTTTCAAACATTTTTTTCATAAGCTCCAGGGAGCCAATCGGACCTATCTAAATGGACCAGCTGGGTGGGGGTGGTGCACGCCTTTAATCCCAGCACTCGGGAGGCAGAGGCAGGCAGATCTCTGTGAGTTCGAGACCAGCCTAGTCCACAAGAGCTAGTTCCAGGACAGGAACCAAAAAGCCACGGAGAAACCCTGTCTCGAAAAATCAAAAAAAAAAAAAAAAAAAAAAAAAAAAAAAAAAAGGACCAGACTCTCCCAGGATAAGTATCATTTAATTCTTCCCTTATCATTCCTGGTCTTGGGAACTCCTGGAAAATTCCCTCCTCCACTCCCCCCCCCAATCCCCTTCTACCAACCATCTTGGGACTTTCCTCCCTTAATCACCGGGATCTAAAATTTTTTTCCAGACATAATTTTCTGCCTTTCCAGCATTTTGCGAGGTCCAAGCTGCCAGCCCGGCAGTTCTACAGAGCCCAGAAAAAACACAAAAGTAATCAGCCACCCCAGGACGTGGTCAAGCATCTCAACTCTCCAATGCCCACAAAATCAGCAGGAAGCAGTTATGACAGGAAGCAGTTATGAGAGACCTTACGACACCCCATTCCCACCCATTAAAGAGCCCTAACTCCCCCAAATTTTTATAATAAAAAAGGGTGGAATGTTATGATTTCAGCCACATGAGGCTGACACTTCCAGGTTTTAGGGCCATGCATGTGCACATGTGCAGACAAGCCCTCAGACAGAAGTGCCTAATGGCCCCGGGGATGTTAAAGGGCCCTGTGTGACCCATGTGTGGTGTGGTTACATCATCCACATATGACTGAGCTAAGCCCTTGAGAGAATGCATGAGCCCCATCATCTGTGTATAACGTAATCACGTCACCCCCCTGAGCACATGCGTTACGCAGCTTTTAAAAGCTGTATGCGCTCTCTCTCTCTCTCTCTCTCTCTCTCTCTCTCTCTCTCTCTCTCTCTCTCTCTCTCTCTCTCTGCACACTGACTTCCCCAGGCCTGTACAAACTCCCTCTACAAACTCCTAAGTGGGTTTGTTGCATGTTTTGTGTTTCCTTCTCACTCACGCCAGGTAATTTCACAGCTGGAATTCCCAAATGTACGTTTTCAAAATCCTCAGACGGACTAATTATGTTAAGCTAGTTCTGAGTTGACAGCAGTCCTGGGGAAGAATCAGATGAAAGTTCTTTCTGAAATGCATCTTCAAACAAAGGCCTAGAGAGTACTTATAGACTAAGATTCCAAGGAATATAAGCTTATAGAAAAAAAAAAGAGAGAAACATTTAAAGAAATAAAGCAGTATGAGCAAATAGCCTCAAAAATCAACAAACAGTAGCCTTTGACGGCTGGAGTTCAGATTTCAGTATAATGACTGACAGAATGCAAAGCTAACATTTTTATTTACATATAATTATATGTAAATATTACTATATTTAAATTTACATATGGTTATAAAAGAGTACAGCTAAAACATATCTAAAGGGCTTGGGAGATAGCTCAGTCATAAAACTCTTGTTCAGTGTACATGTGTGTATGGAGAGAGAGAGGAGAGAGAAAGAGAGAGAGAGAGAGAGAGAGAGAGAGAGACTGTAGGACTGTGTGTGTCTGAGTGTAGTATATATTTAACTAGAGGGCAAAATAACACATATAGAGAAGAGAAAATCAAAGGAAACATATAAAAGTCAAAACTATAACAGAATATAATAGATGAGAGAGAGCTGAGAGAGCTGGGAAGAAGAATTCACGAGCTGAAACAAACAGCTGAAGCAATCGTGCAAAGTGCAGACCAGAAAGTGAATACATCAACTGCAAAGCTTGTTTCAAATGGGGAATGGGAAGGAGGCAAGAGACAGTGCTGGAGAGATAATGCGGAAAATTTCCAGGATTGAGGAAAGACGGTGATTTGAAAGAACAGATGTCCCAACCAATCTCGGGTAAAGGAGTAAAAGGATTTCTATACCTAGATCGTTCCTCTGGCACAGCAGGACGGCAGAGGTAAAGGGGGTGGTGATTATAATGGCCATATTAAACGGACTTCTCATGGGAAAGGAAGGATTAGACTGGAAGCCTGCTTCTTAACAGACATTAAGTACCAGAGAAACTAGGAAAATTCTTCCAGTGTCCTAATAGAAAATACCTTTCAAGACATAAACATAGGAAAACTGCTTTGCAAGACGGAGATCTACGTAAAGACACACCCAGAAAAGAAAAAAAAAAGTAAAAGCAGAGAGAGTTAGTCCATAGGACTTTTCAATAAGGAATTTAAAAAATGTCCTTCAGAACAAAGGACAAACCCTCTTACTTGGAACTTCTGAAACACAGGAAAGAAGGACAAACAGGTGGCTAAGTTGAAAGGAAAGCTGAACAGAGCATGACATCACAAAGCCATGTTTTGGGGAGGTACAATTTATAAGGAGAAATACAGGGAATGGAGGGGTCTCAGCAGTTAAGAACACTTGCTGCTCTAGGAGACGGCCTGGGTTTCTTTCCTAGCGACCACAGGGTGGCTCACAACTATCTGTAACTCCAGTTCCTGGGGACGGAACATTCTCTTCCAGCAGTACACATACATACAAGCAGGCAAACACTCAAACATATTTCAACAAAGCTGAAGAAAGAGGAAAAGACCATACAGACAACCCAGGGCATCTACACGGCTAACACCAGTCTTGGATGGGATGTTGTTTTCTACATCACTGAGAAAATGATAGGGATTTTAGGAGCCGGGCTCAGCACTGCATGTGCACCTGCTGGCATGGGTACCCGAGTCCTTTCTTTCCCTGCAGACACTGAAGTGCAGTCATCCACTCTCCTTCTTAAAGCCAATTCTCCCATAGCGATCTATAGATCCTGTATCCCTCACTGAATGACAACACCTTCCCCTCCCCTGACAATATCAACATCCCCCTTTCCTTTAGCTGTTAGAATCAACGTAAAATGTCCTGCTCTTTTCATAACTAGAAAGAATACTTTTGCCCATACTTCCTGTTCTCCATAGTGTCCCCTTTTTCTGTTCTCTTTTTCAATACAACTTCATGGTAAGGTTATTCTCTACTGCATTCTAGTTAGTAAAATACAGCTAAGGAAAAGAAGAAATTTGGTAAAAGAGAAAATACAAAAGAAAGGCTCTTAATGGCATGCCAAGTACCTAATAAGCATAGATACGTGCAAGTTTCGGAGGATACCACTGTAAAATGTAAACACTGAGAATAGTATTACCCGTTCTTCCTTTTGTTGAAGACGACTGTTTTAAATCTCCACTCATAGTAGTGATGGTAGCCTTGTAGTTTCGTCCGGGGACCAGGTCCGTAAAGGTGAATTCTCTGGTGTCTTTGCAGAGGGATTTGTGGATGACTAAGAGGTCTCTGTCAGTCAGGGAAATGATGTATTTCTCCCATTCCCCTCCGGGGGCCTGCCACATGATGCCCAGTGATGTCTCGTTAGCATGCTTGACACGAAGCTGGATGACAGCCAGGGGGACTGAGGAAAAATCAATTGAGACTTGAGGTCATTGATCCATTAGAGAATTTTAGAGACCTTCCGATCTGGGCTCTGCAGAAGTAGGGTGTGCTCTTAACTGCTCAGCCATCTCGCCAGCCCCAAGACTTCTCTATTCTTGTAGATCCTTGTTTTGAAAATCATTAAGCAAAATCCCGTGACCACAAAACTATAACGAATAGACTGTTGGACCAGTCATGACAAGCTCAACAGAGGCCTGAGTCTCAGCAGTTCACCCTAGGGCAATACCTGGTTCCAAGAAAGACCACAAACTGATACCACCCAGGCACCACGCAGGAACAGACCGCCCAAAGATAATTCCTAATGTTCCAACCATTGTGGATAGGATCACCTGCCAGCCAGCACACACACATCGCTTTTCACCAGGACACCCCTAGACAAATGTCAGCCAATCAGAGGTCCTGAACCTTAGAAATTCCTTACCCCGACCTTTGCTATTATAAAAATATCACCCCTACTGAGCTCGGGTTTCTGTGATCTCTTCAATACATTGGACACACGGAGAGTCCGAGCTCAAACTTGAATAAGAATAATTTTACATACAGGATTTGGTCTCCTAGTTGACTTTGGGGCACTCCGTGATCTGGGCATTCATATAGACTATGATTGCTTATGTAAGTGGAGTGAGAACTTTTTACTACTCTCAAAGCTTTAAAAGACCAAGCGCCCCACCCTTTATTTCTGAGGGAACCCTGCTGTGCCATGAAGGGGAAGGCAACTGGGAAGTTATAATAAATATCTTAGTATATATATATATATATGTATAAATATAATAAAGATCTTAGTAAGGGCAGCCCTTATCTTCAAAGGATCTTAATTTCTTCCACTTCTTGATTACTCTTCAAGCTGATGAGGGAGAGGGACTTGATCGGGGGAGGGGGAGGGAAATGGGAGGCGGTGGCGGGGAGGAGGCAGAAATCCTTAATAAATAAATAAATTAAAAAAAAGACGTTATCACTATAATGTCTAGAAGGTATTGCTAACAGCAAAATATTGATTCCACAAAACAAGACGGAAGCCAAATGTTAAAAAGAGTCAATTGTATGAAACTACCATTTGATTTGAAATTTTCTATAGTTTCATGGTAACGGATCACCATATCTTTCCTCATCTGTGAAAACAAGTCAGTGTTGGTTTCTGTCAAGGCCTACCTCAAGCTACCTTATTCATCATCTGGAAGCGTGGTTTTTAAAAAGATACCTTCGCTCTTCCTTTTTTTTTGGCTCAAGTTATGAGATCGGTTTGCTGTTGTGTGATATTTTCATCACATTCTGACAGTAAAGTTTGCTTTGAGTCAGAGGGTAGAGCTAGCCATTAGCTGACCAAAATTCACCATAGAGGTTTTGGAGGACTGAGTACAGAGAAGAGACAGGAAGTCGTAAGGTAGGACTGAAAGAGGATCTCAGCCATTTGGATGGAGGAACAGGAGAGATAGGAGGTCGCTGGTGGCTTCTCCACAGCTTCTCTGATCATTAAAATTCTTACCCCAACATCTGACTCTTCATTTTTATTGGTAAAGAATAATTAGATAAATGTTTCACCTGTTTGCTACTTGAATGAACCAGAAAACCCTGAAGAAAAGGTGCAAACCAAGGAGTTCAATTTTTTGCATTCACTCTAAGGAAATTTGCAAAAACACCTAGGCCATCGAGGGCATGTGTTTGTGGAAAAAAACTCATCAAGTATCTGAAAGACAAAATTTTAAAGAAACAGTGTGAATATTGCAGCCTTACTAGTATGTGGGGTCCAGGCCAAACAATGGGGCAGAACACTGGGTCAGAGCCCCCAAGAGAGCATTGAATTGCTTTGCAACTTGTGTTCAGAAACGCAGAGAGAGACAGTTAAGGGTTTTGCATGGATTCTGGCACGTCTTAAAGATGCACACTGCTCCGAGCCAGATTTCCAAATGCTCCAGCCACATGGACATGAACCTTATCGGGAGAGAACAGGGAGTTTCTAAACTAGGAGACGAGGTTTCACAGAAGAAACTGAAGAAATGATATAGTCTGAAAACAAATTGAGCAGGAAATAAATTAAAAATCAAAGTTGGAGGAGGGTTCTTTATAGAATTGCGGCAATGATTCTGGTCTCTACTGTTCATTCATCTTATGTTTCTAGATTGCTTGAAGTGATTGGCAAAATATGGGGGGGGGGGATGACAAAGACACCCGGTGCTGTGAGTGGTCTTTCTTATGCTGGCCGTGCCTTTGTTCATTATCCATCAGACATTAATATTTGAATAAGGAAAAGGTCCCTGAAAGATACAGTTGGCGAGTTAAGCGGTTATCGCAACCATCCTGTTTGGCATTCTTCTCATGAGAACATTGGATCAGGGTAGTTATTTCTTTAGCAAGCAAGACTAAGAGAGTTGAATTTCACTGTAAGTATGGGCTAGTCTACGTCCCAATGACCTTCATAGAAATGTTGAACTTGGAAGGATAACCATCACACTTGAAAATTGAGAAGACAGATTTTATGGCAGGTGTGTGTGTGTGTGTGTGTGTGTTAATATCTGCCAAAGAAATGCCACATAAAGGTGACAAGGAAATGACCAAGATCCACGTGTCCTAACCCTGCCTTTCCTGTCATCCTAACATATCCGTCTCCACGTCAGTCACTCAACCCCGCTACCTGAACTCCTCAGAGTAGCCAATATTAGGACAAGGCAATGGGAATTGGGTTACAGACACATTTTGGAAGATCGATCTTTAGTCTCAGATTGCGTCTTTCCTGTTGTTTTGGCATTTAAAATGGCTTTTCTTGGGGCTGGAGAGATAGCTCAGTGGTTGAGAGTACTTGCTGGCCTTGCACAGGACCCGGCTTCAGTTCCCAGCCCTCAGGTTGGACACCTCCCAAGTTCTTTTAACTCAGGTTCTTTGGGATCCTCTGCCCTCTGCTGGACTTAGGCGCACATACTGCCTCCCTCCAACCAACACATAGTTCAAAGATCATAAAAAATACATCTTTAAAATGTCTTTTCTTTCATGAAATAATGGAGTGACCAGTGGAAAGGAAGCTTGCTTGATGCTAAAATTTGACAAAATTAAATGTTAGAAACTCTGTTAATCTCTTAATACTTCATCTCGAGGGAGTACAGAAATATCATGTCTCTGGTTACGTGAGACAGGGAACGAATTAAGTTCTGCCAATCACGAACCCCTTCGCGGTTGTTTACCTGTCCTGCCTTGGCAGCGCTCAGAATTCCTCAGGTTGCCACTCTCAACAATGACTTCCACCTCATACTGTCTTCCTGGTACGAGCTCCAAGGCATCCATGACATAGTGCGTTTCCACCTTTCCCACGGTGGCATTGAGCAGCGCCACCGATTCATTGAAGAGCAAGATGCGGTAGTGCTCCCAATCTCCAGCAGGGGGCGTCCAGTTCACTGCGAAGGACTTCATCCAAATCTCGTTGTAGGAAACCAGATTCCTCACTTTTTCTGGAACTAAACAAGGATATGCCAAGGGGGCGTTAAAAACGAAATTTAAGAATATCCATTTTCTTTTCATAGGAAGCAATATATAAAGTACACATTGTCTGCTTTTGTACACATTTGTATCCCTTCCAGAGATCTGCCTACCTCAGGTGAGTACTTTTTTTCATTTTGAAGACATTTGACATTCAAGAAACAAATGTGAAAATCATTTCATTACACAACAGTTATGCACTCTCTTGCAACACTGTTCCTAGCCTAGTGACGCGATTGCTGTTTTTCTTTGCTTGTTTGCGATCCCTGGAGATCACATTGACATAGCATCTCATGGTGCGACATCTTTTGGAAAAGATGCTGGATATTGTGGTCACGAAACAGTCTTAATTTTTTTTATTCCAACTGCACAGAACGAACTTTTTGCATCATGGCTTTAGGCGTGTTTTGAGTACAAACACTCAGAGTCTTTTCAAAAAAATGACCAAATGAAACCCCATTTACATTTACATTCGCGTTGCTACAAGCTCAGACTTGTTCTCCTCCTAGACTAACCCTTGACTTCTCCCTGCAGCCAGCCCTCCTTCCCTCTTCCTTTTCGCGTGTTCAGGGTTATGTGCTGCAGAGCTGTGTCTCCTGAGCTCTGACTTCGAGCTCTTGTTCCTATCATTTATTCTCTCACAGATATCCCTTCTCCCCCTTTTTATTTTTCAGGAAGTTTACACTTTCTGGGTTCTGCTGCCAGGCCATTTCCACTAAAAGTCTACTTTACTAAAAGGAGAATGTTGCTCTCGGTCTCTTTGGGCTATATAGCTCTTTATTGAGACCTCTAATGGCACTGAGATTGGACTCAGATAGAACCATCTGATTTAAAGTCAAGCTCCAGAATGTTCTGGCCAGATGATCATGAACAAGTTATTTAATCATCCCTGGTTATGTGTACAATGTCTACACTAACGGTATAGCTATTAGCTTACAGTTTTCTTGGGATAAATAAATGAAATAGGTATAAAGTGTTTATACGGGGCCTGACATGTGAAATTAATAATGCCATTAGCATTTCTAAAGGGTTCTATTTTTGGTGTGTGTGTGTGTTAGTCTTTGGTCAAAATGGAAGATCTATTAAGCAAAGGTTGGTTAAAACAAAAACAAAAATCAACTTGTATTGAACTACATAAATGACCCTGGAAAGATCCTGTTTTTATTTGGGGAAATACAAAAACAAGCCACCAAGCGGGTTTGCCCACAGAGTGTACTTTTCAGAACCTTGCCCAAAATCAATAGCACATCATAAGCACTTTAAAAGTGTCCAAGGTTTGTAATCCAGCAATTTATTCAAATAAAGAACAAGGTAACTGCTAGGTAACATAAATTAATAAAATTATTTATATGAGACAAAGTCAAGTTCTAACATCGCCTTGTTGTAAGGATGAGCCAGAAACGCTCTCTCTATTGACACTGATGCTCATGCATTTGTGTGACTTAGGTGACATGGCATGGGAGAGCAGAGAGCAAGGACACACACAGGCCACAAAGGAACCCGAGCACATTTGTTTAATTGACAAATTGTATGCAATTAACCCTCTATGTTCCTCTGCTCTTGGGTTCTATTCTATAGGCATTCTTGATCATAAAGACTCTCCTTCCCAGGGAGGAAAAGAAGCTTCTTTCTACACGATTTTGTCGTATTCTGAGATAGACTTGAGCAGGACTGAGGAAACCAAAGACTATTTTGAAGGCTGGCTTACCTGTTCTGCCCATCGCTATCTTCTGAGCCGATAGTTCCCCAGAGATGCTGCTGATGGTAACTTGGTAAAGCCGCCCAGGAACTAAGTCTTTAAATTGAGTTTCAGAAACACGAGGCGCTAACATTTTGGATTCCTTGATGGTCCCTTGGTGAGACAGGGTGATGTTGTAGGAATCTACATCTCCAAGGGGTTTCTGCCACTTGACTTTCAGAGAGGTCGAACTGGCATCATTTGTCACCTTCAGATTTGAGACTTCCATAGGAGCTAATTAGCAACAGATGAAACAGAGATGTTACTCCTCAGATCTTGCCCTCCCTATGACCACATTTTGACCTTAACTTTAACGCCTTCAGGACATACTGTTTGATCAAGAGAAAAATCACTTGAGAGGCAAAATGATACTGGAAACCCAAGAAAGACCATGCTATGGCAAGAACGCTATCGTGCAGCCAGGAGCCTGGATTCTGGCTGGGACTTGGCAAGCTGCCCCCAGAAGACTGGACAGTTCTCTGTGCTCTGGGATTCTTTAGATAAAATTCACAAAGAGGTCTGACATCTACCTAATTTATTTTTGCTTGTGCTTGTCTGCATTTATAAATTTAATAGCATTAAGTACACAGTAAATAGGTTGATTAGTTGGTAGTTGTAAATATTTGTGTACTAAAATAGTTTTTACCAGGTTTTGTTCTTGTGTGTATGTGTGTGTGTGTGTGTGTGTGTGTGTGTGTGTGTGTGAATGTACGTCACATGTGTCCAAGTGCCCACAAACGCTAGAAGAGGACATTAAGTCTAAGGAGCTGGAGTTACGGGCAGTTGTGAGCTGCCCACTGAAGGTGCTAGAAACTAGACTCTGGACGAGCACCCAGCACTCTTGACAGCTGACCCACTACATTTCTCAGACCCACTGAAATACTTTTTATATTAAGTCATGATAAAAAGCCATGTTACTCTTTCATCAAAGGAAAACTCATGCCAAGAAAGAAGTTTTGATGAATACATTTCCTACCTTTTACACACACTGTAACTGTGCCTAATAACATAACATAAATTAATACAGTTTTGCTAAAAGGATGATTATAGCACAGTGATTTTGCACAGTATGCTCAAAAGTGCAATTTACTTGTTCTCTCTCTCTCTCTCTCTCTCTCTCTCTCTCTCTCTTTCTCTCTCTGTCTCTCTTTCTCAAACTGTCCCTTTGTCTCTGTCTTTCTCTGTCTCTGCCCCCCTTCTTCTCTCCAGTACAGGATGACCTAGAACTTGCTTTATAATCAAGGTGCTCCTCAAACTTGTGATCCTCCTGCCTCAGCTTTCTGAGTGCTGGGACTGAAGGTGTATACCTGGCTGTATTTGTTCTTGATATTTACAGATAGCTCTTAAGACATCTTGTGCATTTTCTTAAGAACATCACATATTTTTTGGGGGGGTGTTATAAAAGATATGCATATATGTAGGAGTCCCCAGTATCTTCTTCCTCTGCTTCCTATAGTTCCAGGTACTCTTCCTACTGGAACAATGTCAATAGCAATATCTACTTTACAGATCATTTTAAAATGAGATAACTACAAAGAGAAAAACTTTATCAACACTTTACACTAATTAGCATCATTCAAATGTGAGTTCCACGAGAACTCAGGCATTGTCTAACTTGAAGTATATGAATTTGCAATGCTAGGCATATGTCTAACACACAGTAAAAACGAATTAAATGAATCACATTAGTAAGTAGCACCAATTAGCTTTTTCAGTGTAGGTTAGGCTGTCTGACACATATCTTCTTGGGTAGAGGGTTTTGGAAATAACTGTCATACAAGAACGTATCTCTATACAACACTAAGAAAAGCACCCCCAACTCACTGTGGGTGATCACAAAGATAATAGTAGATGCCTTATTTATGAGTCAGAAGTAGGGAGCCTTAAGCATGTATTAAATGGAGACATTTGAACCATGTTATAACTTTGTCTACTTCAAAATACCACCAAGGGCTACCTTTAATTTTAGACGAAAAGAGAACTCTTTCTCTTTAATCAAGAGGATATCTGTTCAAGTCTTTCTATAGCTCATATGAATTTCAACTTGTCCATTATCCAAATAACAAACCTGATTTAAACTTCGTTTGAGCTTTGCTCTTGTTTAGCTAAAGAAGAGGAACTTACCCGTCCTCACTAGTTTCCACCTGTGGTTTTGTAGTCCCGAAGCCATGGTGACAATAGTGAGGTTGTACAGGTGTCCAGGGGTCAGTCCATATAAAGTATAAGAAGTATCATGCCTGTCCACATTCTTGTCTTGAACCAAGGTCCCTTTATCCATGAGCACCAGCCTGTATTGTTCCACATTCCCGGAACCATGAGACCAGGAGATTAGGAGAGAATTAGGATTGGAGGAGATGCCAATATCTTTCACAGGAGACGGTACTAGTGGAATAAAAACACACATTACAAGGTCATTCATAATCCCCTTGTAGAAAACATAGTTCTTTAATTTATATATTTATTCATTCTTCTCTTTGTATCTTAGTTTGTATCATAGCAATAATTAGTAATGACCCTCTTGAGAGTTCACTGGAACCTTCATTAACTACCTTTATAAAGCCCATAGGCTGTAAGGGCTAAAGGGACATCATACATTGCCTTTTTTTTTTATCTCCTCTGCTTCATAGATATTAAGGTAGGTGTGGCCAAGGCAGTGTAGTCTTGCCAATGACAATAAATCGGGGAGATAAAGGAACAAACCGTAGGAGATGAAAAATGGAAAGAGACAGAAGTAACCAGAGACAGAGATGAGAGCAAGCTACAGGACAGCCATGCGTTTCCTGGGAGTGCCATCGTGACACATGGGGACACTCGATGGATTGTTTTTCACCATATTCAGGAAGCAAACACTTACTTTAAACACAAGAGTACTCAGAAGATAACAAAATGTGATATTATGAGAATATACAAAAGAGGAAACATATGCTTTGTGATGCAAATTTGGAAAATGAGGCAGAAAAATCTCATTTTCCTGGGTTTGAATTAGATGTTTAGGGAGTATCTATTTTAAATAAGAGAAAATTCTGCTTTCCGAGAAATGTGGTGACTTGTTCAAAATCACCTAACCTCACGCTCAGTCCAGTCTCCTCTCCCTTATAACCACCTTTTGAAAGGTTATTTACTTTTTTCACGTATGATGGTGGCATAGTCCCGTTTCCTTTGATAACATATCATTTTGAAGGTGCCACATAGGGCTGGACAGTGTTTGTGTAGCACGCAGAGGTCTCTGGGGTTTCATCCCTAGCACCATCAATAAGAAGAAAAGAAAACATATTGCATGCTATTAGCCACAGACAATACAGATCTTACCTGTTGACCCATTGATATACACGGGAAAGGAACGTTTTTCTCTGGAAACAGCCATGATGGCGATTTTGTAATTACTGCCAGCAGTGAGGTTCGAAAAAGTGCATTGCCTCGGTGTGGTACTCTCTTGAACTTGGACCTCTTGTATCTTTTGATTGTTATCATCAAATAGTTGCACCTCATACCACGTGACTTTTCCAGAAGAAGGGGTCCACCTCACCTGCAGGGTGGTTGAAGTTGTCTTCTCTGGGCTGACTTCAAAGCTGGCAGGAGGCGAAGGGTCTGCAAGGCAAACACCATCAAAGAGAAGGCAGCGTGAGGGCTTTGAAACTAACTGTTTATTTTCTGCAGCCAAGGGTCATGTTCCTTAAAAATTTAAAGAATCTGCTACCTGGTGGGGGAAAATCCGGCATGTGGTTACACCTGCAAACCCACTGTTCGTTTTTTTCAAGACAGGGCTCCTTTACCTATTAGTGACTATTTGATAAGACTTTTTGTTAAGGTAGATCTGACCTTGATAGCTCAATCAGTGTTTTCTTCAACTTGCAAGTTCAGAGCCTGGGTTTTTTTTTGTTTTTTTAGATAATGACAAGCATCCACCCTGGGATGATTAAATACCAATGATCCAACCAGAAAATACAAACTATTAAGAGATAATAGGCATTTGAAATTTGCACTCTGTCTCTTCCTAGGTTGTGGATTCTTGGTGTCATTTACACACATAATAATAACAACAACAACAACAACAACAACAATAATAATAATAAGTTTGAGTAGCTTTCAGCTATTAGATAATCACAAAAGGCACAGATTAGATATTGATTCTGAAATAGACTTGCTTACCAAAATCAATGTTCCCAATTGCTGGAATTACCAATATCCCTAGATTTTTAAGATGTTCTGGAGCATGCTGGAGTTGCCAGGGACCCTAGAGCTGGTAGGATTGATAGTGTTTTGCACCTAACAATTCACTTCATTTCTGTTCTCAAAGTCACCGTCCGTTTGGGGAACACGGACTTTGTGGAATCTCCACCGTTGAAGTTCAATCAGCACCAGATTGGGAGCTAGGTCAACAGCCTTTCATAAGCAGTTATTCATCAGGCATAGTGACCATCAAACATATGAAATTAGGCTGTCCCAACTTTGCACGCAGAGACCAGAACCATGGAGAAACACCCACATGAAAAAAAATTAGCAATCCTGCATAGTTCTTGGCCTCAAAAGTCAGAATGAGGCATTTGTTTGAGTGGCATAGCTATACAGACCTCAGCTCTATCCACTTGCTGAGCGGCTGCATTTTCTTCATGACGGCAAGAATTACGGACCTTATAAGAAGATGTTCATTTGCTATTAACACAACTCTAACAAGTAAGCTAACCTCACTTTATATTCAAATGGCATTTGTGATCAGACGGTTCATAAAGACTACCTATGGGAGAACCAGATATCGTATGTGTAATATAGCTTATGAAATCCCATGCCTTCATGTTTTATGCTATTATTTATATGAATTCATCATTCAGTAAAAATTAAATATGACACTAATATATCAATAACTATTAGAAATACAAAGAATAGCTGATAAGAAAATTGAGGCAGTTTCTCAGAGAGAGGGCCCAGAGCGCAGGTGAGCTTTGAAAACAAACACCCTTCACTCTGTGTTTTCAACCCTTGTGTTCACCCAAAGGGACTGTGTTTTAACACTCAGAGGCTTTGAATCTGGCCCTATTGCTTGGTTGTTCTATACTTGGACAGTTTGTAATATTCGAAGTCAGCTGCCATTATGGTTCCTATTACACGCTGATAATCTGTCATGGAACCAGTGGCATAGAGTCCTAGAGAGCACGGAGTTTGGAAACAGATGGAGCTGTGTTCAAATCTTGGCTCTTTATATACCACTTATGTGACCCTGTGAGTGAGTGGTACTCCATAAAAACTTCTATCTCCCTACTTGTCTGGAGTGTGATGATGATGATGATGATGATGATGATGATGATGATGATATGATAAATACCAGAGTTCCAAGGAATTTTGAGAGCAAATCAGATATAGAGGAGATTTTACCCAGCATGCAATGGGCACTCAGTACAAAATCTTATTTCTGTTCCCTTTATCAAAGAAATAAATGTTTTCTTATGAATCTCTGATAACAAGGAGGCAAAAGTAAAACAAAAAATTGCAAACTAAACTGACAATGTCTTTAATTGCTTCTGTTATTTAAAAAAAGTCTTTGTAAAATCTTGGAACTAATTTTCTAATCTAAGCTAAAATAACTTTCCAAGATGATTTCTCTTCATAGTTTTTTTTTTTCATTGAAAACTAGAATTTTGGGGGGGGAGGGGAATGATGGGGGTAATGTGATTTACATTTTCTGTTCTACACAGGACATGCCATACTGAAAGGAAAGAAGGTAATTTCCCTCTCACACAAGGTTTATAGTTGCCTGACAAGAATAAGATACCCAACATCATGAGATCCAGCAAGCCTTGAGAACGACATTGTGGGACCAAGCAGAAGTATTTTTGCTGAAGTCACATTTTAAGGACAAGGGTCAGTGTCAGTTCCAAAGAGATAAATCTTGCCTTCTTTGCCTACCACCAAGCCAGATAAAGGTTAAATAAAGTGTTATGATCACTAGAATCTAAATATTCATAATCTACAAAATATGAGCTGTGAAAAATGAATATTAAGGTTGCGTGCCTAGAGGTTGAGCTTCAGAAATGCAGACTTCAATCTAATCTCTCTGAGCCAGAAAACAAAACAGTCAATCCTTCGTACATCCGGCAGAACAAAGAAACAATGAAGCTGGGAAGTGTCTGGACTGGGAGAACCTGCCCTGGAAACAACACTTAAAACCCCGTTTAGACCGCGATAAAGCCCAGCGCTGGCAGGGGTCCATGGCTGCGCTGCATGCTGCAGAAGCTAAAGAGTTGGTAGAATTCTTTTTCATCTAAGCCCAATGAAAACTTCACTGTCTTAAAAACATTCGGAGTTCATAGTAGATATAACTCATATGCTTCTATTTGGGGTGCATGGGTCTTTGGTGTGTATCAGTGTGTGTGTGTATGTGTGTGTGTGTGATGTGTTTGTATGTATGTGTGTGTGAGTACTGGTACACAGGTGTGCCATGGCATGTATGTGGAGATTAGATTACAAGCTTGGGTGCTCTTGTATTCCACCCTGTTGGAGGCAGGGTTTCTTTGTGGTCGTCACCACATCTACCAGACTGACTGGCCCATGAGTTTCCTGGAGATTCTCTATTACCCATCTTGCCTTGGGAAAATTGGGATTATAGACGTGCATTACCATGCTTGTGTTTGTGTGTTTCTGGGGATTCCAACTCAGGTCCTCATAGTTGCATGGGAAGCATTTAACCCACTGAGCCATCTCCCACCCCAAATTTCATATGTATGTATGTATGTATGTATGTATGTATGTATGTATGTATATGCAAATGTATATATGTTTGTATATTGTGGGGGAATTTTAACACTGTTTGACAATTCAGTTATATAACTGCCAGCCCGATTTTTCTGTTCTCAAAAGAAAAAACAAAGCTTGGCAAAATTCCTAAGCCAAAATGAATTATGTTTTCCTTTCAAAAAAAAAGTTGCTTGGAAAGGAATTATTTTTAATGCAAACAATATTTAACCCATATAATTCTTATCAGTGAGGTTACTAAAAACATTAGTGTTTATTGATACACAGATTTCTAGGCTTAACATGTGAAATGGTTGGGTTTATTTTAGAAATGAAGTTAAATCCAGAAGAGTGCAGCCAGCTGCTGCGCTGGTGTCAACAGCGATCTGGGACCTATATCTGCATAGGACAACAGGATTCACAGTGAGCCTCCTCTCCTGGGAAGGAAGCTAAGGCACCAGGAAGTGCAGCCAAATATCCCACACCTGGATACAAGCCACGTGGTCTTCCCAGCAAGGGAAACGCTGCCCTGAACTGCATATCCAGTGTAACCACAACCAACGAAGCATTTGTGGAAATGCCAGGCAGGCTTCTACAGCATCAAAGTTGAGAGCATCCTCAGCGTGAGTGACAGCAACGGTGACACCTATGTGCCCTTCTAGGCACATGAAAGCTCCCTTGAACTTCTGGTTTGTTTATCTTTTTAGGAAGTGAAGTGGGAGTTTATTAAGAAGTGACTGTAGATACAGCTAAGCATGAGCTTTGAGAGCGTGGGAAAGAGACACACCAAACGGCAGCCAGAGTCACGCTCTGGAGTGGATGTTGGCTCCTCAAGGGAGTCTTCCCGCTGAGTTTTAAAGCATTTTCCTTATCTGTGCCTTTCCCTAGTAGTTTTAATGCATTTGCCCGAGGTCCTATCACTTTGTGCTAGATTGCTGCAAGAGACATTTAGGTGTTTTCCTTATGCCATGTCTTTCCTCCACTCTTGCCAATTTACTTAATGTGTGCCTCTCCTTGCTTCTATCCTCACTGCCATCAAAGCAGCAAGAACTCCATCAGCATCCGCTTCAAGGCAGAGCTCAAGTTTCTTCACAGGCATTCAAGGGTTTCCTGGCTCTGGATGGAACCTTTCTTTCTAATTATTTTTTTCTTTACTGTCTCACTCAAGCCCAGAGGGCCTTTGTGCACCCAGAGTCAAGTTCTGAGAGCTTTACAGAAACCAGGGTATCTACCCTTCTTATTTAAAAGCAGGCGGGTAGCTAGCTTGATTGATTGCAAACTACACCGACTTGGCATTTTGTATAACCTGAAAGGAACATCAGTGATCCAAATCAACTAATCAGAGGAGTTTTCTTTTTCATGGAAATTCACGGGGTCTGGAGCAATAATCTCAAATAATTCCTGATACATGCTCCTGAAAAGGAGAAGAAAAATAGCACACGAAGGGAATTTCCCACAGTCTCCAGTACATTCAATCCATTTCTTGTGGAAAGAGTTTCTTTCGTTGTTATTGCTGGTTGACTACAGTCCAGCAGTTCTCAACCTGTGGGTCACACCCCCTTTGAGGAGGTACCGAATGACCCTTTAACAGGGGTCACCTAAGACCATCGGAAAACATTGCAATTCATAACAGTAGCAAAATTACAGTTATGAAGGAGCAATGAAAATAATTTTGTGTTTGAGGGGTCATCACAACACGAGGAACCATATTAAAGGATCGCAGCATTAGGAAGGTTGAGAACCAATGCTATAATCGGTTTTCTTCCTTACCTTAAGGACGATACAATATATTATGTTAATGTGGAATGTATACTATTGAGTTAGTACATCAGGTTACTGATCATGAGATTTACATTAGGAGTAAACTTCAGCCACAAGGTACTTCTGTACACCTCTAACAACCTTGACGGAAGTTAGAGCCGCTTTGACAATCACTTGCCACATTGTCAAGAACAATACAGACTGCCACATTATTTAGCAGAACATCATATCCAACACTAAATAATCATTAAGAGCCGGTCAAGGCCTGAAATCTGTGAATTTGAGGCATACGTGAGAGGAATAAGCAGAATCGAGATGAATTATCAAGGCAACCAACTTTGGCATCACACTTAGATGGCTACATCCCAGCACTGGCGTTGACCACAAGGATGGCTATAGGCAAGGTCCTTTGCCCCCTTGTTCCTCAACTCCTCATCTTTTTTTTTTTTCCGAGACAGGGTTTCTCTGTGGTTTTGGAGCCTTGTTCTGGAACTAGCTCTTGTAGACCAGGCTGGTCTCGAACTCACAAAGATCCGCCTGCCTCTGCCTCCCGAGTGCTGGGATTAAAGGCGTGCGCCACCACCGCCCGGCTCAACTCCTCATCTTAAGCGGAACTAGCAATGTGAATTTTTCAGAGTTGTGGTAAGAAGTGATGCAGATACGAGTTAAGGGCAGCCCTGGCACAGGGGCGCCACTATGTAGAATGTGGTTGGCATGAGTCTTGCTGCAAATACTATGCTCCACACCAGGTGATTTTAGTTTTACTTGAAATGCTTGAAGCAAACATGTCTCATATTTGGAGTTTTTTTTACCTTGAAATATTTCTACACACACCTAATAAGTATCGTGAGGGTTGAACCCACGTCTAAACACAGTATTTGCATGTTTCCTTATAGCCTAAGAACATAGCATAAAGGTAATTACATATACTTTAAAAATTCATGCAGGAAGCAGGGTTTTATGGTGTGGCATTTTCTTTTTGTGACATCATGTCAGTCCTCAAAAAGTTCCAGATTTTGGAGGATTTCAGATTTTTTTGGATGGGATGCTTGATCTATACAGTAATAAAGGACATTTCAATGCTAAAATTGAAAAGCAGAGAATAGTATCCAAGGACCATGGACTTCAGATGTGCGCGTTATGAAGGAGATAAACCCCAGCAAATTTGGAAGGTGCATAGGACTTGAAAACCAGAATAAAGACGGCAGTTGCAAAGGGAGAAAGAAGTGTAATCAAAATCCCTGAAGAGTTCACATCTACTGGGCTTCAGAAGCCCACCAGCACTGAGAGCCTTCCAACAGCTTACAGGAACTGCATTCTCTTCCCCAGAGAGTCCATTAGAGCCTCCTGTCCCCAGTTCATTGTCACCAACACCATGGTCTCCTCAGTATTATCTAAAGTGCTGCATGGGTGCACTATACAGAGAAGTTTTTGAGCCACAGTTTCAAATAGGGCTGCCGCTCTAAAGCTTCCTAAGTCGAAATGATTGAGCTACCATGTGAGGCATGCATTCATACCTGCACAGCTAAACAGTAGGACATTTTTTTTTTTGCTAGTGTTGGGTAAGATAACTATATTGTTGTTATATGGTTCTTTTTAACCATACCTATAAAGATACAAATCGGAATATTTATAAATTAAATGAGATCACCATAATTGGATTGTTCAAAATGATAAGCAGTGGACAACGATATACATGAAGCAAGGTTGGCCATAAACTGGTAATTTATCAAAGGCAGGCAACAAACACACGCTATCTCATTATATGACTATGTTGACTTTTTTCTTTTAAAAAAAATAAAATGCATTTATTTTACATGTACGATCCCCTGGAACTGGAGGTTGTGAGTCACCATATGGGTTCTGGGAATTGAACTCAGGCCTCTGAAAGAACCACAAGTACTCTTAATTGTTGAGTTATCTATTTTTTTTTTTTACTTTCTTATGCGTTTGCTATGTTCAGTGTTTTCCTCCATATTGAAGGAACAATACAAACATCCCTGAAAACCTGCTGTGCTCCTTTTAGTTGTGCATACTTAGGAGCAGAGCTGCACCTTAATTTCCATGTAGCCACATACCCAATGGGCTTGGTTTCTGCTACAGGATAAGAGAGCAGCCAATACCATCTCCATCTTTTCTTTTCTGTAGGAAATCTAGCAAATTCCCATATGAAAAAGGAGGCAGCACAATTCATTCTGTTCTTTTCCATATTTTTTTTTCTTAAAAGTTGACTTCAAAGGTACTAGGACATCACATAGAGATGTGAAGGAACTAATAACACCTTAAAAATAATATTCATTCTGTAGAACAAAGGTCAGAGTATTGAGACAGATAAAGCAGAGATCAAGGTCCGGCTCTGTCATGAATGAGCTAGGTGGATTTGTGAAAATTGTGTTAGTTCCTAGCAAGGTGGATTTGTGAAAATTGTGTTAGTTCCTAGCAAGCTGAAGACCATATCCAAGCTGGAAATAAATGTAGATTTACTGCATGAAGAATATGATTCTTTTTCTAATTTTCAGTTGACAAATTATTCCAATCTGACAACTAAAACCTCCTAATGACCCTATGAAATAGGCATTATTATTTTCCCAATCCCACCATACAGATTAATAAGTGGCCCTGAGGCAAAAGGCAACGTTCTCTAAACATTCTGCCAGTGAAGAGTGGAGGCGCCCTGCCTTCAGAATTCATCTCTGAAGCATCATGGGAACTTTCAAATGCCCACTCCACAGAGGCTCCAGGAGAGAGAGTCAAGTGGTAGAAACCTGAGAGGCTGAGAAGGGAGAATTGTCATGAGTTTGAATGTAGCAATGGGGAGAACACAGGGAGACCCTGCTCCAAAACACAAAACAAACAAAGGCCAAATCCAAAAGTTATATATATATGTATATATATGCAAATATAATAAATATATACAATAAATACATATTATGTTGATATAAATATATAAAAATATAAGTATCTATTGTGTTGAATATATATTGCTGTCTATCTATCTATCTATCTATCTATCTATCTATCTATCTATCTATCTATAGATATTTTATGTTTTCATGTACTAAATATGGAAGGTATTGTAGCATAAAAACACACAACAATCTTTCTCCCTGGAAGTCACAATAAATAGTCCCAGGATTATAGATTCAAGCACACATAAGAAGGCATGGTCCCCAAATATTACTGTTAATGAGTGATGGAAAAGAAATGCCGGTGGCCCCCAAGCTGCAGTGTGCTTTAAAGCACTTTGATCCCCAGCTCTATTTTTTCCAAGTTCAGGTTCATTTCACATAGCATAAAAACCAGAAATGTTTCCCTATCATTCTCTGTAAAATTTGTGGATGAGAGAAAGTTACAGAGGTTTTTTTTTCTCAGAAATAATGGCTCATATTTAAAATTATAGCTAATGTGTATTGAAGCTGCAGGTTCGGTAAGTCCAGAATGAGGCTGTATTTGAGAGAGTGGGAGTCTTTGGAGGAGAGTAATTTGTAGTGGGGCCATTAGATCTAATATGACTAGTGTCCTTTCAAGAAAAGCCTTGTTTGGATGGACAGATCTGTCACTTTGAGACAGTGGCCATGTACAAGACAAGGAGAGAAACCTATGAAGACAGAAAAGCTGCAGGTGTTTGACTTTGAAATTTCAACCTCAAGGATTAAGGGAAAATCAATTTTGTTTTTAGACGACCCAAGTTTTGGTAGGGCAGCCAATCCAGTACAATCCATACTGTTCGGTAATGAAAATAATAGCAGATGCAGTAATTTGATAATGAAAGTTCTTAAATGGCTTTCATATACATCAAGAAATTTGTGGCTGGAGAGATGTCTCAGCAGTTAAGAGCACTGACTGCTCTTCCAGAGGACCAGTTTCAATTCCCAGCACCCACATGTGGCTCACAACTGTCTTTAAGTTCAGTTCCAGGGGATCCAACATCCCCACACATACATACATGCAGGCAAAACACCAATGAACATATAAATAAATGAGAGAGAGAGAGAGAGAGAGAGGCAGAAAAAAATTCATCATGTTAATATGATTAAAATTAATTGAGGTGAGGTTGGGGATGTTTGAGCATTTTTTTCCTAGGGAAATTAATAAGTAGCTGAGATTAGCAGGACGTCAAATGCCTGTGGATGGTCATTCCCCAAGTAAAATTCCCACCTCCAGTTCACTCGGCTCCAGGAGATGAAACAATGGGTCAGAAACTGAACTCTACCTCAGACAACTTTTCAGCACCAAAAGTGACAGATCATGTTCACAGGAAGAGCCTCAGTGTCACCCGATGAGAACTTGACCTCTGTATATGCTGTTCCTGCCGAAAACCTAAGATCTGGAGCTTCAGGTTAAACCTAAGAAAAGCATCAGCCTTGGGCTATAGAGCAAAACCTAGGAGTCTCAGCCTCCCCCTCCCCCACCCTCTCCTCTCTCTCTCTGTGTGTGGTATTAAATACCATCTGTATTATCAGCAACAATGAATGCCATGTGGGACACCAAATAAGATCCTGGGACAGAGGAAGGACATGTAAATTCATTATGAGTTAATTATGCTAATACTGGCTCATTCACTGCAACAAACACCGCAAGAACGGGGAATTCTTAGGTATCTGTGTGCTAAGTCATAACTTTTCTGTAAATCTGAAAATACAGTTTGTTGTTGTTGTTTTTTGTTTGTTTTTTGTTGTTGTTGTTGTTTTTTACTCTGGCTAGCTTGGAACTCAATATGTAGACCATGCTGGCCTCAAACTCACAGAGATCCAGAGGCCTCTGCTTCTTAAGTACTGGGGTTAGAGATGTGCCTGGTGACTTTTGAGCTCTTAACACTGCTGAAATGAGCTAGCATTTCCACAAATACTACAGATGCCAAGCAGGGTCTAGTTATCATTTAAACAGCTAGGCATCCCAGGGGCTTTGCAAGCCCTGTTTGCGACTCTGAGATTACAGTCTCAGAAATATGCCCACTTATTCAATATTTGGTATGACCATTGTATTATTTCCTGGCAAAGTCACAACTGCACAACCTGACACTTCACGACATTCCTGCTGCATTCCAGTTAATCACCAGAATAAACTTGAGAATAGCTCTGTGTCCTCTCTGTGAGTACAGCAGCCTGGTACTCACGAGGCAGGACAAAGGCCTCATTCAAGAAAGATGTGTAAGGCTGTGTGGCCATTGTCAATATAACCTCTCACGCCTGTTCTAGGCTACAAGAGCAAGGACCATTTTTTTTTTTTTTGGACTGTGATTTTATAAACTCATCCATCTCTCTGGCATTTTCCCTTTGCCATCCCACACAGCGAATTCTTGTTAATCTAAATTTGAATCCACGTTTTCCAAATGTAATTTGAAATCTGGACTGAAGGCTTTCTATTGATGAAATACTACTTGTTTAATATTTTCAAAGTCCAGGTCTACATAAAACAAAATAATTCAACTATTTTGCGCGATCAGTAAAACCCATCACCAAAAAAAATCACACCCAATCATACAAGCAACAGTCTGATCTCCATTCATGAGTGAGTCTTGCTTTTGTTCAAATTCATCTGAGATTGGTAAAAGGCAGAAAAAAAAAAAAGAACTCACAGTTTGAATGGAGTCTTTCGCTTGTTTAAAGCTTTGTTTGAGTTGATATTATATTAGTTGGCATTGCTTTAGTAATAGTAAACTATGATTTATGGACCCCATCATTAGGGCTTAGTAATCAATACTGAGGAATAATAGTTATTTTCTCTTAACAAAATCTAAACTTCCATACGCCTTTAAAATTTAGAAAGCACTACATATAAATGAATATATAAATAAACAACTTTAAAAAGCCCTCCCTAAAACAATATTTAAAAAAGGTTAATTCAAATTTTTGTATTAAAATGAAATCTTTATTTTAAAGGCATAGAGAGTTCTGAGAAGGCCTATACCATCATACATGCATGGGGGGAAAATTGCCATTATGCAGACACCACCTGCAATTCCCATCATCCATATTTACCCTGGGGCTCAGGAAATGTATGGTGAAAACTACATCCTTAGGAAAATTAACGAGCCTGGGTGTAGCTCAGTGGTCCAGGGCTTTGCCTCGTCTGGAGTAAGCCCTGGCTGGCTTCTGTCTCTAGCATAGTGAAACAGCAAGCACATCGAAGCTGTTTATCCAGTAGCATCCATGCAGTGTGACTGTTTCTCATGTTTACCAAATGCTTCTGGACTTGGAGCATCTCCCTGTGTCACAACTCGAAGCTTGACTTATGTTACTAACACCCACAATGGACGGTTTTCTCAAGATCATTTTGGTTTCCATGAAGTAAATCCTTGGGATAAATAACTGTCTCCAGACTCCTTAAGGCTAATGTTTTTCAGAACGTTTATGAACATTCTGAAAATGCAGCTACCTTAAAAACCGCTCGGTTGCACTGAACACACACACTGTTGGTGAGGCCCTTTCCGGTGTACCTGGGACATCTGGACATACAATGTCCAGCATTCTACAGCTACAGTGGTGTGAGCTGTCACAGAACCAGCTTCAGCTTCCAAGAAATTGACAACATAATGACTGAATATCCAGCTATTTCCACTCCTATAGTTGATTTTACTCTCTCCCCCCCCCATGGTTCCATATAAATACAAGCATATTCTTAACAAGCGATTTGTCTTTTCAAATTGAGGTTCCTGCAGCCCTCAAGAATTACCTCTATATTTCATCTATAGCAAGTCAAATGATGTAAGTGGGCATCATGGACTAAAAGATCTATGAAAGGATTAATAGTTTATTAATATTTCAGGGATTCAGTGAGATTTCCCAACCCTGCTTGTACTTTCAGTCAGACTGATGGCCTTCAAAGAGCTATGGCCAAAGAAATCATCTTTGTTCAGGTAGAAACAAGAAAGAATCATAAAGATAGGTCATTTCTCTATCCAATTTTCAGAATTTTTCTCTTTGGTTTACTTCTGGTTGAAGGAAGTCTTCACTGTTGTATGGAACAGAGATGGCAAAGAATAAGGAACTGGGAAATCTGCAGCGCCCTCATGCACGGAGGCTCCCGTGAGGTAAATGCCTGCAGCAGCCCCTGCAGGTGGGAAGAGCTTGCGCCTGAAGCGCCAGCCAGCCTTCCACTTCACAGACAAGAGAGGAAAGAGAGACAGACATAGCATCACACATGGAAGGAGATCCTGGGAAACCACTGATTCGAACTTCAGAGTGGCCAAAGAATGTTCTCCACTGTTATGTACCTCAAGAAACCCCAAATCATCTTTGCATTCTCATTTCAAGAGACTTTTCCAACGGTCCCTATGAAAAGGGCTGTTCTATTCCTGAAGATTTTATATTCTAGTTCACGTTCTATAAACACAACCAAGCATATCCTTAACCATCACAACTCCATTATTATTAAAACATTTACTTAAAATGATTCTGGTGTGTGACAATTTACTATGTTGGAAGCTCAAACCGCATCAGTTAAAGAAAAAAAATCTCCCTCTACCCTCTTCCTTCCAGGGGCTGCTTAGTCAGCTGCTGTTTTCAGCACTAAAGGAGCCTTCAAGAGTCAAGCAAGCTGCTCTGACCAGGCCTTAGACAACTAGAAATCCTGGTCCAATATCTACACACACACACACACACACACACACACACACACACACACACACACACACACACTTTTTAAATGCCCAAAGATCAAATGAAAGCCCCAATCGGAAAAGGCTCAATCGGAAAAGGCTCAGCTAAGAGTGGCTTGGCCATCCCATGACACCTGTTTCTCTTTACCTGTCTGTAAGACCAAAGTTCTCTCTTCTCCATCCAGTGAAACAATCCTAAAGTTATAGAAGGTCCCTGCTTGTAAATCCTTGGGGTTACATCCATAGGTAATGTTGTCTATCCGAATGGGATGGCACAGCGAGGGCCCTGAGGTATCACTGCTGTAGATGAGGCTAAAGTTGCAGGGTGACCCCAAAGTCCTCCACTGGATAGACGCTGAGAAGCTGGAGATCTTGGACTCCAACAGTGTGAAGTTACATCTCTCTAGCTCTGCCAGTCCAGCCTGCAAAAGAACCAGAGAGCACGGATTAAATCCCCAGTCTGCAGTGCATAGAGGCATAGACACCTCCCTGAGCCACCTGTCCTCCCCAGCTGCGGTTGTCTGCTCAGCCTCCAACCCAGGAAAGGGCTCACAGGAGAAGTGGATGGCGGGCAACTTTCGCCCCAGTTGCTTCACCTCTCCTAGGAGCAGCTGGAGATCCAAAGTTGCTGTCTTGACAGGAGGGTAAGCTGTCAGTTTGGTGGATGGCAGGATTTCGGGAAAGGATGACTCTCCCACATAGGAGTATAAGATTTTGTTCCTTTCCCCCTCGCGCATCCCCGGAGGCTGGGACGAGGATGGACTTGGTTCTTAGCGGGGAGTGGAGCATCGTCCCCATCCCTTGCTCTGCCAGCTCACCTGCAGGAGGCTCAGCGCGATCCACAAGGCCAGTGTGGCTCCATGGTTCAGCATCTCGCTGGGAGGACAGCCAGGGCACCTTGAGTACCACTTGTTGCGCGCTCAGCGCGCCCCGCGGGCGCAGCGCGCTTCCCTCGAAGCTGGGGACGCGCTAGGGCCGCGGCAGCAGCTGCTTCTGCTGCCGCCCTGGGCGGGCTGCGGACGCGACAGGCGGCGGGGACCCGCGGCGCGCGGCCCTTCCCACGCTGCCATTCTGACCCGCGCTGCCTCGCCCCCAAGCCCCGTCCGGGACTTCCGCAATCAAAAGGCAATTTCCTTGTCTCCCGGCAAAGGAACAATGCTCCGGAGAGGGAGGGAGTCCCGAGGAGCCAACGCCTGAGGCTGCCAAGGGGGCCTGAGGCCAGCCAAGCTGCCCCCCTGCCTCTGCTCCCGCTTCCCTAGCCAAGGGTCCCTTCCGGGGCCGCGGGGCTGTGCCTTCTACACCCCCTCCTGAACTTTCACTTTTTCCCTCCCAGTGGTCCTCAACCCTGTTGTCATAGCTTTAAAAAGTGCTTGAGTGCTCTCACTTTTCAGCCCCCACCTCCTCTCCACACCCAGCGTCCCCCTCCCTACCTTCCTTCCTATCTTCTCATCTGCTTTCTCCAGGGCCTCGTTTCCCAGGCTTAAACTTGACCGGAGCACATTTCCCTGGGTCGCCCACACTCTTTCCTGAAGCCTTTTATTAGAGGGCTTTAGCCCTTCTCACCTCAAAACACCCATTTGTCACTGTCGGCATCCTTTTGACATCAGCAGGGGAAAAGACCCTCAAAGAGCCAGCCCATTATCAACAGGACCGTCCTTTCTCCATCCACTTGCCCAATTTACTTGCATAGGCCTGTGGGCTCCCCAAATCTTAGGAAAATACCGTGTACTGCCAACAAAATAATCACATTATCAACGTACACTCCCATAACTCAGCATCCCACACCTTCCAAAGAAGCAGGCTGCGGTGTTTCCCGCATCATCTGTAAGATCCGGGACGACTGTCATATAATCTGAAGAAATGTATGTGTCAAAGCAGGTCCGAGAAGAAACTCAATCCAAAAAGCGAAAGTACTTAGTATGGTGATAATAATGAAGCTTTGCAACCCCTTTTATAGCTTCGAGGTTTTGAGCTGTTTAACAAAAGATATGACCCCATTAAAATGACTAAGGTAGGGGTCAAATCCTGTTCTGATTCCGTCTTATGTTTAAGACGGGTCTTAGCTTCCCACACCCCCTCCCTACAACTGTCAGGTCTGCCTTGGCAACACAGTTGAGATTTTCATGCCTTGATTATGGTTCCAGATGTATTAGGCAAAATAGCTGGCAGGTTTTGTTTCAAATGGCTACTATGCTCTGGCAGGAATGAGCATTTTAAGACTCTCTGACCCTCAACTAACTATGATGAATCTTTATGTGTTTTGCCTTTATATTGTATCCCTGAGCTAGGACACCAAGAGACTTCCAGAGTTGTGAGCCCACTCTTGGTCTGGCCATTAATAAAAAACTCAAAGGTCTTAATTGGCTCAATCAGCATGGTTGTCAAAAATTGTCTCAGATGGATCATTACACTACCTTTCAAATCACTGCTGCATAAGGCACCCACTCCTGCACATTCGTTACAGAGCGGATACACTTACGGCTCGGCTTCTTATGTCTACTATACACTTTGAGGGAAAGTAGAACACTTCAAGAAAGTGAAAACCACTTCAGTTCTTTTGGAAAATATGCTTGCCAATATTAATGAAAAACCGAGTTCATTGCCTTTCAGAGACTTCTGGGCTTTAGAAGTAGACACACATAGGTCTGCGATCGATCTTGCAAGTCAGCAAGCTCACCAAGCACCAAACACCTGTGTGCTTTGGGAGACTGCAGCACGTCCTGTTCTTCACCCAGGGTGCTTGACTCCCTGAAAAACCATTTTCATTCTCTGGACCTTCACGCAGCAATCTCCACAGTCTGGCACACCTTTCTCTCATCACTGGTATTCTGCTTCTCTCCTCCGTCAACTGCGTGTTCCAATACAAGCACCAACTGCCTTGAGTCTTGAGTGAAGTTTCTTTTTAGTTCATTCCTTGCTACCCTTTTCGTACCTTTCTGTATTCAGAAAAGGCTACCTGGGTCGAAGACAAGAACGATGTTCTAAAGGTGTCACAGAGAGAGCTATGATGCCATCACAAACGTGAAAGCAACTTGGTGAACCTCATTTGAAAAGTCCGGCAACAGGTGAAGCATCCACATCGATTTATCTCATTATTTTCTTTTTGGGTCTCTTTTTTTAATTCATTCATTGCATAGACCCCACTTATTAATTCCCGATGTTTAGGTTTTTCATTGGCATCTTCTCTGGGATTTAAAATTTTTCCAATTGATTTTCGGATTTATAGTCTTCCCACTTAAATATACTAAATATCCACTGTCCTCTGAAAATCTTTAAGCAATCCTATCTTTCCCAAGCTCACACACACAAACAAACACAGACTTGTGCACATACGTATTCTAGCATGCTGCATCCTTTTAGACCAAACTTTCTAACATATAACATAATATATAAAGTAGCGAATAATCCTTCCTTATGACTTATAAGAGTATACCTGAAGACATCTGAAAAGGAACAAATGGAGGCTGTAGGAAACACTTTCCCAATATTACTGCTTAAATGCTTCCAAATTAACAGGAACCTGGCCAAGAGTGCTCCCAGGAACACAACCAAGAGTGCTCCCAGGAACACAACCAAGAGTGCTCCCAGGAACACAACCAAGAGTGCTCCCAGGAACCTCCCAGGAGTGCTTTCAGGCACCTTCCAAGAGTGCTCCCATCAACCTGGTCAAAAGTGCTCCCAGGCACCTGCCAAGAGTGCTCCCAAGAACCCAGCCAAGAGTGCTCTCAGGCACTTGTTGAGAGTGTTTCTAGGACCAGGAGTTCGGAAAATAAGAATTCATGTTTTTAAATCCATCTTTAAATTTTGATCTATCAAAGTTGAACATGTATGCTTAGAATAATTGAGGTTAAATAATTTTTTAAATATCATCAACATAGATGAAGAATCATATCAGAACATGATGGAAAGGGCCAGTAGTTATAAACATTTCTTCTCCAAAGTTATATAACTTTGGCCTTTTAAGTTATCATTATTTTATTATTATCATCTCAAGGCTGACAACAGAGCTTCCAATAGGTTATGGGTTCAGTATAGCCCATAAAAATGAATATACAATGAGAGACAATGGGTCTGACTTAAACTTGGACTTTTAGGGACTATATTTTTCCTTCTGAAATAATAAATGCAGGAACCATGGAGGGAGCTAAGCCGCTAAGAGCACTGTTGCCTTTGCAAGCACCTGGCTTCATTTTCCAGAACCCACACGATGATCCGCAACTATGCTTGGCCACAGTTCTAGGAGGTGTGATGCTCTTCTGACCTCATGGGCACCAGGCAGGCACGCGTGTGGTACACATGGCATAACTGCAGACCAAACACCCCCACACATATAAAATAAACAGAAGTTTTAAAAATTGGAATCACAGCTACCGTATTAATATGCAAATCTGCAAACGTGGCTACATGTTGCAGGAGCACAGAACACGTCCCTGAGGTCATCTATTGGATAGGGAGTGTATGAAATTCTGTACATAATATAAACACGTTGACTCATTTCTTATTTGTTCTCTTTGTTTGGAATTCCTCACCTGCTTTTGAGTCCATTTGCCCTATAATATAGCTCTATATTTACTTTTAGAAGTCATTGCATTCCAGGAATGGGGGTCAGTCATTCTGCCCCATTACAGTGGCCTAACCTTTTCCCTTTGTCATCAGGAAGCCTTTCCCAGACTCCACAGGAAGGGTGTGGCTGCTTCTGACTAGACAGCTGTCTTCTAAAAATGGTGAAAAAATTCACGGTAACAAACGTGTTTGTGTTCACACAGTCCTTACAAGCTCACAGCTAAGGTATGAATCTTGTTACATTATGAACACAGATGCTGAACTCACCACTCACCAGGGGCAAGAACCCCTGCTTGGGAATGGCAACTTTATTTCTTTATATATTTGTCATGCTTATTTGCTTATTGCAAAGAGCAATTTAAAAATTGTAAGCAAACGTCTCTATAAGAGGGGTACAGGGCAAGCTGTAAAAGGCCCACCCCCATGCGGTCGGGAGCATGTCACCCTTGGAAGCCCAGGGATATGTTCTTCTCATCTTCCTGGAAACCCTCCACCCTGGACACTTGCCCTTTGTAGATATTTTATGAAGTAGGGCTGGTTGAACCATTGACCGCTGATAATGAACTCCAACTTTAGCCCTTTCCCCTCCAAGCAACCGTCAATCCCCGCCCCTTGCCTCCTCACTCTTATTAAGTATTTATCAGTGGTGCTTTTAAAAATCACATTCATAAAAGCTCAGGTGTGGTTGAAAAATATTGCTTTACCTTATTCACTTGGAGCTGTTTCAGGGATTTAAGTAAAATATTTTAACAAAATTTATTTTTATTATTCTAGATACATAAGGAATTACAAAGATTATAGAAGCCTTGAGCCAGGAGCCATAGATTTAAAAACCCAATGTGCAGAATGTTCCTCTGGACTTTTAAGTCCTAGTAAGCTCATCTGTGGTCAGTGTTCACACTTCTATGCCTGTTCTCACCACTGGTTGGTATGGCTGAGGTAGAGTTGGGATGCATGTTGTGCACCCCCAAAATCTTGATTGCCCCATAATGGAGTTAGCTGTGTGGTGGCTTCACCTACGCATTTGGTTTGAGTGTGGCACAAGGTCCCCACATCCTTCCTGATCCCAGGTTGAGACCATTCCCTGGGGAAGTTCAGACCCAGCAAGTGATTCCCACTGCTTCAATCCCATCTGGACACACGGCTTTCCCTTCTCTGCTCACTACTTTTCCATGTACAAAACACGGTTGCCGTGGTCTGTGCACAGCACACTGAACATACTACCGTTATGTTTTGTTTCCTATAACTAGCAACTTTTCCTAAGCTCTCCACCACTGGGGATTGCACTCATGCAGGAATGTGCCTGCTGGACGGCGCATAGGGCACCATTTGATGTCTCACTAGGAAGGAGAGTTACTGTAGACCAGGGATCGCCAGGGTCCGAGACAGAGAGCTCTGTGTTAGAGAAAAAGTGAAGTGGCTTGGAAGCAATGAATGCAAACAAGCCTCCCACGAGGGACTAAAAAGCCACAGACCTCAGCCAGGACCTTCGTTACCTGGCTCTGTTTGTTGTCTATCTACTGCTTGATTCCCTTCTTCAGGTACATGCTTCCATTCAGAAAATGTGCTGAAGCCGGGCGGTGGTGGCGCACGCCTTTAATCCCAGCACTCGGGAGGCAGAGGCAGGCGGATCTCTGTGAGTTCGAGACCAGCCTGGTCTACAAGAGCTAGTTCCAGGACAGGCTCCAAAACCACAGAGAAACCCTGTCTCGAAAACCAAAAAAGAAAAAAAAAGAACAGAAAATGTGCTGAGCGCGGGCTCGGTGTCAGGCTCTGGTGTATGTTAAGACTCCTCCTCCATATCAGAGATCATAAGGAGGAAGTTTCTTTCATCCTTTCTCCCTCACAGCCCATTTGTTCAGTTCAGAGTAATAATGCGCAACAATAATCTAATTATTTATGTATTTGAGTGTTGTCTCTGTCTTTGGTCCTTCGAGACATTCTTGTAGGGTAGAGCTTTGCTTTCCCTTTCGGCACGGGGTTCAGAACACACTAGAATCTCACTAAACGTTTTCTGAGAGAAGGATTGGGTCTTCGTAGCTGCTCAGCAAATGTTGTTAAGTTAACAATTTTTCTAACAAGCTTTTGCAAGTATGGTCTTAGGGCATGCTTTAAATGCTGTCCTGAGTGGGAAAGGAGGAGAGGGAGAGGGGGAGAGAAAGGGAGAGGGGGAGAGGGAGGGAGAGGGAGAGAGGAGAAGAAGAGGAAGAGTGAGGGAGAGAGAGAGGAGAAGGAGAGGGAGAAAGGGGGAGAGGGGGGGAGAGAGAGAGCATGAGCATGTAGGAGTGGAAGACAATTGTAGAGAGAGAAAGAATAAAACAGGAAGAGATTGATTTTGAAGGAAAAAAGGGAAAGTGGGAAGAGATAGGAGTGGGATCAAAAATGAAAGTGAGGAAGGAAGAGGAGGAAAGGGTCGCTGAGGAGGAACAGGAAAGGGAATTGAAAAGATAAGAAGGAAGAGGGGGAGGAAGACGATGAGGAGCCATGCTCTTACAGGACAGTGCAGCATCAGCTGTTAGCTGAGAACCTGCTAGAAAGTCATAGTATAGGGCCCTACCTATAAGGACCCAAGGAATCAGTAAGGCAGGGGGTGGAGGAAGCATTTTGGGTTTCAACAAATCATCTGTGCTGTCAGCAAAGAAGAGCTATTTAAACTCAGCGTGCTCCCCAATAAACCTTCAACCAAAATTTCATTATTAGGCGAGTTAATTTTAACTCGTCCGCGATTACTCTCAACTTTCACTGATTGCTCTGTTTCCAAGATGTGACGCAGACTATTTAGAGGGTCTGGAACAAATTTAGAATTCACAAATTAGTTATCTTTATAATAAATATCATGCATGTCTTGATATTTGTAAAGCTTCATGAAAAATTCAGTGTGAATGATACTTGAAAAAGACCTGAAAAAAGAACTTCATGTAACATCAAATGCTAGACACAAGATCAGCCTGATGCCATTCCTTCTAGGAAGAATTTTTCCCTAGTATTGGGTATTAAACCAGGGCCTTGCACATGCTTGACAAATGCTCTGCTTTGGATTTTTATTCTAACCCCTTATTTACTCACCTCCAATTTTATTTATTTATTCTCTTACATCAGGGGTTGGCTAAGTGGCCTTTGCTAGCCTTGATCTTACTTCCATACCTCAGGGAGGCTTTGAATTTACATTCCTTTGCTCTGGCTTCTGATTGGAGTGGATGGGCATATATAGGCCTGCTCACCAGACTGTACAAGTATGTGTGTGTATGTGTGTGTGTGTGTATTTAGTCTTTAAGAATTTCATATATGTATACAATATATTTCGATCATGTTACCTTCCATTTTCCCCTAGATCCTCTCTAACACACTCCCTCCTAACTTTATGCCCTCTATCTTAAAAACAAACTCAAATCCAATTAGTGCTACCTATATGTGCACGGTCATGAAGCCATCTACGAAAGGAGCATATACAACCCATCAATGTGACTATTCCCCAGAGAAAAATGACCCTCTTTTCTACCAATAGCAATCAGTTGCCAACAGTCCTCAACTAGATGTGGGTCAGTCCTTTTCTGACCCATGCTGAGATTTTTTAAAAACATTTAATTCTTTACATACATTACATCCCCACCACTGTTTCCCTTACTTTCCCTTCCCCCAGTCCCTGCCCCCTAGATCCACTCTGCCTCTGTTTCCCTTCAAAATAAAAAAGCAGCCCTCCCAGGGATATAAACTGAACACGGCATAAACAAATTATAATAAGATTACGCACAAATCCTCATAGCAAGGCCATTTGAGGTGACCAGTTAGGAGGAAAAGGGTCCCAAGTGCAGGCCGTAGAGTCAGAGGCATCCCCAACTGCTGCTGATAGGTGTCCCACAAAATTGCTAGCTATGAAACCATAATGTTTATCATGTTGGGGTTTTGATTGCCTTCATCTTGTGCTGGTCTTTTGCAGGCAACTATGATGACTTTGAAATATTTTATTTATTTAGAGACAGGATATCATGTAAACTAGACTGGCCTTGATCTATCTATGTAGCTGAGAATGATTGCAAATTCCTGATTCTCCTGCTTGTACCTTCTGAGTGCTAGTCTTACAAGCATGCACAACCACACCAAGTTAATGTGGCTCTTAAAAGATAAGCCAGGGCCTTTCTCAGGCTAAGCAAACACACAACAAAAAATTTTAAAACAAGGCATAATAACCAGGCAGACATGTCAACTAAAACCAACCACAAGATAGCACGTATTTTTCTATTTTTCTTTGTATTGCCTGAATAGAAAATTGTGGTAAAAACAACACAATTTTAACCTGCAGGGAGTGTCATGCATTTCAGAAGAGAAGCACTGAAATAGAAGAAAACATAATTTTGATGAGCAGTTATTTTTAAAAACCTCATGACCATCCTGTTCTGTATTTAGAGATATAGTTTGGAGTACTTAAAGAAATCTTTCTAGATAAACTTCCTAGATCACGAGCCTCCAGGAAATAACAAAATACATTTGGAGAGCAGTTTTAGGGATTGAAAGAGAAGTTGTGCACTACATGCATAGGGAAAGTCCCAGTTCAGGATCAGAAATATTAGGACCCATAATTGTTAATAGTAAAATAATGTTTTACAAAGAACATTAAAACAAACCATGACAATTGAGTATTCAGTCATACAAAAGAATAACAGAGCCCATGGATGTAAATATCTTTCTGAGAACATCCAAATGACAATACATTCATACTGTATTCTCTCTTGTATCCAAACAGAGCTGTTCAGTAGAGATCAGAAGCATTTAACAGCTGCTCAGACTGGTGGCCATGCCATAGTTTTCTAAATACTGGAAGGGAGGAGAGGGAGGGAATTGTTATCAGTAGGTTCCACCACCACTCTTTGGCACATTTTTAAGGTTTCTTGGTGTCTTAGTTAGAATTTCTATTTCTGCTACCAAACACCATGGCCAAAAAGCAAGCTGGGGAGGAAAGGGTTTGACTTATACATCCACATTGCTCTTCATAACTGAAGAAAGTCAGGATAGGAACTCAAACAGAGCAGGAACCTGAGGCAGAAGCTGATGCAGAGGCTATGGAAGGGAGCTGTTTTCTGGCTTGCTTCAGCCTTATAGAACTCAGAACCACCAGCTCATGGATGACACCACCCACAATGGGCTGGGCTTTCCCCATTGACCATTAACTGACAAAATGTCGTACAGCTGGATCTCATGGAGGCATTTCCTCAACTGAAGCTCCTTCCTCTCTGATGACTCCAGCTTGTGTCAAATTGACACACAAAACCAGCCAGTACACTTGGTATTTATTTTCCACACTAATTTCTTTTATTTTTGTTCCTCTTTTTTTTTTTTTTTAAAGAAAATCTGGGAGGAAATAGACTTTGACTTTGGGTAGTTTTCATCCCAGCATGTAGCTATAGGTAGCCATATGATTTACAAGCAGGGGAGACTCTAAGAGATTCACTCCGTCAAACTCCAGGCTTCTGCTATAACTTTATCAACACAAGAGCTACCACCACCCAACCCAAGAGATGAATCTGCTCACAGGTAGGGCAAGTCAGGGCAGCAATACTTCCCACAGGCCGTCAGGATGTGCACGGCTTCTGGGTAGAATGACTTCAGGAGCTAGACTGCGATACTCACAAAATCTATTCCCCCAATCCTTGACAGCAGATAAATGAAACGTGGCATAAGATTGGCTTTAAAAGAAAAAGGAAATGGGGCTGGAGGGATGGCTCATCAATTAGAGTACCCGTTGCCCTTGCAGGAGACTTGGTGGTTCTGTTCCTATCACCCATATGATGGTTCACAACTATCACAGTTTCCGGAGATATCATGTTCTCTTCTGTCTTCAGCCTACCAGGCATGCGCGCACGCGCACACACACACACACACACACACACACACACACACACACACGCTCATACGTATAAAATGAATAAATGTAAAACAATTAAAAAAAAGAAAAGCTAAACAAGCAAAGCTTTTAGCTTCTTTAGGGGCTTAAGATTGGAAACAGAAGACATAGTTTTAATATTCTGTGGATCAAATTGTCTCCCTGTGAGTTCTGTAGATGTTACAAAGGAGAGGCTTAGTTTTTTTTTTAACTGAATTTCTTTTCATTGATTTTACAATACCAATCACAGTTTTCCCTTCTTCCTCTCCTCCCATTCCCTCCCTTTGCCTTCCACCTACTACCTCCCCATCCACTCCTCCTAAAGGAGAGGCTTATCATTTGATAACCACCTGGTTAAACCCAGGTGACTGACATTTATAACAAGATTTTAATATCACTTTAAAAATCAAAATAAGAAAGCAATGAGAAAATCAAGCCTTTTCCTTTTTAAAAAAAAATCTTGACTTTTGGCTCAAAAAAAAATTAAAAGATGGAACCACAATGGTCCTACATTCTGCCTGTTTCTTTGTTATCTTTAATTTGCATTGCTTCCGACTCCACCCTTCTCTACTGGGTGAGGCCGACTCGGGAATCTCTGAGACCCCCTGAGCACTGGGCTGACAGTGATCAAAGCAGAAGATCAAAGGACCTTATCATGTTTTCCCCAAACGTCACGTGAAAACTATGAGTCAGATTATAGAGGCCTTGAAGGAAGGAGCCCTGTTCTTCGTCACCTCCTCCACATCCCCAGGTCACGGTGACTGGATCTCTGTTAGGTACGGACAGAATAAACGTTTACACTCTTCGCCCAAACAAGGGCTTGCCTAAGAATTTTGACAAGCGCATTCTCACCCATCTCAGTGCAGCATTAGAAACTCAAGCCTTAGAAGTAATTGACATCCATAAAGCTGTTGTTCTGGACGGGTAGATGCCCCCTCCTTAACTGCGTGTGAAGGCGAGTGCTTCTCAGGAGAGACATTCCTGAAACTGCTACTTGTGCCACCAAGATCAGAACCCCCGGCAAAGTATGCGCTTGCTGAGTTCTGCCCATAGCTCTGCTCCCCCCCTCCCCCGCCCCTCACACCAGCAATCTAATAGAGGGAAGTCTACACAGGAAGCCCTGACAGCGGGCATCTCATTGGCACAAATCTATAAGGAACCGAAACGAGAGACACAATAGCAACAAGGGTATATCCCTGGCTCCCAAACAGACATTTCTGTAGTAGGAAGTTCTCATCTGGACCTATGGTGCTGCTTTCGCTACCAGCTGCCTGCAAGTGCAGGAGATACGGAAACGGTACTAACTTCAGTAACGGCTCCTGGAACTCACAGTGTTTCTCCTGCAGTTACTTTTCACTGTATTCTACAGTGACTGGGTTTCAAACCTGTGAGTCTCTGTGTGTGTGTGTGATTTGAGGGTACAGCCGTTGGCTGCGGTTACTGCAGAGATTTATAGGATTTAGCAGTTCCTCCCAGGCTGTCTATCTTTATCTTCAGACTTATCAAGAGGCTGGGAGCCAGTTCTGAATTTTCGCTTCACTGACTTTTTTTTTTTTTAAAAAAAAATTCATCTCATTTTCCCCTGTTGTGTGTGTTAATCTTGCCTCCTCATCTTCCATCCAGCGGCCTCAAGTCCCACTTTCTCTCACCCCCGTTCTCGAAGAAGACACATCTTTAGCTCTAATGCAGCAGCTTCCCGTGAATGCCACCCTTCGAAAGCCCGCCCAGCTTTCCTTGATTTCCTTTTACATTAAAAATATTTATTTTGAAGTAATTGCACATTACCAGGTCAACTGCAACGTGCACATAGAGTTTGTATAACCCTTCCCTGAACTTCCCAATTTTATCTCTCTCCCTCCCTCCCCCAGCCTCTGTGTGTGTGTGTGTCTGTCTGTCTGTCTGTCTGTCGGTGTCCTCTCTTTCTCTCTGCAAATATAGTAAATCTACCCGAACTATTTCAGAATAGGAGGCGGGCATCCCGCATTAAGTTTGCAATCTTAATAAAGTATCTAAATTAAGGAACTTCAAAACTGATACAAAACTTAAAGCCACATTTTATGTTTCAGATTTGAACACGATGCCGGTCATGTCATTTTTAGTAGTCACTATGGTTGCACTGAATTGCCAAGTCCCTTCATGGCCTTAAGTCTGGGACACCCTTGAGTTTTGTGACGTGGGCTGTGGGATGTTTCCTGTGACTGTACTCAGGTTCTACAGCCCCATTGGGTTTCCTCTTCTTTCTTTCAATTTTTTTCCCCCAACAAGCCGATCACTCGGTTATCTCTCATCTGACCACAAACCCAGCTTCCTAATAGAATTGCTGGGAGTTTCACGCTGCAGGCTCTGAGTTTCTGCTTCAGGCAATTCTGAGCAATGACAGTCTGAACCTGAATCCCGCAGCTGTAGCTTTAAAGTGGTACAGGTGACCGGTGGTGTGCACCTTTAATCCCAGCGCTAGGGAGGCAGGAGCAGGTGAGCTCAGCTTGATCTACAGAGCGAGTTCCAGGACAGCCAGGGCCATGGTCGGAGCTGATGGCATAGACTTTCCCTGACTCTTGGCACAGTCTGGCTTCTATATTGATCTTGGCTTCCTTTCCTCATTCTCTCTTCTCACTGCATCAGGCTTTGCTTCGAGCACACCTCATCTCTCCCGAGACGCCTGTGTGCCAGGGGAAGGTGTTATGTCAGGCAGGCATCTCAACACTTACGGCCTGTTCTGTGGCTGCATCTTAGGGGTGTGTGTGTGTGTGTGTATGTGTGTGTGTGGCTTATATTGTGGCACATTATCTGCCCAGCCTCTGTATGAACAAAATGGAAGGCAATCCAATTACGTGTCATTAAAAAAATAACGGAAACAAATAGGAATCCTTGAGATTTTAAGGCTGGAGGGGTCAGGCGAATTTTAAGCTAGGTTGTGCTGTTAGCAGACGGTCATCCATTTTAACTGAGGAACCATGAGACTGCGCTTTAGAATTAAGATTGGGCAATGCTGGCTATGAGGTAGGGGCTTTAGCAATACATGGTCATAACACAATTGCTAGCACCCAGGCACACCTCAGCTCTGCCCTTTGGGGACCTGGTAGAATGCATCAACCCTGCATGCATGGCAGACAGTACCCTGTCCCTTTAAAAGGTAAAACTCTAGCTGGATGGTGGTGGTATGTGCTTTTAATCCCAGCACTCAGGACGCAGAGGCAAGTGGATCTCTGTGAGTTCAAGGCCAGCCTGAGGTACAGAAGGAGTCCCAGGAATGGCTCCACAGCTACTGAGAAACCACGTCTCGAAAAACAAAACAAAACAAACAAACAAACAAACAAACAAAAAGACTCAAAAAGGCAAAACTCTGCCTACTACTCTCTCTTCTTTCTCCTCTTTCTCTTCTCTTTTTCTCTCTGTCTCTTTATCTCTTCCTTCCCTTCCCACACTCCCTTTATCTCAATAAAAGTCCCCACTTAAGCACTGTCTGCATGGCCTGTCTGCCTCTCACCCGCTGGGATGCGCGGCCCCTTGGCCCTCCAAGGTTCCTCCCTTGCCCCAAATTATTCTCACAATGATGATACATGGGAACTGGAAAGATGGCCCAGCTGTTCAGAACACCTTCTGGTCTTCCAAAAGACTGGAGTTTGGTTCTCGTGTAGAGCGGCTCACAGCTGCCCACCACTCCAGCTGCAGACCAGAGGCATTTGAGGGCAGCTGTACCCACATATCCCACCTCCCTTTACATAATTAAAAATAATAAAAATAAGAATTAAAAATAATTGTATCAGTTTCATGGTCTGTGCTACTTGGTTCTACTCGCAACGGACAGTGTAAGCACCACGTGGGTACTTTGGTGGTGGTCTGTGTGGTTTCCTCCAGGACAGAGGTTCTCAACCTGTGGGTCATGACCCTTTGGGAGTTAAACGACCCTTTCACAGGGGTCAACTAAAACCATTGGAAAACACAATTCAAAATAGTAACAAAATTACAGTTATAAAGTAGCAACGAAAATAATTTTATGGTTGGGGTCAGCACGCCATGAGGCACTGCATGAAAGGGTTGCAGTAGGATGGCTGAGCACCGCTATTCTTGGGGATGCTGTTCATCTTTAGTCTGCCTGTATAACCATGGTGACAGCCCTGTATCTCCCTGCACACTCTAAGGGGCCCAGGCAAGGAGGCTGCCTGGGCTTGGTTTTGAGGTACTTTCTGCACTAACCTCCTCTCTTATTTGGAGACTCACACTGGGCTGTGATCTCTTTGAAGGCCAATGGAAGGAAACCACAGAACTGCGAAAGCTCAGCCCAGAACCACAATGGCTATTCACAAACTGAGGAAATGCTGCTCCTCCCAGGGCCAGCACAAGGGTGGGGTGGGAGAGGAAGCAGGCAGCAAGCCTCTAGGCAAGATGTGTAGATAGTGGTATCACAACCAGCCAGGAACCTTGCTTTTCTGCACAGTCAGCAACTCTATCTCTTCTAGAGCAGGTTTGCAGAATCCGCTAGCTCAAGTGGGTTCCTCGAGCCTGGAGTCAGCCGGGGTAGGGATGATAAAGACTAAAAGAAGCCAACGTTAGTAAATCCTCACTTACACTCAGCTAGAGTACCTCCCAAGGTGATCCCTTTAATCAGATCTTTATTCTCAACCTTATGAGGCAGATGAACGCCCAGTGTGATCTCCGGTTCAGAGAAGGAAGCACAACCTGAGTAGAAACCTCTAGGACCTAGGCTCGGTTTCTTTCACGCCGAAGTGCTAGTTCTTGATTTCTGCAACTGACCTGTTAATTCCCTTAAGGTCTTGAGTTGGAGGTTGGGAGAGGAGGGGCGGGGGGGAATAGCCACAGAGCTCTCTCTGAGACCAAGTCCTGGTCCAAGGATACAACCTTCCACAGTCAAATGCATCACATAGGCAACGAGGACGTGGGACAAAAAAAGGAGGAAAGTTAAAGAAGAGAAACACCCTGCATCTTCAAAGAGTGAGTTTAGGGCTGTTCTGTGTGCTGAGTGAAGAGGGATAACTGCAGTGCAAATATGTCTTCCTTGGCATTTGCCTTGATGAACAGGTACTATATATTAAGAGAACATGGTGACCGAGGGGGTGGGTGTACATGGGTGTACACTCTTGCTATCTTTCTCCTTGATCATTTGAGAAGGTCTTTGGGCTTTAACCTTTGTATATTTTATTTAGACATCTGCAAAATAGGGATGGTGATGATGGCAATAGGGTAGTGGTGATGACAATAATATACGGTGTCCTGTTTAATGGTTATGGATTCACCCCAACTATATGTGTGTGCCATATATATGTATTTGCAACATGATTTTGGTGATGTTCTCTTAAAGGAGCAGATTCTATTGCCCTATCCCTTGAATTTCAGCTGGTTTTTAGCTTGTTTTAACCTCCAAATGTGGCCGAAGGAGCATTGTGTGATTCCAGAGTCTCTACTTCTAGAATCCTGCAGCCTTTACCTTTGGCCTTTTATGAAGCTGGACTAACTTCCCATCATGAAAGGGAAGCTGGTATTGTTTACTAGAGGATGAGGGGTCATGAGGTGAGCCTAGATGGCCGGCTCATAGCCAATGCCGAGGGCTAGTCATGCAAATGAGCTGAGTGTTGATCTTAGAGCCCTGCTGACCTCCCGTGTTGAATGCAGCTGCAACAGTGAGCCCGGATGAAGCAGGAGAGGAAGCACCTACCAGAGCAGCCCCACTGCAGACCAGTCCACCCCAGTCCACCCCAGTCCACCCCAGTCCACTCTCTCCCGTTTCATTCTGGGTCATTACGTTCATCTTCATTCTACTTTGTTCCAGACTGGCCCAAACCTTTCCTTCCTCCCCTCCAAACTTTAAGCATTTTGTTCAGGCGCATTCGTCCAACACATGCAGTCACGAAGCCTTGTCTTCACTCAAAAACAACGCCTCCAACCCAGCCCAGTAAAACATCTTCACAAACCAGATGCTGTGTGAGAAAGAAAATGACTAAGAGAGCTGCAGATACAATTTCCGACAATTGAGCTCAACTACTTTACTCACGTTCTCCTGATGCTCTTCGTCACAATTACTCTCAGGGGACACAAAGTTTGAACTGTCAGTGACTTGTGTTACTTTTCAAAGTCTCAGACTCCAGTGACTAACAATGAACTGTGGAGTAGCGCTCTTTCAAGTTGTTTGGTGGGAAGGATGGTTAGATTAGAGTTCAGAATTCTGCACTGGGAGAAACTGCCTTTGGAGACAGAATGGTTTATTTTTTTTTACTCTCACTTCCCAGACTACAGAGTGAATATTTCGTCGAAACTTCAAGAAAGACAGAGGTGAGAAACTGCTAATGTTGGATGCCCCATCTGGGAGCACATATAAATACTGTTGTTGACTTCTTTCTAGAAATGATACCCCCAATGAACCCACCAACGAACCAACCAAACAACAAGCCAATGAAACAACCAACCAACCAACCAACCAACCAACCAACCAACCAACCACAACAACAACAACAGCAACAAAAAAATACCCTTCCAAAATCCTGAGAAAACAAAAGAACAACAACAAAACCCTCACCATTGTGCTGTTATGATCCAAGGCTACAAATACTCCTTGGGGATGATCCTGTAAGCTTTGTCATACAGGGTTAGATTGGCCCAACCAGTGTTGTGTCTACAACAGCTCTGTTGCTGATTGTTCTGAATATACTTGAACCTATTTCTAGGCTTCATAATGTCAGACATGGGAAGGATTCTATGCTTTGGGAAGGATGATAGACTATCCTTTTAATGCTAAAAGACCACCTTCTGGCATTCAGGTACCTAGGTGTTTGTGATAGTCTTTATTCCATGTGTTTTGTTTTTTATACTTATTTTTTTCTGTTCTGTTATAAATAATTAAGTTCCAATGTAGATGAAATGCTCTACTAAGTTTATGGTAAAATGTGAGTTTTTGTGGAGGCATACACAGACAAAATAAGGATGTGAGAATTCATCTTCAAAAGTGCAAATATCTCATTCACTTTAGTGGATGAAATGGCTAAGGAGCTGAAGAACTAGGGAGTGCACCAATCATGGGGGGCTCCTGACGTCACGGCTCTCCCATCTCATGTCCTCTTTTCCCCCTTTGCAAAGCTAACAGTCTGAGACCACAATGAGCCAAGAGGTGGGCAGAAGTCAAGGTAGGAGTAAGGGACTTTAACTGTGCCCCTCTTTTTCTGTTGTAAACCCCAATCGAATGGAGGGACGGGAGAGGCACAGCTGACCTTCAAAGGCAGATTCAGAGTGCGTGTTCTCAGGATAGATATTTCTATTAATGGACAGACAGAGATTGGGGTATTGCTTGAAAGGGATGTAAAGAGTTTCCAAAAAAGCAACCGGGCCTTCCTAGCTCCTTTTCATAGGCAAAGACAGAACTGGGTCAGAGGGGAGATTTATGGTAACAGAAAAGTGGAACCAAAAATAAAGTCCCAGGAGCTGTTCAACGTTCTCACTGTGTTTGTTCTGTGACCCATAATGATGTATGTGCTCAGTAGTGGAAGACCGTATGCAATATTAGGCTCAATACAATGCAAAAGTAATGAGCGATCCAATTGGGTGGATGTCATTTGGATGATATTGGATGTCTTTAACTTATTTGGGTTGTCTATTGGCAAAGAGCTACACTCTCAAGTGGGAACTACCAAGACCACAGGTAGGTGACACAAAGGGGATGGTGATGTGGAGGTGCCATGACTTCTGTTTATTATTATCTTCCCAAGCAATTCGAGTGACTCTGGATCTGTCACTGTTTTGTCATTCTTTGCCCCTTTGGGCACAAATGGTTTGGAATCACCTAATACTGGTCTCAGCATTTATTTACTTGTTTCGTGTTATGTTTAAGACCACGAATCCTGACTTTGGTCCACAAAACACTAATGTACCAGAGTGCCGAGTACCGGGACAGCACGACCAAGCCCAACTAGCTCCATCTCATCAAGATGCAGAGATTTCAAAGTTTTCCTCATGCTGCCAAATTAGTTTGCGTACAATTTGCAGTTTAGACACAAAATGACCGATTTCTTAGTGCACGGTGGCATTTTGGACACAGAGAGTCTTTTCGAGGAAAGGGTTTTCTGGGACCACTCGCGACCGTACCACCCGCCTCCTTTTACCTCTGTGGTGGTGCCGAAGGAAGGCGGAGTAGTTGATGGACTCCAGGCTGTCCCCGTCGTGTGCAGGCTGGGGAGAGCTCTCTTGCTGCTGCTTGGCCTGTAGGTCTCTGCAGTACTCCCGAGGAATGTCTCTGTGGTGTTCCTAGTGTGTTCCGGGCTGTATGGTACTGTGTGGAAAGTTGTGAGGGTCTGCGGTGCCACGGAGTTCCTAGCAATCCGCACCGAGACTTCTGTCCCCAGGCCAGCTGAGGGGAAGAAAGGACAGGGGCAAACATCATTCTCACATTTTATGAATTTTAACGATTTTTATTTGAGATAGGCCATCACGTGGTTCAGGATGATGTTAAGCTTGCTATATAGCCCGAGGACATTGAACTTCTAATCATCTTGCCTCCACTTCCTAAGTGTTGATGTTACCTGTGTGGACCACCATGCCTGGTATATACAGTGCTAGGGGTTGAACCCAGGGCTTTGTGTAGGCTAGGCTAGGCTAGGCTAGGCAAGGACTTTACTAACTCAGCCATATTCCTATCTAAAAACAGTCCTATCTAAAAACAACTTTTACATAGTAAAAGAAGGTCCCTTCAATAAGAAGCATGTGGATAAATGTCCATATGTATAGGAAATGTATAGGAAAATGTCCATTTACCCTGTCCAGTATACCCATCCTTGGTCCATCTGCCAGTTTTACATGGTGGAGGCAGAATTATGAAAATCTGCTGTATATGGAAAGGCCAGTTCTGCATAGAAGTCAGAGTTCAATTCATGCTATGGATGTCTAGATGACTGGATTGGTCTCAGGAATAGTTCGTGAGTTTCCAAAGGTCTACCCACACTTCTGACCATAGGAAATTCATCTTACAGCAGTGCCAGGAAATAGTTATAGCTTTTACCAGCTTCCCAAAGGAGCTGATATAACAGCTTTGAGAATCACTGTTACTGACTTGCCTAACTACATCATGAAGAGTGGTGGGCTCTTTGTTGGGGGAGGGGTTAGTGCTATTTCTTTCTTTAACCATAATGCCAACATTTATGATAAGAACATTAGTGGTGTCAATTTATTTTAACTAACATATAAAAACATAAAATTATATATTAATGGAGTGTTAGTGATGTTTACATTTCTGCATACAGTATATAATGTTTAAATCAGATCACACACATCTATCTCCTCAAACATCTTTTTAAATTTCATGGTGAAATTATTTAGAATCTTCTCCTAGATTTTTGAGATATGTAGTACTTTCCTGTTTACAGCCGACTGTCAAAGAGCACATCAGAACGTCTCACTCCTGTCTAACCATGACACATTGTCTGTGAATGGGGAGTGTTTTTAATCCTGTGAGGCTTCAATCATGAGACTGTTGTATTTCCCTTTCTTTCTTTTCTTCTTCTTTCCTCTTTTCTTTTCCTTTTTTGAGACAGGGTTTCTTTGTGTAGCCAAGGTGTGTAGCCTCAAACCTGCCTCTCCTTCCTGAGTGCTGGGATTAAAGATGTGCGCTGCCCAGCAAGGCTGCTGTATTTTCTAAGTTACATCTCTTTTAAAAGAACAGCTAGTCATTTAGGTTATATGAGCAGGTGGGATAAATTTTCAATATTTAAAAACAAGCAAATATCAGTTCACTCGCTGTGATCATAAATTGTGCTCATCTTACATTTTTTTAAATATTTATTTATTTACTTATTATGTATACAGTGTTCTGTCTGCGTGTATGTCTGCAGGCCAGAAGAGGGCATCAGACCTCATTATAGTTGGTTGTGAGCCACCATGTGGTTGCTGGGAATTGAACTCAGGACCTTTGGAAGAGCAGGCGATGCTCTTAACCGCTGAGCCATCGCTCCAGCCCTCATCTTACATTTTTGTTTGTTTGTTTCTATGATAGTATTTCTCTGTAATCTTGGGGCCTGTCCTGGAACTAGACTGGGCTGGTCTTGAACTCACAGATAAGTGCTGAGATTAAAGGTGTGTGCTACCATCGCCTGGCTCTTCTTACATTTTTGAGAAGCTCCCAGGCCTTTGAGTCACTGGGTAGCCATACCCTAGGGCAAAGCCACACATTGGAAAAGTCTGCAAGTGACTGGCTGAGAGGGGTGTCTGGATGCTTCGCTGGCTTACCGATGCTATGTTGGCAGGTAGGTAAACCCAGGGAATCCTGTCAAAAGCAGGTAACTAACTCGAAAGAGTGGGGACTTTAAGAGGCAGAGCAACTTTAATTTCTTATCACTTCTTTCCTTGTTCTTTGAATAAAACAACTCTTTAGTAGGCAATTACTATGTGCCAAGTAGCCCCTCTTAAAGAAGGAGTTAGTCGCACTTTCTAGTCAACTTTACCTATCCCTCTTTTGAGTCTCAGTCCTTCCCATCCTGATTTTTTCCTGACTAGCACACTTCATATGGCAATGTATGTAAATAAGAGACGTTATGGGACAAAAATGGGTCACGACAGAAAAGGTCCACTTATGGTAACGAGATATAAGCAAACTTTTTTTTTCTTCGAGACAGAGTTTCTCTGACACTTTAGAGCCTGTCCTGGAACTAGCTCTTGTAGACCAGCCTGGTCTCGAACTCACAGAGATCCTCCTGCTCTGCCTCACAAGTGTTGGGATTAAAGGCATGCACCACTACCGTCCAGCCTAAATAGACAGTCTTGAAAAAGTTAACAAAGAAACGTGGTGAATAAGCATTCTTTCCCTGAGACGCAAAGGGCAGTGCCAAGGATTTTGTGTGTAGGTAGTTGTGGACAGATACTTCAGCAAACAAAAGTATCGGACACCAGTTAAATTCAAAGTTCAGGTAATAATATTTCAGTATAATTGAGTTTGTTTATTTGGTGCTAGGAAACAACTCAAAAATTATATTCTATAGCATATACTTAATATTTATCTTAATATACTTAAAATTTATCTGGAATTCAAATGTAAGTGGGCATTCCTGTGTATTGTCTGCAACTTTCCTTCTATGTCTACTCAATCTACACTTTGATAGCTTCACACTTTGATAGCTTTCTGAATGCTTCTTTCTGTATAGTTCATTTTTCCCCTCCCACATCATTTAGCATGGTCCCTGCCTGAGTGTCATGGTTACATACTTTGCACACAGGTGAGCTATTATACTCAAGGTGTTTTCTCATGTCAAACTCAACCATGATTCTCCCTGAGACTTTGCACAACCTTCTTAAGAAGCATCCTTAATTTCTCAGTCTTGAGTTCAGAGTCTACAGTTTAGATGTCTCCCTCAAAAGCATCTGCCAGTGTGGGGATGCAAAGCGCATGGAGGTCAATATCTCTGTTGCTTTCAGCTTTGCCCAATGCTGATTCTCTAAGTTAAGGACCACGTAATACAGTTTTCGTTCCTAGGCCCTTTTTAGAAAGTAATGATGGGGTTAGGACCCAAATCAAGCTTCCGAATACCTAGTATGCAATCGAATTCTTGTGTGCCAGGCTCTGCTTCCTTCACTAAAAAATGGCTGGTGAGTTTTTATTGTAAGACCTTAAAAAAAGAAAACCAACGTGCATATCATTGGCTGAAATTAGACTCTCCAGAGAAATGAGCAGACATTCTGCAGATTTGGGCTGCAAATCACATTGCAGATGTTACCATTGCATACAGCTTTTGGAGAAAAATCCCCGTTTTTCACTGCAATCATCTTTAATAATCCTCATATGTTTTTAAGATAACACAGACCAAACGTATCCCTTTTCCATTTGAGGCTACCTTCTCCCCGTCCCCCTTTTTGCCAAAGAAACAAATCTGGTATCTCTGTATTTCATGTCTGTGTTTTTGACTTTTTCTATTTAAAATCTAGAGAAATTTTAGCCCAAATTTCTATGTTTTGCAGACTTTAAAGCAGTGGCTTGCCAAGATGATTGGTGTCAAAGCCACCTTTGAAGTTTGATCTTCAAAGAAACTCTCACTCCAGAAACTGTGATTTGGTGGAATTGGTGTGGGTTCCAGACTCTGCCTTTCTAAGGTTCCCTGCATGACTCTAGTCCACAGTTTTAGCCATATACACACTACGAACCAAAATGCAGCCCTGATACCTCCCCTTCTTCTCACTCTGTTCTTCCCCTGCCCTCCCCCTCTCCTTTCTTTGACAGGGTCTCATGTAGCTGAGGCTGCTGTGAACTCCCATTCCATTGTTCCACATCCCAAGATTAACAGCATTGCAAACCAGCAATTGTGATCATTTCTCATGTGGGTATTGGAAGTTTATAAAGTAGTTGGGAAGAAAGACAATCCTCGTTATAGATATACAAGACTTTCAAAGTTAAGGTCATTTTTCTATTGATGAACTCTGTTGGAATAGACATGGAATTATTCTAAAAACAAATCTTTTGGTGTTTTGGTGTCTGTATCTTCTAATTGTCTTGGAAGTGTGCAGACATTTCACAATTCCCTGAAGAGGAAGATTTTTTGATGGTGGCAAGGAAAAGTTCTCGCGCAATGGAACAATATGGTAAAGCTAGTTTTAGTGTTTTTATTGAGCCATTGCTACTGCATTGTTTCCACATTATAGCAAAATTCTTCCTACGACATAATTCAAGGCCAGCGGGGCATCCTGTATTCAATCCAAAACATTTTCACACTGACATTGTTACTAGCTTTCAGTGAGACCAAGGTCATCTGTAAGATGATAAGATACGTGTTGACTTCACCAGGTCAAGACCATCTTTGAGCACAGTTTTAAAGGGCAAGAAACTAATAATCAGACTCAAAATTCATCATTAACTGAGATATAAGATTTTTGTACAGCTGGGAGGTGGTGGTGCACACCTTTATTCCCAACACTCAGGAGGCAGAGGCAGGTGGATCTTTGTGAGTTTGAGACCAACTTGATCTATAGAGTGAGTTCCAGGACTGGCTCCATAGCTACTGAGAAACCTTGTCTCAAAACAAAAACAAAAACAAAAAAAGATTTTTGTATAACGATAAGAACAATAAACAAATTAGTTTCTCTTAGCATCATTCTTGTGGCAAGACATTTAAATTGTATTAGTTTTTTTTTACTCTGGAGAAAAATGTCAAATGTAATAAAAGATAACACATCTATTAAAAGTGAGTAAATTATGTGGGGGCGCCAACAATGAAGCTGAAGGAAAGGGAAAGGCGATGCACATGCATGCACACTCCAGACAGTACTGGGCTCCATGAGGCTGAACGGAGCAAAGAGGGGAATTAAAGTAGATTAGTAAAAATGACCAAGATGACTAGCATATCAGAAAGGGTAGTCAATGAAATAAAGGGTACACTTAAAAATATACCCAAGTGGAAATAAACCAAGATGATTAAATGAAAACTCATACCAACACAGCAGAGTTAAATACCAAAGAAGAACAGAGCAATTGATATGAAATGAAAAAAGAAATATGGATATACTCAAAGGGATACTTTTCAGGAGCCAGATATTGACAAGTTCTAGGTAGGATTATGGGTTGCACTATGAACCTTGTTTTTCTATTTTTAATGAGACAGGTTGATGTTTGGAACATCATGGTCTTGTTGCCATCTTGAAGACTCATAACGATAGCTTTAGAGTTCTGCTTTTTGTTTTTTGACTTTTTTTTAAAGCTTTAAAACAGCGATTTGAGAAATAATTATTTTCATGGTGGTTCAAGCTGGGTGTTCCACACCTGTAATCTCCGCACTTGGAAAACAGGACCCTCTGTGGGACCCACAGTTTGTGAGTTTCAGGTCAGTCTGGGCTTACACAGTAAGACCTCGTCTCAAAAACACCAAGGCCTTGCAGGCAGCATGGAGATAAACACCTGCCTTACCTGATTTGAGGTTAGAGATGGGTCTCCCTTCCTGTGGGTAAGAGTAAAAATGGTGCTGGGGGAGGGGGGTGGCGCACACCTTTAATCCCAGCTCTTGGGAGGCAGAGGCAGGAGGATCTCTGTGAGTTTGAGGCCAGCCTGGTCTACAGAGAGAGAGTTCCAGGACCAGCAAGAGCTACATAGAGAAACCCTCTCTCAGAAAATAAGAGATAAAAAGAGTACAATTTGTTCTATTTAGCATGGTCCTTTGTCACTCAGGACAGACCCGGACAAATCAACCAGAGGGACGAAACTGTACAGATTGCTCCATGTGCTGTATATGGTCCGAAAAAGTTGAATTTTCTAATACACTACTGTATTTTTACTCTCTTTGCATAGTCAGAAGTGATAGGATTGAGACCATAAACCTCAATGTCTGTTTCAGAAGAGCCCTCAACTAGTATCTAATTACGTATTAGCTTAGCATTTGCCTGTGAGAGAGAGAGCTCTGCTTTTACCATGGTAGAAAATCTCCAATCAGCCTCAGAGGTGGGTACCTATGAAAAGATTTTAGGTATAGTGGATGCTGATCCCCAAGAAGGACTGTGGACCCATGATTGTGTTAATACAGGTCCATAGCTCCTGACTCTAGATCTTGAGGCCATTATGGATAAAGGGAGGTGGGAAGGGATCTTGGGAATCTGTGTTTTCAGTAAGCTCTGCCTTTTCCTCATGGCTTTGTCAAGCAGCCAGCTAGATGGCTCAGTACTGGAAAGCACTGGGAAGAATTGGGGGAGTCCTGGAAGGGACTGGGGATCATTGGGTCAGCACAGGGAGTACTGGGTCAGCACTGGGAAGGACTGGGAAACGCTGGGATAAATGGGATCTGCCCTGGGAGGCACTGGATCAACACTGGGAACCCTGGGTCAGCACAGGGAGGTAGCAGGAAGCACTAAGCAGCTCACTTATAAGGGATGTACACTAGACACGAAGTTAACCTGGGTTTAGGATGATTTATTATATCCTGATGAACTTCAGTGTATTTACCATGGAGATTCATTTCTAAGTGATTCTCCCAGTGTTCTTAAGGGCTCTTTCATGCCTAGTGTATTGCGATTCTGCAAGTTTTATCTTTCATGACTCCCTGAGCCAACCTCTGAAGGAAAAGCAGAGTCACCATGAATACAGCCAACCTCAAGAGAAGATGAAACTGCATATACGTTCCACAAATATTCCTACTTAGGACAATTATGGCCTGAACCAGAAATTTGTGTATGCATATATAATTTTTTATGCACATCTGTTATCTGGGGACACTAATTATCAACAATTAGAAAAAAATTTGTGATTACTCATTGTCTTTGACTGTTTCAAAAAAATGTATGTTCCCTTCGAATGATGTGAGCACCAGCATGAGACAGTTTTGAAGCATGGCCTAGTATCATCTCTGCTTTTTGACACTCCTTCCTGTGTCCTAAAACTCCTTCTCATTAGAGGATAGAAGTTTCTAGATCAGTCGAATCTAATTTCCCGACCGTTGACTTTAGTCATTACATGTGTACATATGCCTGGATGTATATTCCAATACCTAGTAGGGTTTGGTCATAGTGTCTGACACAAAAGGGAGACTCAAGAAGCAGTTTTGGACCTGAGAAGATGGCACAGTGGGTATGAAAACTGAGTTCAGGTCCCCAGGACCCTTTGAAGGGTGCAGGTTCAATAGCACAAGTCTCTACTACGGTGAGATGAGAGATGGAGACAGGAGAATGTGCAGAGATGTGTAGGCTGTCTAGTGTGATATATGCAGGGGTGAACAAGAAACATTGTTTTAAATAAGATGGATGTCATGGCCTAAGACCCATGATTGTCCTCTGACTTTTTGATACTCAAGAAGTGGCACTCACACAAGATTTCACACACACGTGCATGTGCACACACATTTTAAAGTTTGAGTACAAGAAAAGAAGGGAAAGGAAACAACAGAGGCAGAGAAGTTGCTGACTTTAATGAGGATAATGAAGTTTTCCATTGTTGGGTACCACTTAGTGTACTTCCGTTTGTAAATGTATGTGTCCTGCAGAGGAGATAGATTGGAGCACGTGGCTCTCCCTGAGCTTTGCAAAGACCAGAATGACTTTCAGGACTCATTAGGCATCACTCACCTTGCTTTGCACAGAGGTTTTCGCTGATCAGCTTCCCTTCCTTGTTGGTGTCTAATTTCATCCAGCTATCGAGGTATTTACTAATCTTCTTGACCACTACCTTACGGTTTTGTTTCTTGAGAAAGAGAGAAGTATTTTCCACCTCAAGGAAGCCTTCCTGGTCATGGCAGGTCCATCGGGGTGCCTGGGCACAGGGAGTGGAGACTGCTGGTCGGAAAGGACCCCTTGAGGAGTTGGAGATGCCCAGACACGATCCAGATTTAATGTGAAGGAGCTTCCCATCCTCAGTTGACAGCCACTGCTGGTTCTGGCTGCTGGCATTGCATGAGCTCATAACCACGTTCTGATTTATGGAAAGACACTGCTGTTTGCGGACATGGACTATCTGGAACCCCTCTGGAAGACGAGAGACTTATGAAGTGCCATGGAAAGGCTATCAAGTAGCAAAACTACCTGCCCACATAACTAACTGAATTAAAAATAACAGGTTTACTTATATTTTGATCTCTCTAGCATTGCAAATACATAGTCTCAGACTTAGCTCACATGACTTAAAATCCTAAGGCAAACAAACAACAACCCTCCTTCCCCACAAACCCAATCAACAAACCAACCAAGAAATCCTCCAAACTCAACCAAGCAACTAAGCAACCAAAAACACCCTCCCAAACCAACCAATCGACCCACCAAAAGAAAAAAAAAAGCAAAAAAACCAGAACCAACAGAAGAGTATTGAAACATTACACATAGCACTCCCCTGTTAAACTTTTGTATGATTTAGTGACCTTACATCCCCATTGGAAAAATGAAAGGAATCTTGGAAAAGTATCAAAGTCATCCAAGGAATATGGCTTTTCATTGGAAGAGGAAAGACAAACACAGAAAATAATGTGTGCATTATGAAAGTCAATTACAGTGCTTGGTCCCCTTTAACCATTTGGCCCTCTTCATATCATAGCCCTGTTCCATTATAAACAGAGTGAGATGCTCCCTTCTCAGTCCCTGTGCTCCCAAAATAAATAAATACTTGTTTACGAGTTGTATAGTCTGAATAAATGCTTTAAAAATTGAGTACTTTTATTAGAAGATAAAAATACAATGGAATTTCCCATCTTTCGAAGTATAAGTTGCAGCTGGTAGCTAACAACTCAAGTATTGATTACCAGAGGCTATGTCCCTGCAGCCCTGCAGATAAACATCGATTTGGTGACAATGTGTATAGTTTCCCACCAAATACTAACATATTTTTAAAAACATCAGCATTTCCTGAAGACTAAATGCCCACTTTTAAAACATTCACAGCAAAACACTCAGGCTCAGAAACCATTTTCAAGGAGTTTTTAACCTAAACCACCTAGCTTTTCCATGGAAATATTCAATCTTCCCAAATGACAACTTCCAAATAAAGCACATCTCCTCACTCTCTTGAATCATATTCCGTATGTATGTATTTTTCTTTAACAGAAAAGAAAGTAAACGTATAACTTGATTGGGAAAAAATTACAGAGAATTCTACAGATTGTTACATATAAATAATGAAAGCTCTTTGCTCAGGGCTTCTCACTCTGAGGCCCACTCTTCCAGGAGCTGAGCTGTCCCAGGCGCTTGGTAAATACTTATTTTCTTCTGGAGAGAAATCTCAGCAGCATGGCCAGAGCTGTCTCCTGTAATCCTCCCGCCCCATCGTCTCTGGCTACACTGCCATGGAGACCTGGCTCCGATTCTGGCTTATTTCAGACACTTCTCAAAAGGCTACCAGCCTGTTTGGCTAACATTGAGAGAGACAATGCCTCAGGAAACTGAGGCAGACCCACTCACCCAAGCTCCCGAGGATCAGGCAGGTTAGAATCGCCATGTAAAATTCAGCCTCCATTTTCCACTTAAACAACGGTTCATGCTTCGCTTGGGGGCAAAAAAAAATTCCTCCCAGATAAGAGAGGCAAAGAGGGAGGAAGGAAATGTGCTTCACGGAGAGGGGAAAAGTCAGTGACACACTTCCTCCAATTGAATTGTTTGGGGGAAGTTTTACACCAGTGTCCTTCTGTCTGTTTCCTTAGAAAGAAGGTATAATGATCATCTCTTTTTAAAACGTAAACCCAGCCCCCGGGAGCCAGAATACACCCCAGAGCGTCTTCCCCTGCTGTCTCTTGGGCACATGAGTACTTCTTAACCTCAAGACGGAGGAAAAGAATCGTAATGTCAGATAATTGACTCTTCCTACACCGCTGCCTTTTTTTCAGGTGATATGATTCTGTCCGATATACGTAAGCCATGCAGTTTATGGGGGTCTGTGACAAGTGCGAGAAAAGACATAAACACGTACTGTTTGCATAATGAGACGCTGGCGTCTACGTGGGAAACCACATAATGATGGCACTTCCAGATCATTATCTCTCCAGTGGTTATGAGAACGCCTTTGGAGAGAGGCAATTCTCTGCCCGGGAGAAGGAGAAGACTGAAATTAAATCCATCCATAGTACCTACTTTGGTTTACCCACACCCACGATGCCTGTTTTTCAAATGGAGGTAAGAAAAGAATTCACGCCACTCAATACTTTGTGTTAAGAGCCGTTTATTGGTAGTATGAAAACAATGTCAACTTTGCTGCATTGAACATTCATAGCGAGCCCAACATCTCATGTTTGCTGGGGGTAGTCGCCTCTCCTTCCTTTGTCTCATGAGAAGTGAAAACTTTTAGAAATAGAAGGACGTACGTGACAGCATCCTTTAGAACTTCTGGGAATGAGGCAGGTTGGAGCATCCCCCAAGGCACCTGCCTCGTATTGGGAGAGAGATTCCAGGTAGACAGCATATTCAAAAATCCCTTCTTAGAAGAAGAGAAAGGAGTGTTTAAAATTATTGGTACTTTTTAGAGTTACTATAAATTTGTTGATCCCCTTTTGAAAGCAAAACAAGTCACAATGTAGAAATATAGTGGCTGGACTTGTAGAACAAGAGCCAACTCTGTGCCTAATAATAGAATATATATATATATATATACATATATATATATAGACATACATACATATATATGTATATATGTATCCAATGACAGTCATTGTGCTCTGTAATTGATTCATAGGAGGTACTATAAATACACATTTAATAGATATTATCAAGACACATTTCCATATAAAATAGTTACTGCATTTGATTTTTTTTTCTTCAAAAACAAAAACCTATTTTTTTAAAAATCTGTTATTGATCACTTGCAACGTCAGCAGCAAGATCTGGTAACTGAGATAGGTAATAGCACTTAAACCGGGACAGGTGACAAGCTGGCCGTCCACTCAACTCACAAGCCAGACTCGGTAAACACGAAAGCATCTAAACACATGAGGACGACGTCTTCAGCGGCTCCTCCTGTCAGTCACTGAATATTACACACATGGATTCCGTGTGGCAGAGAAGCCACACAGACAAAACAAAGTCCCCCTTAGGCTGTGTGAGAAATTAACATATCGCCATCAGCACAGGACCTCCGAAATAATTTGGGGGGATGCTTACAGATGCATTCCTATACACAAAGGGTTGGCAGACCTCTATGTTGCCAGGTCTTCCCCAGTCCATGCCTCAGGTTGGTTTTAGAGCCTCCTCGTCCGCTGCAGGGGGGCTCCTTCGAGGAGCCGAAAGCAGGTGATTTTATTAATCACCCGTGAGAGATTGACACGTTGGTGGATCTTCATGGAATCACTGGACAGTTTCTGGTGGAAGTCTGCTTTCGTAGAGGCACAGGGCGTGGTGCACAAATTCATACTGCTCACTGGTTTGGACCATGCCACCCCTGCACGGAAGAGATCATAAAATAACTCAGTATGGCTGGCACCTTATCTTACCGTAACCTTGACATGACACCAGAACTAGAGCGTTATGCCAAACATGCTGAATAGATGATCTTACAGTTTTTTTTTGTGACCCTTCTTACCTGTGTCTAAAATCATGTCAATGCAGTCATATGCTGTGAAATAGTGTCATATCATGATGCACTACTCATAGGTTAGTGATAATGACGACGCTGGTATGAACCAGCCCACCCTCTGACAGCTGGAATTACTCTGTACATCCCCTAATAATGCAGAATGATGACAAATGACTTTGCTGTTAGCTTGCTATTTACCATTCTTCTTGGTGTTACTTAGCTTATACACCTACTTCAATTTTTATTGGCTGGAAAACCATATGTCACGTTAGGCTGGCAGCCACAGCACCGTATGTAGTTACTGTACTCGACTGCACTATCTTCTCTTGGGTATTCATTGGTTCTTGATGGTTTTGGGAGAAGCCGGAAATGCTGTATACATATTGTATCATCTAGGTGTGTGGTAGGCTGTGCTGTCTGGGTTTGTACACATGTGCTATATAGTATTTATACAACAAAGTTGTTTGATGTTACATTCTCCAGAACATCTCTCCATCATTTAGCAATGCATGGATCATGCTTTCTCTCTCCCCCCACCTCTACATATGTGTATATATGTGCTCTCTCTCTCTCTCGCTCTCTCGCTCTCTCTCTCTCTCTCTCTCTCTCTCTCTCTCTCTATATATATATATATATATATATATACACACACACACACACACACACACACACACAATATGGCTCAATATAATGCCATGCACTCTAGGCACCTGATTATTTATTTTAGTGTTTTGACCCAGGATCTCCTATGACTGTGGCAGAGGATGACCTTGAACTCTATCCTCCTGTCTTCTGGAAGTGCTGTTACCTACCGTACTGTAGAGCAGTGACAGAACCTTACAGTTGAATACTTGGACTCTAGGATGAGTCAGGCCATCTAGCTCCAACACTTCCTGTGCTAATTTTTACCTGTGTGCTGCACATAACTTCCTTAAAAGTGTTTGGTCTCAATCCCCTCTTCTGTTAAAGCCAGGCAGTGGCTAGGCGACAAAGTCACCCTGAGTGTTAAACTCACAGCAGCTGGAGCGGAGATTTTAGTTTCGCTGGACCCTTCCCATCCCTCTTCTGTTAAAATGCATTATGCATTTGGGCTAAAAGGGATGGCGACAGAGGGTTAACAAAGCACAGCCACACTGTGATCTATTGCTCTTCCTACAAATGAAAGACCTACTGGGAAGTGCTTTATTTAAGGCTATGAGGGCACCAAGCAGCCTTTGGGTGTGCGAGGCATCTAAACACAATAGTGGGTGGATCCTTCAGCTGACTGGAAACTGGGAATTGACTCTTGCTTTTCCTCTTTGCCAGGGCCATTGTCACCACCAGCTGTTCAGCCTTCCCAATGTCATAGATTGGAAGAAGGCAGCTTCTTTGGGAGAAAAGTCCCTAGTTCCCACCATATTTTGATATGCATAATACTTTTTTCACGTTTTCTCCTAGGGTGATGGTTCTTTAGCTTGATAAACTGTCAAACCTTAATACAAAAGTTACCTATTCGTCATTTCACTAAGAGTGGCCACTAGAGTAATTATCCAAACTTTTGTAATCTCTCTGTAACTCTTTAGCCGCACAGCAAATCCTATTTTAGTTTTAGTCTTGCTTTTAAGGAGTTTTTTTTTTCCTAGTGGTGTTTGGTACTACTCAAAACAATTTTTTGATCACGTAAGCCATCCCAACTTGAAGACATGATGCGTTGTTCGCACACTGTGACATGACTTTGGTGAAGGACAACTGAAACTGGCCTTGTATGTACGCCTGTCAAACTACTAAAGCAGCGACACTACACCCCCTGAGCTAGGCAGAGGTTCCTCAGGCAGCCTTGACACGGTGCCAAGACCATGCATTGGGCAAGAAGTGAAGAGGTGACTTCAGTTTCCAGTGTTAGCCGCTTCCTTGTAGGAACAGTACCACAGTCTTTTCCAGTAGAACTGCACGTTCTGTTGACAGAGCAAGGACTGGTCAGAAGGTGGTAACAGAAATGGCAGCTGAGAGAGAGAGAGAGAGAGAGAGATGTCATGTTTTTTTCCTAGTTGTAAGATGACATCTGGAAACATTTGAAAAAAGCATAGCAGGTGTTCAGGAGATGCTGGTCTGGCCTGCATAGCTTGGGAGAGGTAGCCACAGCAAACATGAGGGCAGCTGTAGGTACTGAGAGGCGCCTCCCTTCCTTTGACATTTTCGCAGAGGATCGACACTCCTACGTCAAGCCATGGGCTGCAAGAGGAAACTCTGTGTGCACTGCCTCTCTTGGGCTCCGGCCTGTGAACCTCCTGTTCCTATTTACCTCATCTTGAGGCAAGCTCTCCCCTTTCTTAGCTGCTCTGTTCAGCAATGGCAGTTGCATGGCCGGCTGGTGGACTAGCGGTGTCACGGTTTGAGTCTTAGTCATTGTGTCTTACTGTGAAGTCGCTCAGCAGTATGCCATCACGGTTGGAACAGATTTGCTGTGATTAGGTTCTATCAAGTGTAACAGATTGGGTTAACGAGGTCAAGGTACTGCTGCCAGTGAAGGTGGGGAAGATAAGAACACACAGGGCACACTGGCAAAAGTCTTGTGGATCTCAGAGCTCCAGGAAGACACGGGAACCGTGTTGGTATTTTCCATTTTTTTTTTTTCAGAAAATAAGAACAAAAGAAGTAGCATCAGAGAAGCCCTCAAAGATCAGTCATCAGAATTACTGGCAAGAGCTTGTTTCTTTATAGGCCGGGCTGTCAGCCAGCTTCTGGAATGTTCACGGACAGAGAAAGCTTTAGAGGCAGGCTTCCGAAGACATCAAAATGAATTTCTCTCTCTCTCTAATGCTCTCACCCTATTGGCCAACTGAAATAACCCCAGTAGGTCTCAAGATTCCTCTTGTAGTCACACAATAGTCCTCTAAGTGATGAAAACAACCATCAAAGTCCCGTAATCTTTCTTCTCTAGACTAAACATCCTGCGGTTACTCAACATTTCTGTGTAGCCTGGTTTCCCTGCCACCCACAGGCGGCATCTTCCACCTCTACAGGCGATTTTATGAACTAGGACCTTCCTACAGTGCTGGATCTATACCCAATGCTATCTCTTCAGCAAGCACCTTTTCTCCCTTAGCTACACATTGTAGGTATTGCAAGGACATCAGCAGGTGAGGCCACTGGGTGCTTGATACTCAGCAAGCCTCTTAGGAACAGTTAGGCTAAATAAAAGTCAGCAGGACTGTCTTGAGTGTGAAAATTACAGGTTTATTTTCCCCATCCTGTATTGAAGCTATTGAAAATTTGAAATTAAACACAGGAACTTATGCTTGTTCCTGTTCACTTCCATTTGTTAGTTCTTCTGAGTGCAGTGTTCTCGTGTACTGAATCATCATTATTCCTAGTATTCTGTATACGACTCTTGAATTTCTCACTTCCAGTTTTGAACCTTCCAGGCATTCATCAGGCATGCCTTGCATCTCATCTAAGTCATTTGTTTAAAACCAAACGAAATGACAACAGCTAATAGAAATGATGGAACCAAAAGAAGATGGCGTCTTTATGATGAGTAATTTGATATGATATGTACTTTTTAATCTCATCTTGACATTGTTTCCAGTTAAGTTTTTTAAGGTCAAGTATGTTGTGCTTTTCATATTTGCTACAATGAAAAACACATAGCAGCTCTCGCATCAAAGAGGTGCTTAATGAGTCCTGAGGCAAATAGGTAATGTATCATGCAAATAATCAGGCCCTTGATACGTGAAAATAGATAAACCATGGGCTAAAACAAAGCAAAAGTTTGCCAGGTTGCATTCATTAGATAACGGTTAAAATTTGAGAACTCGTCACAATCACCTTGGGAAATACTTAATAAATATTTCACAGAATATATTTGTATATAAAATATTCTATTGATCTTTATATGAACTTAAAAGCTAGGTTTGATTAATTAAGGATTGATTGATTGATTAATTAATTAATTAATTAATACAACCTTCAGGTTGTATTCTGTTCTAGAAAAAAAACATTTTTTCTTTTGTAAGGTGATAATGGGAAACAAAACATAAACAGACCCAGGAAACTCTTACAACATACAAAATATTTTTTGTGAACTGTTTTGAAAAACAAAAATAGAATATTTTTCTGGAAAAATGAATACAACTATATAGATTACAGGATCTACAAGAGATTTCATAGTGATGTGCCTCCCCCCACCCCAGTTTAGCAATAATTGATCCTAGCTAATTGATTCCATAAGGTGGGATCTATGGATTTTCAGAAATCTAAATCTACACTGCAGAAACAAGCAGTTCCTCATGTGAACCAGTTCTAGAAAGCAAGAGTCAGGGATCCTCTGATGTATTACTTTGAAGACAGCCGTCATCAAACAGAATTCAGAAGGCATCATCCAACCGCGGTTCAAAGAGCAGACATTAACAAGATCCCTCACCTCCAGCAGGTCAGAGTTCAAACATAGCACAAGGTTTTAAAAAAGTTCCACAATGGTCCCAAGTCTTAAGAGATTAGGGTGCACAGGGTCCCAAAGTGTCAGCGAATCATCGTCTGGCTAATTACAAGAAGGCTAGAAATTAGCATTATTGCTTAGATATCATAGAACTGAAGAATTTTCTTTAGGTGCAAATTTGGGTTTCACAAACCACTGTCTCTTAAGTTATAATTTAATGTCTACTATTAAGTAGGTATTAACCAAAAAAGAATAATTATCTAGGCCTATAGGCCTATGATCTTAGCACTTGGTAGGTGTGTGTGGGGGGGAGAATCAGCAGTTCAAAGTCACCCATGACACCTGGCTTTTGACTGTCTCAAAAGACAAAATGGTGGTGGTGGGGAATTCAAATGAAAACAGCAACAGCAAGAGAGCCTTAGCTTGACAGTGGTTGCCAATCTGAAAAGGTCTGGAATGCTAAGGTGTCAACTCCATTGCCAACAGGAATCTAAGTAGGCTAAGAGACCAGAACAAAACAAAGGCCAACGCAGCACACACTGTGGTCAAGATAAATTCGGTCTCCATTACCAACTGGATGATTTACCTTATCCCATCATCTCTGCAGTGATCGTGTTTTCCACAAGGCAATTGTACCCGCTAAGCGCTGCTGCGAGGAGCAGATGGGACAATCCATTTCAAAGGCTAAGCTAAGGTCAAGCTAAGCTGCTAAGCTGCTGTGGATACTATAGATATAGTGTTCTCTGCTCAGACAGGGCTAGTGATAAAACTCTGGGGTGAATACTCTGTCTGCCTTGTAGGACTAAGAGCAAGCCTGGCCAAGGATGAAGTGGTCCAAGTTGGGCAAGTCTAGATGGAGATGACCCAAATGTGTTTCTATATAACGAGGCAGCTATAGAAGAGGCAGTTCGTACAATGGGAAGCAGGGGGCTAGGAGCCTGGCAGACATCAGGGGTCCTCACTTTTAAACCTACTGGCTTTGTGATTTAATTAATTAAAATTTATTTTTATCATTTTAAGTCAGCATCTCGCTAAATCACCCCTGGTTTGGCTCAGACTCCTGCAGTCCTCCGGCCACAGCCTCCAGAGTGCTGGGATTATACAGGAGAACATCGCCACTCCAGAGAGCTCTGAGGTTTTTATACAGGTCTCTAATCTCCTCCCACACAACCTGGCTTTTCCCATCTATAAAATCATGTGATTGACAGCTGTCATGTCACTGTGAGCATTAAACACATCAGAGCACATCCAGCTGTAGGACAGTCACAGAAAGTCCCTGGTCCCCAGTGGCATCGGGGAAGGAGGAGGTGAGCTGATCAAGAGTCCCTGGGCACGTCCAGCTGTCACTAGGGTAGCCGTGTTTTTTAGTGTCTCTTCATATTGGTGCTCTGTGGGAGGTTTTGTCTGTAAGAAGTTTTCCACTGTTCATACCCACAGAAGAGCTTGCGAGACCCTGGCCTGGCAAGTGAATCTGTCACCTACTAAGGCTTCAGGTTTCACAGGGTTTAATAGATAATTCATAACTGCTTAACACAGAGGCTGCTGATGCATAAGTACTAAATAAATGCTGTATAACTTTCTTCTTTGAATCAGTGTTCCGGCAACACTTTACCTGGGTTGATCTCTACACCTCATTGCTTGGCTCTGTCATGGTTCTCTCCCAAGCCATGGTGAGGTTCTGGTGATTCCCTCTCGGAAGGTCTGAGTTTGTAGTCTAGATTACTAGTTTATCCTGTTTCTGTCCTACCCTATGCTCTAAAAACAAAGCCGCCCCCTTTATTGTAAAGGTGCTGTCAGCTCTATTTTCCTTGTGGCCGTAGAATAGGAAGACAGTTAACCAGATCACAAAGGCTGCAGAGACGCTACCCTTTCTAGACATGCCAGCCAGATAGCTCATCTCATTAGTACTGCCAAGCCCAGAAACCAGTGTCAGCTCCTTCCCTTGCAGGGAAGCACGTAGCTGTTCCAGCTGGGGGCCGACTCGAGTTAAAAGAGGGGAAAATGTAGGACTCCCCTGCCCACGCTTTGTAAGCAAAATGGTATTTTGGAAAAAAACCAAAACAAGACAAAAACTCTTAGAGCTTCCCAGATGTCCAGGGAGAGAGTTTCGGCTTTTACCATGTTAAAGTTGTGACCTTTTGTGACTGTTCACACACACACACACACACACACACACACACACACACACACACACACACACAGCTATAGCCTTTCCTGCTGCACCACCCAGCCAGTATCCGGTCTAATCAGTAGACAGAAGGAATTCTGCAGGGGTGACTCACTTCTGGGCTAACAATGGAACTCTCGATCCTTTGCTTTTTATTATTTTCAAATCTGGAATTCTTTTGGTAAGGTTTGGTACAGTAAATTTAGAACAAAAGGTGTAGACATTAATGCGCCTCATGGGTAAAGCTCCTACGGCTTTGGCGTGAGTCAAGCCAGGCCGAGCCTGTTGTCCCGGTGCAAGGCCCAGCTGCGAGGTGTGCCAGACCCTCCACCAAAAGTTTCCCCAGATCTTTAGCAGATGTCCTATCAAGAAAGGAGAATTTAGATGGGTGGAGTAGTGCAAGTCTGTGATCTCAGTACACTTAAAGGTGGAGGCTGGAGGATTAGGACTGGGTCACATGAGACCCTGTTTAAAGAAAAGAAAACAAAGCCAGGTGTGGTGGCTCCAGTTTTTAATCTCAGCACTCCAGAGACGGAGGCAGGCTGACCTCCATGAGTTCAAGACCAGCCTGGTCTACATAAGGAATTCTAGGAAAGACAGAGCTATATAATAGAGAGACCCTTTCTCAAAAGCAAAGCAAAACAAAAACAGAAAGCAGAGGAGAACTAAAGAATAACCATGGCTGATACTGAACAGATATTTTGTGGTGTGTGTGTGTGTGTGTGTGTGTGTGTGTGTGTGTGCATATGGAAGATAGAGAACAACTTCAAATGTAATTCCTTAGCCACTTTGTTTTTCTTTTTTAAATAGGGTCTCTCAGTGGTCTGTACGGCTGCTGGCCAGTGACCCTCAGAAAGCTGCAAGTCTCTGCCTCTCCAGTACCGGGATTACAAGCCCACGGGGGCACATGCAGCATTTTCTAAACATAGGTTCTGAGGATTGAACTCAGGTCCTCATGTTTATAAAACAGCAACAAAACCAAATCAAACAAAAGGTACGTTACCAACTGACCCCAGTTCCCCTGGATCAGATATTGTGAACACTGACACTTTCTCTGAAGTAGAAGGCTCTAGGCCTAAAATATTTGTCGGACATAAAAGTCAGTGCAGATCAAGTGATAATTTGACTATAGCTCTAATTTGTGTGTGTGTGTGTGTGTGTGTGTGTGTGTGTGTGTGTGTGTATGTATGTATGTATGTATGTATGTATGTATGTATGTCTCACATATACCAGTTTGGATTTGAACTCTGTGCAGCTGAGAATGACCTTGAACTTCTGATCTGACTCTACCCACCCACAAGGGCTGGGATTCTAAGCATATATTAACATTCCTGGTTTATGGAGTGCTGGAGGTTGAACCCACATCTTTGGGCATGCTGGGCGAGCTCTCTAATAGTTAAGCTACATCCCCGGAACTAGCTTTAGCATTGTTTTCAAGATTAGTTTTTCCTTGACAGCTATCCACCTTCCCCCAGCACCCACACTGAATAAGTGGGCTATTGTAAATACATCCAATTAAGTCCTAGCAGGAATGAAGATAATCATTGTCCTGGCAGTTCTTAGAAGGTCCCATTGTGAAACCTATTTTACAAAGAGGGCCTCTTATTAGGATCTCAAAAACAAGAATGTTGGGAAAACACATATCAGTTTCCAGGACTTAATCTCTAGATGTCCTGAGAATAAGTAAGCCCAAAATTCAGAATTCCTCATCTTCCAATGAGGTCTTTGGAGCTCACTAGGTGTAGCAAGCATTGTGATTAGTTTGGAATACAAAAATGCAATGTTAGGCTGTGCTTGATAAAATTATAATAAGGAACAGAAATTTCATATCTGAAATTATTTTAGCTATACTCTGAAGATAAAGAATATTTAAGGACATACATTAGAATAGAATTGATGCCGTGTATGTATGTCCCTTCTCTCAGATGGGTATGTTAAGAAAAAAAAGCTATCTACCAAACTGAAGTGGGCCATGAAAATATTTAAACAATAACGTGACGCCCACTGGAAGCATCTGGGAAGGCTACAAGTGAAGTTGTTGGGTATCGTTCCACTTTGAAGGCCCCCCAAGGTAAGAGCACACGAGACAGCTCCAGACTCTGCTAACTCTCAAAGAAACTAGAATTAGACAGATTGCTTCCTGTTCTGTGAAGGGGGTGGGGTGTCAAGAAATGTGCTGAAAGCCTTCAAGCCAGAGAGTCCAATGTGAATTTCACTTCTCAGATTCTGTTTTCAAATTCTGCCAGCACCCAGAGGTTCCAGCGGACTTGGGGGGAAATAAAATGGGGGCAAATGTCTGCAATCTGTCTACACTAGCATGTATTCCTCTCCTCGCTGCTGGATGTCTTTGAACATTCACAGGGTGCCTTTGGCTCACTCTCTTGTAACGTCTATGAGGCATGTCCTCAGTAGTCCTAGGCCATATTATTAATGTGGATCATTATTATCAGTTAGGGTTATCATTGCGTGTGTATGATGCGTGTGTGCATATGTGTTTTAGTTCTTGCCTTCCTATGTCATTTGAGTCAGGACACCTTTATTGTTTGCCTTTGTATATGCAAGTCTAGAAGCCTAGTAGCTTCTTCTAATTCTCTCATCTGCGCCCTCCATCTCACTGGAGGAGAACTCAGATTACAGAAGGCTTCTCCTGTGGTTTTAATGTGTTTTGGAGACTCAAATTCACGTCCCACTTTTATGGCAAACACTTTACCCATGGAGCCATCTTCTCAGCCTTCATCGTTATTACTTATTTTAAAAAAGAGATAGGAGCATATATATTATATTCAGTGCATAAATGACCTTATGTCACTACCTTCCACCGCACGCTTTGGCACTTTCGTGAGCCTATTACAGAGGCAGTGATATGGTGAAGGGCTACTGGTTGATATATCTCCATAGCAACTGAATTCTCAATTATTAGTATTGGAGGTTAGAAGATTAAGCAAAGTATAAAAGGGCTCTCTAAGTAACACAAAATGATTACACTGTGTTCTCTTTGAAACTAATGTTATGGATCCTCTCTTTCATTTAATTTTATTTTTAAATTGCTAATCTTCGCGTGTATGATAACCACCTCACCAGGAAAATGTGAGCTACTCAAACATCTCTTTCCACACCAGCCAGCACAGAATCCCTTGTACTTATCAGATCTGGCATTTGTAACAAGTAATCTAAACTAAAATAATCAGAAATAGGCGGCATTTCCACCCCTGGTTTATATATCAAGAAGTTCAGCATCATTGTGAAAATGTTAGTACATGAATTTGCGACTTTGTGTTTAACCTAGTGGAGTCTCCCACTACAGAAAACAACAGCCTTTGCTAAACAGACAAACAGCAAAAATCCCAAATCTAAGCATTTAAAAATTTGAGCAAAATTAGAAATTCAGTTCAGAGTGAATTTTTAAAGAAATCAAGCATGTCTATTAGCATGTCTATTAGCATGTCTATTAGCATGAACCTATATTGCCAGTTACTTGAGTGGTTGATGAAGGAGAATCTCAAGCTACGGACCTGTCGCTGTCACAGTGAGTTCAAAGCCACTCTGGGCAACTTAGTAAGGCTGTGCTTCAAAACAAAAAGCAAAAGGCGAGATGGGATATAAGTTATGAAACTCTACATCCGGTCCCCAGTACTAATACACACACACACATACAGGAATATTTAATATTTGAATTGAGCTGGGAAATGTGACATCCTTTTCTGTCTCAGATTCCCCTTTAAGAACGAATCCTGTAGTTACTATTTCTGAGGCCAGATATTTTTACAGCATCCTTTTCCTAGTAGGTAGCAAGCAAATGTTATGGCTATTATTACCATGGCATTGTTCTTCATGTAACCAAGGCTCAGAGATCCCAACGAAGCAACAGAGGGATCTGAGAACACAAGGGCTCATTCTTCAATCACTGCACCTTGGGGTTGAAAAGGCATCTTATTAGAGGGGTCCTCAAGTTCATGTGGGTTCCCAACAGTATCGGGACACCAACTGAACACAATATATTTGTCACTGACTTTCAAAGAAATGCATGGAGGTGTTATTGTGAGCCATGGAATTAAAGCTAATTTACAAACATGAGATTCAAAACGCAAGGTAGAAGCCTATGAAATCATTTACTCCCCAAATGAGGTCTTTGCACAGAAGGGGTTAGGCTCCACCTTTCTTTATGCTAATAGGCAGAGAGGCTGAGAGTGGACTAGTGGTCACAGAAAGCTGGGGAAGAGGTAAGATCTGCTTCAAACATCTTGGCGTATGGTCTGAGATGCCTGACTATACACAGTGCCTGGTTGCCTGTACACTCTCCCATCAGACAGTCCTCGGTCAGTCCCAGTTGCTACAGCACCTTTTTGTCTTTTGATCAAAAATGAAAACCATGGGGAAGAGGGGATGAACCATTAATACTCTTCTAAATAAAACACGCGTGGGTGCTTTGCGCTGAATTTGAACTACTTAGAGAAAAAAAGATACCCCATTTTAGCTGCAAATATGTTTAAAAGTATTAATAAAGCAGAAACACAGACTTAGGAATCTGCCAGGAGAACTTGCATCTATTTATGGAAACTTCCCGAAAGCCAGGGATGAGGACGATAGTGCTTTGCCAGAAAAACGAGGAGCCCACTGGAAGGCTGTGTTACAATTTTGAACTGGAAACATCCATTCAGCCTACATGCTCGGCCTGGAAACCGGACCACTTAAGTTTGCTGGTAGCATGTAGATTTGTGATTTGAGTACAAATGACCTTCTCTTGTCTGGTTTCATAACAACCAGAATGTATTGTCATATATATATATATTTTTTTTCCAAATGGGAGTTTTGATTCTGACCAGCACTCAAACTCTTGACTTATCGATTGTGAGATAAGTCCCCACATCCAAGTCAGTGTCTTGTTTTTTTCTCGGCTCTTAGCCATCTTTGGCTTATCTGGGGAAACAGCTGTGGAGATGGGTAGATTACTTGTCTTCTATTCAAAGACAGTTTTCACTCTATAGCCTGTGATGGCCTCAAAGTCTCTGTGTAGTTCAGAATGGCCCCCAGCTCACTGCGATCCTTTTGTCGTGGTTCCTCAAGTGTTGGGATTAAAGCTGTGAGCTACCATGCCCAGAGTGAGGGGTAGATAGAAGATGCCCTGTGCACAGCCTGGCAGACTTGTGGGCAGAAGCCATTGCTAAAATGAATACAAAGTTTAAGCTGGGCCTGGTGGTGCATGCCTGGAATTCCAGCTAATCAGGAGTTTCAAGGCCTGACTGGGCTATAGTGAGTTTAAAGTCAGTTTGGGCAACTAAATTAAAACTCTTTCTCAACAAGAAGAAACTAAAACATGGATTGGGGATATAGTTCAGTGGTGGAATGCTTGCCTAGCAAATGGGAGGCATGGGATTCAGCCTCCAGTAACACACGCACATACGCACGCGTGTGCGCGTGCGCACACACACATACACATACACAGACACAGACACACACACACACACACACACACACATGCATACACACACAGGGGGTGAGAGAGTTCAAGCCAGGACTGTGGGTGTAGAGTCGTATCTCTTACTATGAAGAGTATTTAATAATCCAAGGACAGCCTCCCCCTTGTCATGGTCCCTATCATGTTCAAATTAACATTCCATCTCAAGTCCTTTTCCACCACCAGACTTTGGAAGAACAACGTGTATTTCTTGTCTTTCTTTCCTTCCCACCCTGGTGTTCTTTGAGGGGATTTTTGTGTGGTTCAATGAGTGGGGAAGAACATGGCAACAGTTTGAAATCAGCGTCTGCTGGGGAACTTCGGGAACTTTTCAGACCTTTAAAGCTTTTTGAGACTTGTTTCTTCGCTTCCTTCCTTCCTTCCTTCCTTCCTTCCTTCCTTCCTTCCTTCCTTCCTTCCTTCCTTCCTTCCTTCCT
>NC_022024.1:10548823-10550203 GCF_000317375.1 Microtus ochrogaster
TCTTTCTTTCTTTCTCTTTCTTTCTTTCTCTCTCTTTCTCTCCCTTCCTTCCTTTCTTTACCCTCCTTCCCCTCTTCCTCCCTCTCTCCTTCTTTCCCTCCCTCCCTCCCTTTCTTCCTTTTTTTTGCCTGAATAGTAACTAAAAGGGTCTGACACCTAGCAGGCAGTCAATAAATAATCATCCATACGTTATAATCATTCGTAGAAGGACGTACGGTAATGAAATACACTAGGGCACTCCTCTTTTCACAACCAGGTACCCTATGACATGTTCAGTGACATTTGTTGAATGAACAAATGGATGGAAAACCACTCCGAGCAGACATCTCTAGAGCCTGGTCCACAACCTGTTACAAACACCCACCTTGCAGTCACTCCACAGTAATGCTCATTTCACGTGATTTCAATGTGTGGATTGGTGTAGAACCCACCTCTGTGGTGAGAGAGAGGGCTATTTGGGCTAATGCTCGGCTCTCACCACCTAGAAACACCTGGAGTTTTTCTACCAGGAGATCCCCATTTTCTCTTGACCTTTCTCTCCCTTGTACACTATGGATCCATAAGACCTGATTTTTCCTATCACAGGCATCTCAAGCTAGAGTTTTTTTGCTTCCTGACAATGTCCCTAGGTCTTTCCACTGCATAGGACATGACCAGTCCCTGGTCTGCAAGGCCATTCCAAGGTGTGCTTGGCATCTTGACTCCCCTTCTCTGTGTCTCTTAGTCAAAACACAATTTCTCTATGTATTCCTAGCCTGGGAAAGGACACCGCTTCTAGCGTTAATAGTGGAAGGGGGATATAAAATCTTAACCCTTCCCTTGCAAGCCTGTGCTCATGCTTCTGTTAGGCCAAGCCTGGCTTGCTAATAGCAGTTTTATATTGTATTTTATTTATGAGAGACAGGGTCTCGTTGTAGCTCGGGCTGGCATCTCAATTCAGCGTGTGGCTGAGATTGACATCAAACTTTCTGTTTTCGCCGGCAAGGGGTGGGATTTGGAGGTGTGTGCCACCACGTCCGGCTAAAAGCAGTATTTTAGACATTCACCCTACACAGCAGAGACGTCCTCCACAGAGAGATCACCTGGTGGCAGGAAGCTTTCTTGTGCTTCTCAGACGGTGCTCCCCTCACCCCAGGTGACTAGGAAACAGCTGTCATTCATAGTGCACTATTCCTACTGTATGCTTTTAATTAGAAATGCACCACCCACGTGGTGCGACTCAGTCAGGCAGTTTTTCAGCAAGCACCGCCAAATCCTGTTGACTTCCATTTAGCTATTCAAACCGTTTGAGTTAGAAATCATTAGTCCTGGATTCCTCTTGAATCCACTTTGCCACTTCCTAAATCATATGATTTTGAACAAGTTACTGTCTGTCTGTCT
>NC_022024.1:10550907-10577335 GCF_000317375.1 Microtus ochrogaster
GATCCTCCACTTTCATGGTCTCACTGAAAAATCAAGGCTAACCTCAAACTCAAAATCCTCCTGCCTCAGCCTCTTGACTGTTGGGCCAACAGACCTGGCTTGCTTTCTTTTACTGGCCAGAGTCAAAGGCATGGCTGTTAGCAGCAGTCAGCCCGCAAGTGGAATTTTAATGGTAAACTCTATCAGGAGAACACTGACCCGGTAGAGCAAGAGCTGAAAGACGGGGAAGAAACAGAAGGAAGATGAGGGGAAAAGAGGAGGAAGGATTTCTGTTTTGCTTTTCATCACTCCCAGGGAGCCAGGCAACTAAAGGAAGAAACACAGGGAGACAGGCTGGGGAAAAACCTCTCAAGGAACCTCATTACGGAGAGTGTCTCTTTCCAAACAAGCAGCTCCAACAATGAACTTACTTACCGAGGTCTTAGGAAATCAGTTAAATATATTTGACACACGCATTGGCAGCAACTCAAGTCCAAGGGCAAACCAAACCAACAGGGAATTTGGATATGTTTTAAAGCGTTTATCAAGAATTAAAAAAATTCCAGCCCCGTGGGAAGACCTTGGTACTGATAGAAGGCCAAGGCCAAAATTTCTGGCCATTTGCTGTAGGAAGGAAGGAGTAGATAGAGGAGGGGGCATTTTGATATTTGATTTTTTTTTTTAAAGTGTTGTGATTCCTTTCAAAAGTAGAGAACAATTCAGTGGGGTCGCAGGGGAATGGATTGGGAAGTAGAGACCAAGGCAGAGGTCAGGCTACAAAAGTGAGTGGGGGAGGGGGAAGATGGGGGGGGTGAGATCAACAGCCACGGGAGCAAACCACGTGCTGGCCAGGCGCCTTACTCAGTATGTAGTCTGAAATGGCATTAGGGCAGGTGTTGCTGGCTGCCACCTTGGCTCAGAGCTGCCCTTCATGCCCTTCGGCTGGTGCCCATGGAATTCTGGGACTGGAGAGGGGGAACAGCATCCGACTTGGAGCTGTGGGTCAGAGAGCCTCAGGGACTTGGGGTCCCATGCTAGGGTGAGCAACACAGCAGGAGTTCTGGGCTCCTTGGGCTCCTCCACGTTAGGGCCCAAGGGGTGAAAAGAGGTCTCCCAATCTGGAGAAACAGTCAGATCGGTTTTAAATCACATTTATTTAGTGTGTGTGTGTGTGTGTGTGTGTGTGTGTGTGTGTGTGTGTGTGTGTGTGTTTTAGGGAGCTCACTAAGGCACATGTGGGGAGAGCTTAGGACAACTTGTAGAAGCCAGTCCTCTCATTCTTCCATGTGGGTCCTGGGGATTGAACTCAGATCCTTGAGTTTGGTTCCAAGCACCTTAACCCATTGAGACTATATATTGTAACCAGGTGCAGGCCAAAGAATCTTTCAAGTCTAAGATGGCAATTAGGATTGAAGAGTGGGAATATTGCGATTGATTTTAGTATGTCCAAAAATGAAAATACTTTGAAAGGATGTAGCATTTGGAATATGCAGATCAGATAGAGAGGGTAAAGTTGGGCTAAGAAATGTAGGCTGAGGGTTTAACCACATTACGGCTTTCATCCCACTGAAATGCAGATTGCAAACCTGTGTGTGTATCCATGACTGTATCACTTGTAGGTGCATATTAAATGCATAGACTACCTATACTGACAGTCACTGTAGTTAAATTTGATCACATGCTGATTATGGGTGGGAACTTCCCATTTATAGTTTTTGCTGTCACAATGGGAAGTATATACTGTTATTAATTTCATTTTTCCGATGAGAAAGTGAAGAATTGGGAAAGTCAAGGAAGCTGACTAAGGCCACACAATGGGAAGCAGGGAAAGAGAAGATGGAGACACAGGGTTAGAATCCAGAGTCTGAACTGCGATGATGGTTAGTCTCTACTAAACCAAGACATAAAAGGAAGGGCAGATACGTAGGGTAATTCAGATACTAATAACCACGTGACATTTACAAGAGGCTTCTATGTGCCTCCCATTTTCCAAGTGCCATATATCACACACATGCACACATACACACATATGCATGCACGTGCGTGCACACACACACACACACACACACACACACACACGACACACACCCTTATTGCATTACCAGGATACCCATGTTTCCTTTATTGAAATCTTAGAACTCAGTAGGCATTCAAAAATATTAATTGGAAAATTCTCTCTCTCTCTCTCTCTCTCTCTCTCTCTCTCTCTCTCTCTCTCTGTGTGTGTGTGTTTTAAATTTTAGATCGGGTCTTAAAATGCAGTTTGTACTACTAATTCAGTTCAGGCTAGTACATTCTCAGCTAGCACGCTCTTCTTGCCTCGGCCTCCAAAGTGCTAGGATTATGTGCATCTCAGTGCCTGGCCATTGCACAAACTTTAAATAACTGTAAACAGACAGTTGTACTTTTGGGGATCCCCAGGTAACAGGGCTGAAGTCCAAGGAACTCAGCTCCCATGACTTCTTCACTGGATCTTTCCATAGTGCACACTTCTGGCTCATATAATCTAGTTTACATCTTGGCTTCTTTCCCTCTCAAAGGGCAAGAAGCTTCCTTTGTTGCTGCAAGACTGTATTTGCATGTTGAATATCTAGACCCACCCTGGATTTCTGATTACTTAGCATGATTTGTTTGTATGAAAGGAGAGAACCCTGTATTTCCACCTTCTTCCCTGTAGAGTGTTCCCTGTACAGCTTTGCCTTGTCCCCTGGAGGTGTGCCTCCCACCCTCCCTGGAAGCCACTCTTAAGAGGCATCGACTCTTGTTCCCTATCGCTGACCCAGCTCTCCATTCTCCACTCCGTTCTCAAGCTCAGCTGGGGGCAAAAAGTTTCTTCTCTGTTTTGTTTTCAAACAGCATTGATTATCCTAAGGATAACCTTCCCATGTAGACACTTTTGGACGGCTACTGCATTAAAAAAAAAAAAGGAAAATAAAGTGGTAGGAATTCTTGTAGAAAACAAGAATTTTTTGACTACTTGGGAATTAAATCCAGTAATATTGCAAAGAATTGAAAATGGAGTCTAAAATAAACATGTAAATATTCATTGTGACATCATTATTCATAACAGACAAAATACAAAACCAATACATACATTGATCAACACATAAATAGATGAACATAGTATCTTATAGACAGATAATGGAATATTTTTCAGGGCATTCTGACACATGTCAGAATACGGATTAACCTTGAAGCTACTATGCCACATGAAATGAAGCCAGGCACAAAAAAAGACAGTTACGGCATGCTTTTGATAATGAATGTTACCTAGATTCAAGTGTGCTAGTGTATTATACACAGATAACGAGGCTAGTCTGTGCTACACGAAAACAAAAAAACTGAAAAGAAGAACAAAGAGGATGTGCTGAAGAAAGAAAAGGGAGAGAAGGATGAGGAGGACCAAGAACAGTCAAGTGTGTACAGACAGGACGATGGTTTCCAAGTGCTGGGTTGGGAGACGGATGACTTGATGGACACAGTTTTGTAAAGCGAAGGCAATTCTGATCGTTGTTTGTCTAACGGGGAGTGTTTGTGCCTCAACACACACTCTCCACTCAAGAATGCCTAGATGCTCTGTGTATTTCATCACATTTTGAAAGCTGATTTTAAAAAGGACCCTTGGAAATAGCAAAATGTTCATGTTAAAGGTTCAAAATACTAAACCAAGTGGTTCAATTAAGTCATAAGAAAAATGCAGATTATACACGAAGGAGTTCAGATATTATAAACATACTGAAGATGAGGAATATTTAACCATGAGCTTTGGTATTTGGGCTTCTGACAGTTGGTGTTATACACCAGTTTCTTCAATGTCTTTTTTGTTGTTGTTTTGTGGTAAGTTTTGTTATAATAGGCCTCCAACTTGTTATCCCATGTGCCTGAACCTTCAGTTTCTTCCCTTCTCCTTCCTCTGCCCCCCTCACTCCCCCTCTCCCCATTCCTTCAGTCTCTCCCCCACTCTTCTCGTGGTAAGCTCTCTATAACCTAGACTGTCTTGCTTAGATATAATTTTAGTGTAATGCATATTCTTCTCTTCTTTTTGGCCGGTGTGTGTTGTTGTGGGAGTGGGTTAGTGTGTGTGTGTCTGTAGTCTATGTACATGTATATGTGAGCACACAGGATGCATGTGTGCGCATACATGTGCACACGTGCATGTGGCAATACACGGTTAATATTAGGTGTCTTCCTCAGTCACTCTTTCTCTTGCACAGTAAGGCATTCTCTCATTGAACCTAAATCTCATTTTCTGACTAGTCTAGCTAGCCAACTTGTTCTGGGGACCTCTGGCCTCCACTTCCTGCTCTCTGGAATTATGAGTTGCTTGTCATGCTCACTGATGTTTTTTGTGGTTCCTGGGGATCCGAACTCTGGTCTTTATGTTTGTGAAGTCAAAATGCTTTCAAAATGCTCTACCTACAAGGCATGTTCTTTAATATGGAGACCCAGGACCTTAGGGCTGTCATGTCTGTGAAGTGAGGTGGATTAGATGAGGCTGTGGGGGGACAGTCCTGAGGTCTCTATCACGCCATCCCGTTTACATACCTGTCTACGCGAAGCTGGCAGACAATACTTAGTGCATCCACGACTCCCTCTTCTTTCAGCTGCTGACAGCCAATGGATGTGGCGATGAAGCATCCCGTCCTCCCAATCCCTGCACTGAATGGGAAAGAAAAGGAACAAGAAGATAAGGAAAAGCAACAAAGCTAAGCTGCATGCTTTTTATTTATTTATTTATTATGTATACAACATTCCTTCTATGTATGCTTGCATGCCAGAAGAGGGCACCAGATCTCATTATAGATGGCTGAGAGCCACCATGTGGTTGCTGGGAATTGAACTCAGGACCTCTGGAAGAGCAGTCAGTGCTCTTAACCTCTGAGCCATCTCTCCAGCCCAAGCTGCATGCTTTTTAAAGCATACTTTTAAACTTTGAAACTATGAGAACTAATAATAACAATGATAAAGCTACTATGGGTTGACAATCACACATCTAGCCTGTGCTGTGCTTAAAACACTCTTTGGTTTACTTCAAGCAGTTGAATGAGCATGGTGGAAGGAGGTGAGGGGTTGGGAGGATGTGGAGACATTGCAACTGTTCTAGAAAGAATAATTAAGGCAAGGAATAGGCAGTTGGGAAAAAAGGGAAATATTTAGACACACTACAATGCCTAAATGTGAACCGTGGAAAACAAAATGTCAAAGAGAACCAGGCCTGGAGGACAAGAAGGATTGCATTGCTACAGGGACAGAGGGGATTCTGGGATGAGTACTGATCAGGAGATGCGGTTAGATGCTGGAGTCTAGTGAATAAACAAAGATTCACTTCTATTTAGGAGAATGAATAAGCTTGGAAGCACATATTTCCAAGTCACTTACATTGAGATGGTAACTCAATAGAAATACAACGTGTTTTAGAGAGTTTATGTATTTACCTGTCTTACATAGCAAGTCTATAGGATCAACTTTAGCCCCTGCCATTTTATGTAAATTTCTCTCAACTCTGTATCTCAAGTCCCCAAACTTCTCCTAGGTGGAACTCTTGATGTTACTGTTTTTCACAAGTTCAATACACTTAAATATACGCATCTCTTTCTCTCTTCCGCAATGGCATCACCCACCTTGTAAGGTTCTCTAGCCTAGGAATCCTGGCTCCATCTTCCACATCTGCATCTCTCACCCCTCCCCCCCATCTCATCTGTTGTCAGCTGAGCCTTTGGGACCGTGCTTTCCTGTCTGTAGCACATGCGCATGCTAAGTGTGTCCTCATTTCATGATTAGCCCGTGTCATCATGCTTCCCAGTCCTCAAATCTTTTCTTGGATTGGTTCATGGCACAGCTGCTAGGCTCGCTGTCACAAGCTAAGGACACGATCACATTTTACTCGCTGTTGCTGGCTCCCATTGGTGACAATACAACATCTACCTTACTCATCCTGGAACACGTGACTTGGAAAAATCTTAACCTAACAAACACTTCAATTTGCATTTTTTTAGTTTTTAGAGACAAGGTTTCTGTTTGGAACTTTGGAGCTTGTCTTGGAACTTACTCTGTAGACCAGGCTGGTCTCGAGCTCACAGAGATCGGCCTGCCTCTGCCTCCAAAATGCTGGGCTTAAAGGTGTGCACCAGCACTGCCCAGCTCAGTCTGCATTTTTTGTCTTTTTTCTGCCATATGTCCTACTATCTTTATTCTCATGAATCATAATATTTCTCATATTTAATATGATTTTTTTCAGCTGAATGTGACTAAAACAAAATTGATAAGGAATGGATCTCCTTTAATTGAGATATCCATAAAGACTTTGTTTCTTTGAAGAAATAGGATTTCTGTCATATACTAGGAATGGCAGGTACTCTATCACAAGCGAGAACATATATCCCAGGTGCAACAATAATATGAAGGAAGAATTTGATGCAAAATAAAAGATGTAACCTGTGACAGGCAGTAGATTAGCTTCAATGGGTAGACAAGCAGGAAACAAACCAGGTATGGAAACTAACATCCTCCATGAGAGGCCACAAAGTGAGCCACATCCTCTTATGAAGGTTTAAAAGAATTTGATGGGAACTCTCCAGAAAGAAGCTCATGCATGCATTCGAACTTGTTCAAATACTGTCAAGGAATTCACTCGTCTCTAGTATGTCTGCAGAGTCAAGGCTAAGCACTGTTGCTTCAGGTGTTGTGAACCCATCTACCAGCTTTGAACAAGGACCGCGTGCCATGCAGACATTTGCAGGAACATCATCTCAGAGAAGCACACAGGCTAGGCCAGACTGGCCCGAGGGAGAAGGGTCTGTATGTGCAATTAGCCAACGAGCTCTAAACTACAAGGATGAGGTCATAAGGGCCCGCACTAGGATGGGTGGACAGGAAGTGTGATTGTGGGAGATGCTTTGAAGAGAAAGCCAATCTGGTAACTGATTAGATCCTGAGCCGGGAGTTGAAAGGAGGCGCAAAGATAACTGTCAGCCTGGATGCAGGGTGAAGGGAACAAAGGAGGCCTCGTTCTTAAAAGTAATCATCAGAAGGGGCCTTAATTCTATAGCAGAGGGGCCTCTTTCAGCTTAGATATCTTTAGTGTTTAATGATTTTGGGTGGGGCCTTCAGTCATAAACTGTACCCAACTAGTTTTTTCCCTTTGACTCCGAGGGTTTAGGATAAAATCTAATGTTAGAAATGGAGTAATGCCACTTTGGTAAATAGACACACACACATAAGAATGTTTAATTAATCCACAAAGCTTCGAAATAGAAGGAGAGTAAAATAAACCTAAAATCATGTGTCTTATTAAACTTCTTCTTAGGATATTTAGAAGGTTAAATGAATCAACATCAGTTATTTAAAAAAATATAGAATACATGGCATTATATAATGAATATAAATTACTTGCTTTGCTCACATGAAATAAGGGGGGAAATGTCAGTTTTAGGGGGTGAACATCAAACTAGACGAGAGGAAGAGAACCCCCCGGAACACTGTTGCTGCTGTCTGCGTGACCCCTGTGCCCTGTGTGTGCACTTGTTTTCCTTAAAACAAATGACCACTTGCCCATTTCCCACTTCATAAATCATTTTCCATCTGGTTATCATGAGATAGCATTGAATATCATTAATGGTTCCACCAAATCTGCCATAATAATAAGCTCTATCAATATACACAATCCATATGGTATCTTAAAACAGCAACGCTCCATCAATAACTAAAGGTGTCTGCAGTTCTCAGTGTGGAAGTGACTAACGGGACAGAAATGAATCAAAGGAGCTCCAGGTCGGATGATGGAGGAAGGCCTCTTGCTTACTCAGACGTCTGTTTAATACTTGAAACGTTAGCACTTTGTTGCATGCTAAAAATGCCCCCAAAAGTCTAATTAATTTCTGTAAGCATCATTTTGATAAAGGCTCCAGTATTAGGATATCCCTCCACTTTTAATAAATACTCGATTTACTACAGAGTTACACCCAGGAAGCTAAGCCCTCCTTCTCCATGTTCTGCGGTTAGAGAGGAAATAGCTGTTCTGGCCGGAGGATGGGTTCGTGCCTTACCTGCAGTGGACAACCACAGGCCCTCGACCCTCAGAGGCAAGTCTGTCTTCTTCTACGTCCAGCATGAGCTGCAGAAGGGGCTGGGCACTGTCTGGAGTTTTGTGATCAGGCCATGAAGTGTACCAGTAATGCTTCACATGTTGGGTGTGACTTCCTTGCTGAAAATAGCACAGGCCATTGAATTACTTATTCACTCGTGAAACTAAAAGGTACCCACCCCACAATGCTAAGCGACTTCTCTGGCTCCTGTCTTACTGCCAGCTAACTTCTAGGTAGGAAAAAAAAAATCTAGAAGTTTTTCAAAATTACCCTTTCACCTCAAGAAAGTTTTACTGTGCATGTCCTGGCTTGACAGGGAAGGTTGAGTGTTCATCCTCTAAAAAGGTCTGCATACAAATCCATCATACAGATCACATATGTATTATAGACTAAATATATATTTTTAATATGCTTTAGTAGGTGAAAATGTTGCTATTATTTGTGACAGGGTCTCACGCTATAGCCCTAGCTGTCCTGGAATCTGCTCTGTCAGCCGGGCTGGCCTCAAACTCACAGAGATCCGCTTGCCTCTGTGTGATGGGATTAAAACCTTGTGCCACCATGGCCTGCTTAAGAGGGGAAAATATAACAGAAAGAAAGGGATATGTTGCATGTCCTGTTCTCTAAATCTTGATAGGTCATAAATAAACATAGTAGCCAATATAAGAACACTTATTTGATATTCAGTAAGAATTGTTCTATCCTCATCTGGGATGCTGGTATTTGACAACAATGGGGAACCTTAGCAGTGAAGGAGATCCATCGCATCCCTACAGTGGAGCACTAAGAGCTAAGGCTCACACACAACCATCGCACAACCCAGAGCTCAGGTGGGAGGCCTGTTTCTTATCAGGCATGTGTTTTTAAACAGGTTTCTGCCAAGCCTCCCTCTGCAACACCTTTGAATAGCAAACATCTCTGTAGCTCTCCCTTCACAGCCATCCTCTCTGTGGTGCTTCTGGCCCAGCAGCAGGCTGTTGATAGATGGACTGAGGTCTTTAGGTTGATCATTCTTTAAAAGCAAAACGAACACCATGACAATGCTGGCTAGCACCTGCTGCCCCATGGGTTAAGTAAGAGCGTATCTCTATGATGGGAGCTGGTCTAGGTTAGTCCCTGAGAATGACTGTTAACTACAAGCTTTTGAAGTTCTCAACCGCACGGCAGGCTCTTGTTGTCTCCCACAGCCATGTAGCAGTGCAGATTTTTCTCTTCTCTTCCACAGTTCTGAGGCTTCACTCAATGCTACTTTGACCACAATGACATTATCATCAAAGTCTTGGCCAGGTAGCCTGAACAAGCCTTAGTTAAGAGATTTCCAAAGGTTAATCCAGAGGGGGTCCATAAATGAAAATTAGATGATGCCAATATTTATGAAATAAACTGTCTTAATACCTACTTACATGAATTTATTCCATATCTTAACAGTATCAAAGGAGGAATGATGATAGTTTGTCTGTGGTCTCAGTATTATCTCGCTTTTGTTAGTTGAATCAGTTAGTACTTAGGATAAGTCATTTCAAAGAAGAAATGTAACCTTTATCATCACCGACTTTGAAGACAACACTGGCTGCATAGCCCTACCTTTAAGATGAGGTTTCGGATGGTGTAGCTGTCACATTCATTCACACTGATGACCAGAACCTCAACCTTGCCGTAAATCCCCCTCTTTTCTGGCCAATAGAGAACACATTTCTGTGGGGGGAGAAAGAACACAGCAAGTCTTTGTAATACACTTTCTTCAAAGGTCTCAGTTTTTCTAATTGAATTAAAAAAAATTCAGAAGTCCCTGGGAAGCCTGCTCTTTTCTGAGGGGTGGCAGAGTGGGGGGTGCATCTGGGAGGGGAGAGGCTAGGGGAGCAGAGGGAGGGGAAACAGTGGTTGGGATGTAATATATGAGAGAGGACTAAAAAAATTCAAAAGTCAGTTTTATTATTCTGTAAAGATACTAGGACAAGATGAACTGTATGGTGTGTAGAGAGATGGATTGTATGATGTGTAGAGAGATAAACTTATGATGTAGAGATGGACTGTATGACGTAGAGATAACTGTATGACGTAGAGATAACTGTATGACGTAGAGATAACTGTATGACGTAGAGATAACTGTATGACGTAGAGATAACTGTATGACGTAGAGATAACTGTATGATGTAGAGATAACTGTATGATGTAGAGAATGGAACTCGATAAAGTTTGTGTTTAAAAAGTGTTTGTCCTACTTTACTATCAACCCCACCCCAGTTATAATGACAAGGTAAAATTTCCCCAAACTCCAACGAGGATTTAAGAATCTCTTAATAACCAACAAGTATAAGAAATGCTCTCCACCATGGTGGCTGCGGCTAGGCTCCAGTCCCTGCTTTCTCATACCAGTGTGCCTACAGGAATATGTGTCACATGCCCACAGAATAAAAGTCACCTGGTATGCAAGGCAGGTGTAGTAACAGTATATCAAAGCATCACACTTTTCATGTCCAGTGATGTGCTTTGATTCACTATGAGACCTACTGACATAACCGTGGAACAGAATTATGCTGGACATGTTTTTATAATGGATCCTCTGTGACGAACTCGATAGGAGCAATAATAATGATATTGTAAATTGCAAATTAGGGGATATAGCATGGGGGTTAAAGAACAGACTTTGGACTCAGAGGTCTGAGGTTCAGATTTTAGCCCTTGAGTAGAACATTGGCTTCTCTGGGCTCAGTTTCTTCATAACTTCCTACATGCCACGTGCTTAGGACAAAGCCAGGCATAAAGTAAGTACTTAAAACATGTTATTGTTAGCTATGCTTCGGTTCCTTACTGCATTCTACTTATTTATTTTGTATGTATATGTGTATGTATACATGGGCATGCATATGCCACGGGTCATTTGTGGATGTCAGAGGACATCTGGCTAGAACCATTCTCTTCTGTTACTGTGCAGGTCTCAGGGATTTAAAAAAGGTCATCAGGCTGGGTGGCAAGGTCTTTATCAACTTGGTCTTTTTGCCAGCACTTGTTGGCAAATTTTGTAAAGCAGATTTCTCATTTATGTGTGTGTTTGAGTGTGTGTGCACGCACTCACATTTACTCTCAGAAGTGTGGGTGCCAGTGGAGGCCCGGTGAGGACATCTGATTATCTGGACCTAGAGTGTCATCTACAATGGGTGCTGAGAACTGAGCTCTGGTCCTCTGGGTGAGCAGCAAGGACTTTTAACCATTGAGCCATCTCCCCCTCCACCTTGTTGCTATATTTTAGATGCCTGGGTGATAATTCCCAATAATATACACATTTATATAGAAATTCTTTCACATGTTGTCATCAATTAGGGTCTTATATCTCTAGGATACTTGATTCTTCGCGTGTATGGTAAAAGTATATGAACACTTGAAATAAAAGTTAAGTACATATAAATTCAAAACTCCAGAAAACATTCATAGAGCCATGATGGAGGAAGGTCATTGGTTAAAAAATAAAGAAACTGCCTGGCCCTGATAGCTTAGAACATAGGTGGGTGGAGAAAATGGAACAGAACGCTGGGAGGAAGAGGAAGTGAGCTCAGACGCCATGTTCCCCACTCCCAGGCAGACACAATGAAGCTCCGACCCAAGATGGATGTAGGTTAGAATCTTCCCGGTAAGCACACCTTGGGGTGCTACACACATTATTAGAAATGGGCTAGTCCAGATGCGAGAGTTAGCTGAGAAGAGGCTAGATATAACGTGCCAAGCAGTGTTTAAAAGAATATAATTTGTCTGTTGTTATTTCGGGGCATAAGCTAGCCAGGCGACCAAGAGCTGAAGTGGCAGGAACACAGCCTGCAGCTCCCTACAACAGAGCCACAGAATTAAAGAGAAGGTATATGCTATGCTTGAAACACACCTTTAAGGTTTTATCATGACATCACTTCAACATCCAGTTGCCAGTAAGAAAACCGTACCATCTGGTGGAGCGGTTTCTTCCATTCATTGCAATAAACTCAAACATCTTTACATATTTGCCCTTTCCAATACAGTTGAAATCACCCCAGCTTTATTTATATGCCGCCCAGACTGAATAACTTCACACTACTGTTAAAAGGCAGTGCCCAGCAAAAGGGCTTAGCTTGCTCAACTGATGACCTAAGTTTGGTCCCTCGATCCCATAGGTGGCAACAGCAAACCAATTCTACAAAGTTATCATGATACTTTGGCATGTCCCCACCCCTGTTCTTTCCATCCTGGCAAATAATGAATAAAATTTAAAAAAAATTAAAAGACCTCCTTCTCTATGTGTTTATCTGACTATCTCCCTCTCCCTCCCCCCCTCTCTCTGTGTGTGCATACAAGCCTATTCACCCACATGTTGCACCGGAAGAGGATATCAGGTGTCCTGTACTATTATTCTCTGCCTTGTGTTCTTGAATCACTGAAGCTCCAGGTAGCCTGGCCTCCAGGGAGCCCCACCAACCCTCCTGTTTACAGCCCTGGGGTTACAGGAGCACACAGTGGTGACAGAGTTTTTATGTGGTCGCTTGAATATTCAAACTCAAGTGTTTGACCAGCAAGATCTCTTGTACAGCCCTGGATCCCACCCAGTTAGACTAACCCATTTGACTAATTTCTTTTGGTAAAAACTCGGTGATTTAACTTAATGTTCATCCTAGTACTCACATCTCCCAGATAAGCATCCTAGTGAGAATTGACCAAAGAAAGAGGTCTGTTGTTGCTTAGCAGTCTGACACGAGCCCCATTGTCCACAAGCAGGCCTGAGCAGCAGGGCTCTTTTGAAAGAAAGTGACTCGCAGAATCAAAGAGGAAATGGGCCAGGTGGGAGCTTGGTTCCTGCACCCTGATTTGAGTGGTGTACAATACAACTTGAAAAGTGGAAGCCTGGTCCTCAGTTCCCTTAAGCTTGCTTGGTCATCTTGTGTTTTCCTTGATTTCTTACCAAAAAAGCAGCTGGCAGGCAACTCCCAGCAGGTGATACAGTATGACTTGCTCATCCAACAAACAACCTTTAATTAGCATCCCATCTCCTTTCTAAGTTACAATAGCTATTTTTACACAAAGAACCCCCATTCTCTTGCAATGGAGGAAAACAGAAAGAGATCAGATCACTGTGGATGCTTTTGAGTATTCTCCCAGGAGTGGGATGGGGCTAAAAATGTGGCTGTTCAAGGAGCCCAAGTTCATGTTAAAATTATTGTCCTGAACTGCATCATAGGGCTTATTTATTTGTAGTGAGAGCAATGACCAATGACGTGAAGGAGGTAGAAAATGCTGTCTTACAGATAATTCTGGGGAGCCTCACTAAGAAAGTAATTGAAAGTATCCCACTGTCTAGGTGAATACAGTCTCAAATCACCACTATCATTCTGGTAACTGGGCTCGGCCTTTTAGTAAGACTATTAGCCCCAAGAATCCATAGTTTGAAGGAGAAAAAAATGTTTGTGTGTGTGTGTGTGTGTGTGTGTGTGTGTGTGTAAACAAGTAATATCAGGCTGACTGAAAGCATTGTACACATTAATTTGTTGAACAATTCTTCAAAGTGAGGCATTTATAGGAAGAGTAGAACACAAGGGGAGGCATAGTTAGGAATTTGATTACCAAACAACATGCCTGTTTCAAGGATATATATATATGTATGTGTGTGTATATATATATATATATACACACACATACATATATATAAAATCAAAGAGATGTTTGCTGTATGAGATAAAGCTATGTATCATCACATGAAAAATGTCTCTGAATTAAAGATTCAGTTTAAGGCTCTGTCAGTATATGAGAGGGATAGAATGGCAGCATATTGTCTACAATTGCTATTACAGATTCTGTTATCCCTGGCGCATCAGCTAAATATTATCAACATATGCACAGTTTCACCATTAAACATAATCTCACCACCAATATATCATTTGGTACCTTGCATAATCTCCTGAGGTTGGGAAGTGTGGTGGTTTGATGGAAAGGGCCCCCATTGGCTCCTATGTTTGAAAGGTTGGTTTCCAGTCAGCGGAACTGTTTGAGAAGGATTAGGAGGTGTGGCCTTGCTAGAGAAGGTGTGTCACTGGGGGTGGGCTTTGAGGTTTCAAAATTGCACACCAGGCTGAGTCTCTCTCTCTCTCTCTCTCTCTCTCGTGATCCAGCTGCCCTCACTCACCCTGATCAATAGCTGAACTCCCTTGTGGTCTGTAATTGACAAGAATGTTTGTGTTCTTTCTGGCCCGGTGGTTTCCCACAGAAGCAGTAGAGGTATAAAAGGCTTTATCTGGGTCTTAATCCAGGCACCCCCTGCCAGTCTCAGCATCTAGGCTGTGCTGGTGCATCTCTCTCTCTCTCTCTCTCTCTCTCTCTCTCCTGTAGTTCAGGATGTAAAGCTCTCAGCTACAGCACCACGCTTGTCTGCTTCCCGCCATGATGATCATGGATTAACCCTCCAAACCCTAAGCAAGTCCACAATTTAATGCTTTCTTTTTATGAGAATTGCCTTGGTCATGGTGTCTCTTCACAGCACCAGAACATTGACCAAGACAGTAGATAAGCAACAGGTATCACTTACTTTAAAGTCATTTTATGGGCCAGGACACCAAGAGCCTGGTGATTTGTTAGGAATAAAGAAAACTAAAGTCATATCACAATGAGACAGCCATAAGGTTTCTGTGACGCTTAGAAACCTAAATAGGATTCATCACCAATACTGTTTTACAGGCTTTTCTTCATGCTTCCCCACTTAAAAAAAAACATAATGGGGAACTTTGATAATGTGAATATACATTTTATAACCTGGAGACCTAGTTTCAGAATGGCACTCAAAACGAAACAAAAGCACAAAACCAAATATACCTCAGCCCCATTATTAAAAAGTGGATTTTGCATGTGTGCATTTGTTTGTGTGGCTGTGCAAAGTGGAGAAAAAGCTAGTGTGCCGTCACTCTGAGAGAGAGGCTAGTGATTTTGTGTGGCTGTGCTGAGGCCCAGCAAATGACCAGAGTGTGCTGCTGTGATGTTAAAGTGCCTTGAGCTACAGCCGCTGTTTCAGAACCAAGAGTTAGACTTCCTGCCCCTGCAGCTCAACCCTCAGAGCCCCAGGAAGCGGCTCCCTCTGAAGTATCCTTATCTGAATGAGGGAAGTTCTTCCAGGCCCTCCCTAGAATCTCCAAAGGAAGATTCACCAGTGGAAAGAACAAGAATTGACACCACACCCAGCGAGCCCAGATGAACTTTGTTCAAGACTCTGATAAGTTCTTCTGGCCCATTTACTTCCCCTAAAAACAATTCCCCAGGATAGTTATGGCAGCTTACTCTGGTAATCCCAGTACTCAGAGGGCCAAGGGAAGGAGGTGGTGAGTTTGAGGTTAGCCTGGGATACCTAGGAGTATCCTGACTCAAAATCTAAACACAGTTTACACTCCCCACTTCATTTTCCCAAAGGAAAACCGCATGTAAGGATTTTAATCTTATTGGATGTTCACTTTCCATTCTTGTGATGTTCCTGTGTATCTACAATGTTTGTGTTGCTCTTTCCTTGTGACTCTGTGTTAACTTAGTCAGCAGGCTTAATTTCTGAAACTTCAGAGTGCAGAGGGGAAGTTCCTTTACACTTATGGTGTGTTCTGTATCATCCTTCACTGGAATGTGGTTTTTCAAGAACCTACGTCATTTGGTCTGATAATGTATTAATATATCTTAATAAACATCAGCTCATTGGAGGTGTGGACAAAAAAGCTAGAGCAATTTAAATATCTGTTAATAAGCAAATGACGGCGTGCTTTTGATATATCCACACAATGGGATCCAGCAGTTATTAACAGTAATACTTTAATGAACTATGGCAAAGAGATTATTCACAATGTTGAAAGTATAATATACAATGGGGTATAAATACCCCATCTTTCTCTTTATATCAGTTCTAAGCCTTCCTATGTCTTCTATTAGCGTGGCTCCTTATTTTCATCTCTTGCCTATACAGACCTTTAATTCTAAGTACCACCCCAAAGTCTCCAGGACTCCACAAACTTCGTACTTGAAATGCAAAGCTCATTCTCTTCCCTCAAAATCTGCCTTTTTCTCCTCCCAATTTGGGTTCATGGCACCCCATCCACTCAGCTGTCTAAACCAGGGTCCAGTGCTCCTTCATCTGCCTCCACTTCAATCACAACAAAGCCCTGCGGCTCTTAGCTCTGGAACATTCTTCAACTCAATTCCCTGTTCTAAAGGACCCTGCCTCTGCCTTAACTCAGTCCCTCAGCATTTCTTGCCTGGACCATTGCTACGACTTTCTAACTTATTTTTCCTCGGGTTTTCCAACTCCAAAGCCCAGATCCTTCATAAGGAATTCTTCTCATGTTGAGACTCATTTTAACAAATGAAAGACTCAAAATCGCCAGCAACTCTTTTATTCTAAATACTCATTTTTCAGTCCTAGTTTTTTTTTTATTTTTTGTTTATTCTCATTTTGTAAAATGTACCTGAGATTATTGGAATTATTAAAAGGAAGGTGGTGATTATTCATTTCTTTATTTATTAGAAAGTAAACAGTTCATAAACATATAAAGCGTGGGAACTTCTAAAGATATCTCCACCTCCGTATTGTTTGGAGGAAATGATTTTCTCTATTTTAAACAATGACTCTGAGCACAATTGAGAACTGGCCAGTGTTCAGTAGCCAGCATTTTCCTGGTGGCGTGAACCTATGGTGTATTTTTTTTTTTAAACTAGACTTCTCAGAATCATTTTGATCGGCAGAACATTAGAGTTGCGTGTATGATATTACATGTATAATGTGCTTGAGCATAAAGATTTTCAATTTAGTTTAAAGGTGAAAGAATGGCTAAAAGCATTGTCTTGCACTGTTTTGGATTATGCCTGGCTCCAGGAAATAAACAAGCGGCAGATATCACAGCAAATACATAACATGCTTGACTTTCACATCCCTGGGAGTGTATCTCAAACCTTAGAAAAGATAAGAGGCCAAATGGTAAAAATGAAAAACAAACCAATAAAGTACGCTTTCAAGTTCTGAGTTATGCAGCCAAAGAGAAAAACAAATTCCTCAACAACATTTTAAAGTGAGAGTTGTTTTTTTTTAAATGTATTCTAGCTTTCATCAGGTCCACACAGCTCTTTTGTGGGCACGGGAAAAACAGAATGGAAGCAAAAAAATTAAGAAAAGGAGCTTTTCTCCCTTGTGGGTACAGGGTGGAGAGAGAGCTTATGTACCCCCAAGGGATGTACCCCTCTCTCCCTTGTGGGTACATCTCTTGTGGAGAAAGAGTTTGTGTACCCCCAGGGGATGCACCCCTCTTCTCCCTTGTGGGTGCAGGGTGGAGAGAGAGCTTATGTACCCCCACAGGATGAACCCCCTTTTCTCTCTTGTGAATACAGGGTGGAGAGAGAGCTTGCGTACCTCCACGGGGTGTACCCTACAGCACTTTAACATACAGCTCTGACCCTGAGCAGTTCTGGTAGGAGTATAGCCTTGGTCCAGGGGTTAAAGACATAGCCCCAATCGCTCATAGTGGGTTTCTTTAACACGTGTTACATAAATCCAATGCTTAAGGGATGTTCTCTGACTATCAACTTTATTCTGCCCTGAAAATCTCCAGTTAGACAGGCATGAGAAGTCTTGGAGGAAAGTAGTGGCTGGAGAGATATGATCAGTATACACTGTACAAATTTATAAAATATTCAAAGGATAAAAAATAGCAAAAGAACAAATTAAGGCATTTACAGCACATATCTCATCTTTTTTATGAGCGAATGAAAATGTATCACAGAAGCTGAGATTTAAGAGGCCCAAGTGAGCACACATCATAATTTAACACAAAGTCACTGCAACCTGTTAGATAATCTTCACGAGCCCCTCTGCCACGTAGGCTCTCCTAACATTAATCCTTAGAGATTCTGCACAATTTATAACAAGCAATGTTTTCTCTTCAAAATATATGTATTCCAAAAACATGTACTTATACATATTACAAATAATTACATAGTCATGTTTCTTTCCTATGTTTGGCTTTTTAAACATTTATTTTTATTTATATGTTCATGAGTGCACAAGGCCAGAAAGAGTGCCAGGCCCCCAGGAGTCAGAGCAGCAGGCAGTTGTGAGCTACCGGATTGTGGGTGCTGAACTCCAATTCCTCTCCTCTGAAAGGTTAGTGAGCACTTTAACCACTGAGCCATCTCTCCAGCCCCCTCACAGCCTTGATTTTTATCTTAATTAATTAATTAATTAATTTGAGGCAGGATCTCACTCTGTAGCCCAGGACGACTTTCAACTCACAATTGTCTTACTGTCTCAGCGTCCTTGGTGCTAAAATTCCAGGTGTGAGACACCATGCCTGGCTGATTTTATTTTTAATAGAAGAAATAGAATTTATAAGGATAGAAATAGGTTCTAAGACACTGATTACGTCATGAAGCTTTATTTAGAAATTTGTAATTTCTACTATCACAGTCGTATCATAAATGCCTTCCCCACAAAGGTGTGTGCAAGGCTTGGCCGCTAGCTTTGGTGCTAGGGTGAACCAGCCACCATCCTACATAAATCCTCTACACGCATACACAGATGTGCACATGAAGAGGTGCACACGTTGGAACGTGGAGAATCCGTCCCATCACAGAGCTGAAGCGTGCATTGTGCACAACTGTGCAGGGATTGTCAGAGAGTTAATCCATCCACAGGTTGACACTGTATGGGAAAATTCTGAGAGGATGAGGGCTCGTTTCTCCCGTGCAGCCCTGGTATCACATAGCGGATGGAGAGACATATAGAGAGCTGCATGTATAACTTCGTCTACTGGGAAAAAACATGTTCTCTTTTTGAACACGTTTCATTTATTATAGCGAAAATGAAAGAAACCAGCAATTTTTTTGAAAAGATTTTAAGTTTTGTGGGTTTGCATTCTCTTAACTAGTAGCAGAATTCTACAGGTGAACTTATAGCTTACCGAAAGAAAGAAAAGAGAAATCCGAGTTGCCTTAAATGGTGTAATGATTTTGACAAAAAACAACAACAACAACAACAACAACAACAACAACAACAACAACAGAAACAAATACCAACTAAAGTCAACCATCAATTATTTCAACAAGATGCCTGGCACACAAGAAGCACCTGGAATGGCAGTCCCCAAGAACTGCTCAACTTTGTTCTTATGGTGCAAAATATAGAATATGTCATTCTGCAAGCCAAGCCCTTAGAAAAGATTGCCACTGTGGAGATAAATATACATTTGTCTATTTTTCTTTAATGGGGACAGATTTCTTACTATAAAGCCATTGGGAAAGTAGCTATCACTTCTCTCCAATGTGTCTTTCAGTCTCAATTTCCTAAGCAGTTCCTAATTGTCCCTTAGCCCCATCACACTGCCCAGTCACTCCCTTGTCCTGGTCTGGTTTGTATCCAACAGCATCTATCCCTTCTACTGTGCTGTTATTAACAGATTTGTTGTATCTCTCCTACTAGGGAGTTAAAGTTACCAGTGGAAGGAATCTTGATATATTTTATATATATCTGCCAACAACCAGAATGGCATCTGTTAATAAATAAAGGATTATTTGCTTTTGGAATAATTTTTACTTCTTCATCCTTTTGTCTTTACTGAGATACATGTGTGCAAATGAGATCCATGTACGCCACATGTGTTAAGTTGCCTGAAGGAAGGTTGTCACTCACAGAACAACACTTCCGTCATTTGCTGGAGGTGTAAAGTGACCTTGTCATTTAATGTCTATATTCTATTTTATACGAATCTTTTCTAAGTACATGTGATCTCATTTATTCCAAATCTGTCTTATAGTAGGAATAGCATGTATAACATTCAGAACTGGGCTAAACGTCGTACCTCATTTTTCTCCTTGAGTTTCGTGATCATAACAATCACGGGGCTGTCTTCCTGCCAAACCATCTGCCAGAAGTCGTTCACAGTGTTGATCATGGGGCCCTGCGTGGCAATAAAAGCTTTCTCCTTGCCACTGTAGCCCTGTTTGGAGTAAAGAGACAAACACAGTCATTTATATGTATGGATTGCAGTGTGCATTTGGTGGGATGGCGGGGGTGAACTTCAGAATAACGGTGTTGTGGTAGGTCAAAGTGGCTACCCTGATAACTAGCACCATCAGGCACATGTATGGTACTTCCCAGAAAATCCAGTTTGCCATTTTGATGTGGGTGTTCCCCTATATGCTGTGAGTATGTTTTATTACCATTGCTTAATAAAGAAGCTGATTTTGTCTATGGCAGGGCAGATTAGTGCTAGGTGAGAAAACTAAACTGAATGCAGGGAGAAAGAAGGCGGAGTCAGGGAGAAGCCATGTAGCTGCCAAAGGAGAAAGATGCTGGAATCTAACCAGTAGGCCACAGCCTCTTAGTGACACAGATTAATAGAAATGGGTTAATTTAAAACATGAGAGCTATCATGAAGTCAATCTTTGAGCTCTCAAGGTCCCAATGAGGAGCAGAAGGAGGGAGAACCTGAACAAAGAAGTCGGGACCACGAGGGGTGCATGCACCCACTGAGACAGTGGATCTGATCTACTGGGAGCTCACCAAGGCCAGCTGGACTGTGACTGAAAAAGCATGGGATAAAACCGGACTCTCTGAACATGGCGAACAATGAGGGCTGATGAGAAGCCAAGGACAATGGCAAGGGGTTTTGATCCTACTTAATTTGCTGGCTTTGTGGGCGCCTAGCCAGTTTGGATGTTCACCTTCCAAGATATGGACGGAGGGGGGAGGACTTAAGACTTACCACAGGGCAGGGCACCCTGACTGCTCTTTGGACTGGAGAGGGAGGGGGAGAGGAGTGTGGGGAGGGGGAGAAGGGTGGGAGGAGGGGGAGGGAAATGGGAGGCTGGGAGGAGGCGGAAACTTGTTTTTTTTTTCCTTTTCTCAATAAAAAAAAACTGAAAAAAAAAACATGAGAGCTAGCTAGAAATATGCCTGAGTCAACAGCCAAACAGTATTGTAGTTAATATAGTTTCTGTGTGATTATTTGGGTCTAGGCCGGGAGACACAAGAGCAGTTTCCTTTTGCATCATCTGGCAGTGAGGGTTGCAAAGTTCAGTTTTACATAATGTCCACATGGAGCCTGTACTCAGGGACTCAGAGCTGAGGAGGACTCACTGTAAGACACCTACCACCAGAACTGATGTGGCTTATAGCATACATACATGAAACACTCGCCACCAAATTAAAGAGAACTTTATTCTGGGTAAAGAAGAAAGAAGCAAAGCTGGGACGGGGGCATCTTTCTCTGCTAAAAAAAAATAAAATGGTAAATCAACATGTCAACCAGAAAGAAATGCAAAGTTACCTACTTACCCGAATATAATTAGCATTAATGTAAGTACTCAATGCATCGGTTACATTTTTTGGTCTTAAACACACTCTGCTGAGGGGATCTGCAGAGAGAACACATTGAGTAGATTTACTTTTCAAATAAAAAGTCTCTAGACCAACCGTAAGCAGCAAAGAGAAGTGTGCAAGTTCAAAGCCATTAACTGAGCATCAGTGTTTGTCTCTGGTGCACGTGTGTGCACATCTATTGATATATCTGTGACATTTGGTTCCTCCCACTGACTTTTGATGCTGACACAGGTCATGGCATGTTTCAATGGAGTTCTGATTCTCGACTCTTCTCTTTTTCTTTAGTTTTTGTTTTTACAGCCTTATTTCTCTCCCGTTCCTCCAGAAAGAACCAGGCTACCCTCACCCAATTCTTTGTATTTCATTACATTACCCAAGCCAGCCCTTCAGGACCTAACCCTGTCTGGCCTTGCCAGCATGGATCTCAGCAGTGTTCCTTGATTTCGTGAGACTGAAACATAATCGGTACCTTGATGGGTGTGAGGATGGGGCAAACGAGGGGGAAAAAAGGACATTCCCAGGTCGTGGAGAGTTGACCCCTGCAAGGCAGGATGGTGACGACATAGGAGCTCAAGTGTAAGGAGCATGAAAAAATAAGAAGGGCAAGGGGGCTCTTGATAGACTACTTTCCAGACAAGATTCTTCAAGACATACAGTGTTTCCTTATTTTCTGGAATTTATTCTAGATAAATTAATGACAGAGCCACTGTTATATAGGTAGGGAAGGAAAATAGCATACAATACTGGTTATTAATCTATAAATCTATTAGTTGGGTCTCTGCTAGTGAGTGTGTATATTGAATACCTTCAATAGATGTAGAGGGTAGTATTATTGCCCCTGTTTTTTTTTGGGGGGGAGGGGAGTGGGGGAATAAAGAAATATGGGGAAAAAGATTAAGTAGCCCATAAACATGCTCAGATTTTCGTGTGACTGGGAAAGACCCTCACTGTAGGGTCTTGCTTTAGCTGGTGCCTCAGGGAGTGGGCTAACTGCCTGCATATTTACCTTGTAATAAGCACGTCATATAAATCTAATACGAATGGAAAACACTATTGAGCGTTCTTACCAAACATCACTGTTTTAAGTAGGAAATAATAGCCAGAGTAAATAAGTGATTTGCAGTTTTGTGTGTATGCTGCTTTATAGTTACATAAATAAGTAAACATACATGATGTGTTGATTGTGTGTCGTGACTCCACACTGATAGTTGCTAGTTCTTGCGTTGCTGCTTCTATGATTTGGGATATAAGTATTTTACCTCTAATGTTTGTTTATACTGCAAGACAATTTGATCCAAACTTGGCCTTAGGACCTTAATTTAATACTTAATCTGTTCTGAGCTAGGCATTGTCCTCAAAGAAGCGGCAACAATTCAATTGACTGTTGGTAAGCAATATACCCACAAAACCAGATAGCCTTAGCAATACATACACACAAGGAAAAGCGTCAAACCTAAGAGTCTATTATAAACTATAGCAGTAAAGGCAATTATGATATTTAAAATCCTGATCCTCTGCTAATTATCAACTCATGTGACATTTCAATTTTATGTCATGTTAAAGTCTACAACAAGCCACAAAGAACAGCCGTGTCTGTCATTACAGTCTTTTCTGATACTTGGAGCCGAAGGTGTGGCATGTCTAAACTATCTATTCTCAGTTATAGTTTGTGGGATGAGGGTGGGAGACATTTTCAGGCTATGGAAACTTTCCACTGAGAATCCATCATTCGCAGCATCAGTTGTCAGCAGGGGCACCCTGGACCAAGTGTCCACCCAGTACTAGAAATGGGAAAGCTGACACAGACGGTGGCGCTGCTGGCTGATATCGCCCAGGACAGGAAATGGAGAAGGTGGAAGTCTGAAGTAACCCAAACAAACTGAAAATCCTTTTGAAGTCACAGGACATATAATCATTGCAGTGGGGACATTAGTCCGGATGACTTAATGCTTGGTATATTTTAGAGAAAGTTTTAAGAAAGAGGAAGAGAGGGATGCCTTTAATCTCATCACTTAGGAGGCAGAGGCAGGAGGATCTCGAAGTTTGAGGACAGCCTGGTCTACAGAGGGAGAGGGAGATCCAGGATAGCGGGGGATACACAGAGAAACCATGTCTTGAAAAATCAGAGAGTGAGAAAGGTGATGGGAGAGGAAATATTTTTCACTCTCTTCTTTTATAGTCATAAATAAAATACCTTTCAATAATGAGCTGTATCTTAAGAAATAGACTTAACTATCTTGACTCACTAAAAATATATTACAGTGGAGAGATTTTCTGTCAGAACAGGAATCCTATACACAGCATTGATAGTAATTCTTTGTTTGAATTTAGTGTATTTTTATTACCACAAATATAAAAGCATATTTTATCTTTTTTTGCATTTTGTATCTTTGAGAAAACTAATAAAATACTATTTAAATGTTAGTGCTTTTTCCTTTTTAAAAATTCGAGGCCATCTTGGTCTACAGAGTAAGTTTCAGGACAGGCTCCAAAGCTACACAGAGAAGCCCCGTCTTGAAAAACCAAAATAAAATAAAATTAAAAAAAGATGACTTAGTTATAAAAATGTATTTTATCATGACATTTTCTTACGTTTACATGATGTGTTTGATCATATTGGTCCCCTATTGACCTCTCTTGTCTCCCATCTCCTGCTGTGATTCCTTCTCCTCTTAAATATGTTTCTCTACTACTTTCACGTAGTTTAAAATATATCTTGATTCTGCATATGAAAACTATGTGATATCTGTCCCCTAGTCTGGCTTAATTTCATCCATTCTCCTGTAAATGACACTTTTGTTCTTCTTCAGGCCCGACTAGTACTCCACAGTGTGTGCACACCACACTTTCTTTGGCTACCCATGTGGTAGGGGTACCTATGCTGACACTATAACTTGTCTATTATGATGCGTTCCATAATAAAAACAACTGCTTTTTTTTTTACATTATATGTATTGTATGCCTACTTAGATTCTCTTGAGGATATAACCAGAAGCGTATAGGTGGACCATATACTAATTCTATTGTTAATTTTTAAAATATTCCCCATACTCATTTTCATGGTGGAAGGAACTGGTTCATTTTTGACCAATCATATAAAAAGGAACTCTTTTACCCTGCCATTCACCAGCTAGCATGTATTATTACTAGGATTTCCATTCTAACTGGAGTGAACCGGAATCTCAAAGTAGTCATCACTTGCTTGTTTTGCATTTGGCTTTGTGTGTGTGTGTGTGTGTGTGTGTCTGTGTCTGTCTGTCTGTCTGTCTGTCTGTCTCACTATGTAGCTCAGGCTAGCCCCAAACTTGTGGTACTTCTCTTGACTTAACCTCCTCAGTGCTCCAATAACCAATAGGGATGTTGGTTAGGGTTAGGATTAGCCTAGCTCAGCATCATTCTGATTTACATTTCCTCAATGGCTAAGAATATTAAAAACTTTTCATGTATTATTAGCCACTTGTACTCTTAGGAACTGTCAAATTTATTTCTTACTTACATCAACCCATCAAAAAAAATGTCTGTGTTTCATACTGCTAGAGTTATTGTTTTGTAGCAATACCTTGGATGCCTTGGAATTTTGCCAAAACCTGAACTGTATTTATTTGTTTACTGATAGGAAATGCTCCCTCTTCTCTATAATGTGTTGCTTTTTCGTGATGACATTGAAACACAAAACTTCAGTGTTTCGCATTCCATTTGTCCTTTGGTGGCTGATACATTAAGTGCCATCTAAGAAACGCTTGGCTACCTTAAGCATATGAGAATTTGGACTTTTTTTCTTTGTTCCTATCTACATGCAAGTGTCTGATCCATTTTGAATTAATTTTTAGATATGGTCCAAGGCAGGACTCAATTTCTTTTCTCTTTTCTTCATGCATGGATTTATTATTTATTTATTGATTGGATAGCCATGTTTTATTACATTCTTTTTTTGTTGTTTTTATTGAGCTATACATTTTTCTCTGCTTTCTTCCCTTCCTCCCCTCTCCCCTTCTACCCTCTCCCGTGACCCCCATGCTCCCAATTTACTCAGGATATCTTGTTTTTTTCTCCTTCATAAGTAGATCCATGTATGATGGAAATTAATTTAGCCATGATGTGTGCTGCAATAGTCCTTTAGAACCGTGGATCTTCTGGGATTGTGAGCCGGTCATAATGATGAATGTAACATGGAATAAAGCTACTTCTTTTCAGATAACTTTAGTGGTGACTAGTCTCGACTTCCATATTTCCACTCTAAGTGTGCTCTAATAGGTGTTATGAGGGTTGAAAGGGTGAGGCAGAAGTGAGCTGGGCAACATGGCTTTACTGGGCAAGCTATCAGCTCTAGAAACTTACTCGGCAAAATGGTCTTATAGCGATTTTTTGTTCCATGACGTGGAATATCAATTTCTTTGGGATCCACAAAGTTCATTGGTATTTCCTGCAAAGACAAATGATATCAAATTGTGTGTCTAATGCTGACATAAAGAAAATCTTCCCAGAGGATGTTGGCTCTGTAATTTACTGGATTCCCAAGTTATAAAACTGTAGACTACTCCGCTGCCTGACCAACATCTTTTCTCTCATAAACAGGTAAGGTGCAGTCTGTATGCCGACTTGTAAGCAGCATCCCTGTGTGTTTGGAAGGATTATTTTGTATGTAGATACTACAGAGACAGAAAACACCCCACTTGGATAGTAAGCATTACTGCGAGATCACTTAGGAAAATACTTTTAAAAAATACAATATATTAAATTTCTTCAAAAACTTTCTATAGGATCAGCAAAGTTGCAGTTCTTTCCATATCAATTGTGATTCTTTGAGAATCATTAAAAGTTCCCTCTGAAAGCCGTAAGCGTGGAAGAATTTGTTGTTGTTGGTCCATGTGCTGAGATGTTTTTAGTCAAGAGTTCTTCTATCATTGCACTACTTCATTTGTGGTTATGAACAGAACACTTCTGGGAAAAGAGGTTTGTTTTTCTCCTAGTTAAGAAGAACAGAATATTCTTTTCTTAAAAATATTTATTTATT
>NC_022024.1:10577520-10620327 GCF_000317375.1 Microtus ochrogaster
TAGGAAGACTATACATCACATGGCTCAACCAATCAAAGAGGAACGAGTAAGCACAGAAGCGGCTCTGTGCCCATCCCTAAGACTAAGACCGAGAGCACCCTCATATGACTGAGCTCAAGTAATGAATAAGAACTTCCAAAAGGACACAGGCAAGTGTTTTAAGATTTGCTTATAAAAATACAGTATTTATTAACGTAAAGTTCTTAAATGAACTGAACGAATCAGGGTGGTACAAAATAAAATGACTATTGTTATTTCGTGATTAATGAACATTAAACCTTTCTGTCTTATAAAATGCCTTCCTCTAATAAAACAACAAATTTACCTTGTCGTTTTCAGGCATGCATATAACTTTGACCACACTGGTTGCCTCCTGTTTTTACCAGTTTTCTTTGACCCAGTTTTCATTGAAACAAAATAACGACAATGGAAGGAGAAAACTTATCCAGGACCTCACTTCAGGCTGTCTCCATTTTCTGCCAGTCTGAAATTCAGGAAGAGCTGGGCTACATCTTGAACTGAAAACTTGATGGCAGGGAACAACTTCCCTTTCAAAGAGCCACTTCATTAATTTGTGTTATCTTAGTCACTTAAGATAGTCTCTACTCCACTAAAACATTTAAGTTCCTTAGCCCTGAGTAATCAAAATAAAGTTGTTGAATATTCAAGGAAAACCTTTTAATGTTTTATTTATCTACTTATTTTATTTTATTAGCCAAGATCTCATATAGCCTTGACTTACCTCGACTGGCTGTGGAGCTAAGGGTGACCCTGACGTTCTAATCCACCTCCCTCTACTTTGAGTGGCATGGGCCACTACTTCAGGTTTATACAGTGCTGGGGATCAAATTCAGGGCTTCATATACACTGGGCAAGCACTCTGCCAACTAACCTAGCTCCCCAACCCACACGTTCATTTTTGATAATTTATACGAGTCAGTCTGCTTTGACAATGCCACAGAGAGAAGGTGACATCTTTATTGCCTCCTTTGCCTTTCACATTACCCTGTTTTCTGACACACGTTGACAGTCTTTCAGGATCTCACACTGTCTCTCCTTGTTGGCTTCATCTTCCTTTTAGGGAAGCAGGCGATGTTAAAGGTATTTTCATAAACAAAGACCCATTGACAGCCCCAGAACAGGCACTAGATGTCCTCGCTATGCAGTGTGACCATTGATTGGCTCCTTCATCTTTGACTTCCATTTGCTTCATGTCTAAAAACATGACACACAGTGGCATCTCATTTTGAAAACTCCACATTGGTGTTTACTTTGGAAGCTGACGATAGCTCATGTCACTGATAGGGAGTCTAACAGGTTACTGATATTTCTCTACTAGTCTGGTTCCAAATATCTGAACGGACCATAGAACCATCTGTTTGTTATATTGGATCACTATAGCTTAAGCCGTGGGACTGCTTTATGATGTAAGGTCATCTAAGCAGCGAGCATTCCCTCAGGCAAAACCTAGAAAGTGTGTGTAGTATCTTACCATGTATTAAGTTACCTGATGCAATACCGATTTTCTAAAACTGAACGTCATACAGCACTCATCTTCATTTTAAGCCCATGCTTGGTCTTTCTTGAATTCCATTGCCCAAGTTAAAAAACAATAAGCAAAACAAAACAAAACCCTAAGTACTGCCCCGAACTTCTCCGTTTCTTTTGGCTACCTTGTTGAATAGAACCAACATTTTGCTCTGTGTTACAAATTTTCTCAGTTCATGAGAGTGCATTTTTCGTGCTGACACCTGAGTTCTGGTTTCCACAGATTTACCTTTAGAGCCTCCCCTCTGTTCCCTTCCAGTGCCTGCGGATGCAGGGGCTTTTCTAACGTAAAGGTTAAGTCCTATTCCTAAACACGTATTCAAATCTGGGGTTTTCCCCCCCCTTTTTTTATGTTTCCAAGGCTCAACTTTTGCCACTTCCCGTTTTGATTTCAGTGCCCCGGTAAATCTGAACAATTCAATCCCGCACGGTCACAGAAAGGCAGTTCCCCAATCCCGAGACACCTTTCTCGGCTCAGCTCCCTGGTGCGGGCACGCTCTGAGTCAGTTAAGCATTGTTGGGTAGCAGCCTGAGCAATCACTCAACAGGTGAAGAAAGAGAAGGTGATTCTAAAGCCTTGGCTCTTTCCCTTTAGCCTTGTGATCATGTGCCCACAGAGAGCTGCTTGAGAGAGGGCGGCAGCGCCACTTCCAGCTGCAGTGCTGAGCTTATTAAAGCTGAGTAAGAACGAGCAGACTCACTCACCATGAACTCACTCTGAAGTAAGTGGGAAGTTGCCACAACGTCCCTCAGCTGTGGCCTTGTGAGAACATGGCTGGCCGACTGCAGGTACTCCACGGCTATCTTCTCCCGGGGGGTTGGCACAGCCACAAAGGGTTCCACGTTCCCCAGGCTGCTCATGTCCAAGGTAAGAGATACATTGGACCCTCGTCTACAAGGGGGAAAGAATATTACATTTAAATATTACATGTATGATTTGATCAAATAGTTTGTCTCTTTTTTTTTGCACAAGGACAAAGTTCAACGATACCTTTCCAGAAACAAAGATCATAAATGTATATATTTGGTATCATGACGAACTACAGCAAGTCTCCATAGATCTTTTATAGGAAATGGGCAATTTTATAGTTGCAAACAATTCTGAATTGAGAACATGTACTATAAGTCATTAGTAAGCATACTTGTTGCAGAAGGAATAAGATGGTTAATAATTTTAAATAAAAAGTCAGAAAAAGTAAACACATTTAAATTGAGAAATCATAGATAATACAAAAGAACATGTGTTTACATGTATGCCTGGGAATTCGAAATATATACCATAGTCATTAAATGCTTTAGCCATTTCACAATGTAGGCATAATTGAAAAGGTATCACAAACAAACATACCTCTGATTGGTTAATGAAAACATAATAAAATTAAAATAGCAATCTACTGTAGTCCAACTTATTGCATTAATACAGAATGTAAATGTTTGAAAGGATATATGTACACATGAATGTATGTACTGTAACTTATGGATAAACCCTTTACAGCAAGTGTGGTGGTGGTATACCTGAAATTCTAGAGGTTGGAGATTAGAGACAAGAGGATCAGGAGTTCAAGGTCATTCTCAATTATATGATGAGTTTGAGGCCCACCTGGGCCACACAAGACTATGTAAGAAACAAACAAAAAGAATCTAAATAAAAAATAGAAAATAACTTTGTATTATATATAAGCACATATATATGATCATACGTATATATGTTATTAATTTAATTGTGTGAAACTTGCAAGAGGCCATAGAGATCACAGATCTAAAGGCTAAGTTTCATTTTCTCTTTTCTTTATAATTTCCTTTCCTTCTTTTGGGAAGTAATGACTGAAATTCTTCCTTTTACATGGACCCTGGTGTACTGTGTAGAAGATGGAAGTCCCACTTAGCGGTTAGAGTAGCTGTGTGAGGGACAGCTACGAAAGAGCACGTGACAACCAATGGTTGCATAGCTATTCCTAAGACAGCATGTAAGGAAAAGGAGTTCAGGTCCCCAGGAATCATGAAAAGAAAAAAGCCAGGTATGGCAGCATGCAGCTGTAATCCAGGCACTAGCCAGCAGTGGGAGACAGTCAGAGATGGACAGATTCCTGGAGTTCATTGGCTAGCAGCCTAGTGAAACCCATAAGCTTCAGAGTCAGTGAGAGACCCTGGCTCAAAAATCAAACAGAACAGTGAGTGAAGAAGCCACTTGGTATTATCCTGCCTCTGCATGCACACATACACACCTATACACAATTAATATCGACATGTCTTGTTCTTCTTCGGAGTACCCTGAAATACATGTCTCAGTCTATCATTATTATTTGCTCTCTGAGGTTGCTGAGGTGGAAAGAGACGGATAGCATCCTGAACGTCCTCTGACACATTACCTATTTGGTAGGAGGTCTATGTGCTTGTGGGCTTTATCGTTTGGGGCTTTTGTTGGCTGAAATATACAGTTTCTTGTGTTTCCTGGTGGGAAATGTACAGTGGAGGAGCAGCAAAGAATGGCTCTGTTTTTAGACCAAGAATTTTAATCTATTTTTAGTGAGAAACTGTTTTTTAAACCTTTTTAATCCAGTGGTACTTGCCTTTAATTTTGTAGGGGACCCTGGTTCTGGTTCTGGTTTGTTATTTTAGTTTTAGTGTATTGCTGAGAATTTCTCTCTCTCTCTCTCTCTCTCTCTCTCTCTCTCTCTCTCTCTCTCTCTCTCTCTCTCCTTTCTGACAGTAGACTAAGGGCCTACAGCTTGTCAGAGGTTTCGTGAATGGTGAGGTCTCTTCCACTTACAATGGCAGGGCAGCTGTGTGGAGGAGGGGTCATTTGAAGTGGACCTGGCCATCTCAGAGACAGTGGTGTGGGAGAAGAACACATAGGAGGACTCTGAGAGAGAGCAGAGCAGTCTGGGCTGGAGCTCAGTTGTGCAAAATGCATTTTGGAGTCAGGAGCTGGGTTTTGCAGGGAGATGAGTGCAAGCCAAGAGCTGCAGAAACTACGTGGCTATCAGAAGCTGCCTAAGTCCCACAGATGGGGCCACAACATCAACATCAATGAATACCAACTTTTGTTTGGCTTCTCTCACACACCCTCCCCACACTTGGAGACCCAGAACCTCTCATAGACCACGTTTAAGTCTTTGATGAGCAAGTTTTCTGAGCGGTCTGTGGTCCGCTGAGAGCTGTGGAACCCACTTAGTAAGGAAGCCTAACTGGCTTAGCAAGGGAAGTAAGAAAGGAACCCAATATATCCAGTTTGTGTTATTTTGCCAAGCACTGTTATATGATGTTTTAGCCTTTGGGAGAACTGGTTTCCTTTATTTTCCAGGTGAAAAAAATACCCATTTTTGAAACACAGTTGTCAGTCAAAGACTCAGTTCAAGTTACAATATAAAACACAAGCTCTTTTTTTTTTTCTTTGCCTCCCGAAGTGAGTGTGTGGGCAGATTGTGTAAACTGTGTGTGAAGTCAAGAACAGTAGTCAAAGCCAGAGTTTTGACCTCAAAGCATTTTTGTGCGGCCTCAAATCTTGCCCGTCCATACCCTTGCTGTGCCCTTCTCAGGGTTGCTTAGCTTCTCTGCAGCACAGGTGTTTTCTGTCTCTTTAAAGCAAGTAAGTAATCAAGTAAATGTACTTAGAGAGTTACTATCCCGCCACACACAAAGAATGACGTCGGCGGCTTATAACATGTCATGCACGGGTGTTATTAAATTTGGCCGGCAATGAACAAAATCCTTTCTAATTCTCACTGCTTGCATTTCTCTAAGGGATCTATTTTAGGGCACTTCCATAAGAGTTGCCAATTGTCTTTGTTGAGATTAACTTTAATGCTTTGAGATCGATGACTCTAAGCCACACATTTGCCACTGACGAAGGCTACAGCTTGACAGCCTACTCCTTAAGATTTCCCTTTACTACTGCTATGCCATTTGCCCTGAACCCCAGACAACCCCGCAGCACCTCACCTCACCACCTCGGACAATGTCCCAAAGCTCAACTATAAAATTAAACTTACAGCGGCCGTTGACCTCACAAAGAACGTTTTCCACAGAGCAGTCTTATAGGGAAGCAACTCTCCCATGCTTGTCATAAAATATGACGGTAGGATGTAGTTAACTTGGTGAAAATCCCTGCTTTTGTTAACTTATTTTCAAAGAACAAACAGTATTTGGATTAATTGAAATATGATGCCATCAGGAAATTGAATCCGAAGGATCAGCTTACAAGAAGGACCACGTTTGGAGGCTTAGGCACCTGCTTGGAGCGAAGAGTTTACATGTACCCACATTTTATTTTTTCCTGGCAAAACGTGTTTACTGTGGGAATTTATAAAATTTAGATATTTGAAAATGGAACCAAAAGTAACTCATACTCCTGCTTTCTACAGTTATTTAAATTGACTCTGAGATCTTTCTAATTTAAAGGGATCAATGGCAGTGGCGAATTGCTACTGTTTTGATTTCTCTGGTGTGAAAAATGGATGAATGAATTAATTTTCATTGTTTATTTCTAGGTCTTTACCTTTGAGAATTTCTTAGCCCCATCTTTCCTAATTTTAATTTGTGTCATTGACATATTGCTATGATGTTTGTGGTGTGACATTGTTTCTCAGACATATTTGTGGCAAATACTACAAATCGTTGTTGCCTTAAAACACTGAGCTTGCTGAAAATTTATGTGTATGCTCAGTTAAGCAAACGGATTTTTCTGAGTACGCACTACTTTACTTTATTTTACATTTACTTGTGTGTGTGTGTGTGTCTGTGTGTGTGTGTGTCAAGGTCAGAGAACAACTCCAAGGTTGTTTCTTTCCTGGCACTTGAGCTCTATAGAAGGAGCTCACGGCCTCAGACCTGGTGTCAAGTCCATTGCTTCCCGAGCCATCTCACTAGCCTGGAAATGTGTTCTTCAAAAACGTAACTGTTCACTCTGTTTGTCATTTATTTGGGGTTATGGTCAAAAGTGAATTCCCAAGTTCTTTTTGTTGTTGTTATTGTTTCTCCCAGAGAGTTAATCACCTTGTTTTAACACAACTTACAGAAAAATTTAGAAAAAGGACATGTTTTTGTTGACTACCAATCACTGACTATAATCTGAAGAGCAAAATAGGACTTTATTAAACCAAGAAAATATGAGCTTATCCTCATAAACACCACAAACCAAAGTGAGTAGAAGTGGGTCAACATTCGACAATTCTGAAGCAGAGCAAACTTCACGCTGAGGAACATTAAAATAAAGGTAGGTTTAGAGAAAAATAATAGCCATCAAAATAGCGAGAGATCGGGATTTTTAACAACAGAATGTGGAAAAGTAAGAACTCAAATTCTTCTTGAAAACATTGCCTCTATTTTGCCGCGCAAGCACGAAAAAATGGCTTGGACATTTTTATGCCTCTTGATTGCTGGCGCAGAAAAGCAAACACAATAAAAAGGCTTTATCAAGTTCCCCTGTAACACCGATTATTATTTATGCCAAAAAAGTAAATAGAAGGGAGGAAATTCAAAAGATACCAATGCAAACAATTGAAGGAAAAAGCAAATTCTCAAGGCAAGGTAAGAGAAATGCAGCGAACAGCAGGCTAATTACAATTAAGCCAAGAGGAAAACACACATAAATATTATGAGCCAGGGCCACACTGAACACAGCGAGGGAATATAAACAACTCGGTTGGAATGTCCATTTCTGCACTACTGTTCTTAATAGCCACGAGGCGGGAAGAAAACACCGCTAAAAATACACGAGCACTTCAACTGCGTGCTGGAGAAGCTCAGAGACCACACATCTACTTCCCTGGAAGGCGAGGGATGTCACACTTGGCCTCAGGAGCTGGGTTTTGGCAGATGGGGTAGTTTCCAGGCAGGCTGCTCCCTTTGCACGGGACACTTGGCCAAGAAGAGCTGAGATTTCTAGCGCCTTCTCACTCGCTGTCCTCGGAGAAGTGAAATGAGGGCAGAAGGAAAGGAAACAAGCAGAAGCATCTTGCTGTGCTCTAGGCAGATATGGCTCTCGACTCTTAGAGGAGGAAATGATGGTCCAGTGAGAAATGCTGACAGCTGGTTAGAGCCAGGCCTCGGAGCAAGAATGGAAAAGTACACAGCGCAAAGGGGGAGAGACACAGGGATTTGTGTAGGGCTCCATAGCACCCACATCTGATCTCACAACATGAGAAGTGAGAACCTAACCGGTCCTCCCTCCCTACGGGAAAGCAGGAACCTAAGGTCCTCACTCTGCTCTCTGACCTCCGCATCCTATGGCTTACGACCACATTAAATCTGGATTTGATCCCTAAAGATGAGCTTCAGCTCTTCTATGCCCAATTCAGCATTTTAATTCTTCTGATTCAGATTGCCCACATACTTAGTTTTCCAGGAGAAACTAATAAAGAGAGAAAAATAAGAAAGAGAAATCCTTATTTATTTGGATAGCAATTGTAAAGCAGCCCCTGTGGGATTGGCTGGCCTCTGCATCTGTTCAAAACTCCACGTCCTACAACTCTTTTGTTCCTTCAGGTGTTAAGTTTTAAGAATATATAATTAACAATTTGCCTCCCCCACCCCCGCATCCCTTTACTTTCAAGTAAATTCTGGATGTTCCCGCTCCCTGAATTAAGTGATAGATGAGAGGTTGAAAATTTTAAAAGAGAAAAGGAGACAATTCTATGTTAAATTGTGACACGACCAAGTGTATAGAATCTGAAATAAGAAGAGTAGCTAATATGACGACTCTTACTAAAATTTCCCAAAGGAAATTCCTCAGGCATGACATGCAGGAAAATAAACATAAAGGAGACAGGCATGGGCCCAGGAAGATGAGAAAGGCTCTTCACTTTTCACTGAGAAGAAAATTTTATAATGTGGAGAAGATCTTTGGTGTAGGAAATGATGGGTTCTACCTCCCACTGCCCTGGGAAGATGCTGGTGGCTGCATAAAACATCTTCAAGTTCTTAGGATGATACCCAATGACACCCAATCCTCCTGTCCTCCTACCTATGGCTCCTGAGCACTGAGATGAACGCATGCCTACCACACCCAGCCTGTCTCACCTTTCATATAAGACAAGGTAAATTTCTAACTTAAAAATTAAAGTCAAAATCCTCATTAGAACACCCAGGAAGCAGAAACTGGTAGTTTTCCTTGTGTTCAAGACCAGCCTGATCCACATAGCGAGCTTTAGTCCAGCAGGGCTGTATAGTTAAGACACCAGCTCAAAAGATAGAAACAACGACCAGCCCTAACAACAATTCCCGCCCACACAATGAAAACCTGTACACACATATGTGTATATGTGGCATAGATAAACTAAACTGGTTACATTGTTTTCTGGGCCCGGACCTTGGAAACTGATTAAGTCAATGCTTTACCACATGAGTTAGAATTAAACATATTTGATCTCAGACTTTCTAGATGGCAGCCAAAGATAATGACAACTGAAGGGTTAATTCATATGATAAGAGGTAAAGAAACATTAAAATATCATTTTCCCCCCAGCTTGGTGTCATGTTCATGACACACTAGTGTGAGTCGCTGCAGCAATATCTACATGGTAATTTCTCACCTCACTGTGTTGATGCAGTTATGCAGTTAGGAGGGCTTTGGGTACCTGAACTGGCGTAGTCACTAAAAGCAGACTTGGAGAATTGATTAGTGAGTCAATTTGCAGCAATTCAGTGTGTAAGTTGGGACTGTTTTTTGCACCTCATATATTTAAAATGTACACTTCATATTCTTACAATGAACAGACTTATTTTTTTCTATTTTGAAATCAAGATCTGTCCATTGGGCAAAGACTGAAATAAAAAAAATACATTTAAAATGAAGAAAACATCTCCAATAATAAATGGAGCGACCTCTAACATTATGGCGACTGTTCTTCAAATCTTTGTGAGAAATATTTGTACGGATGACTTTAGAGCTGAGCCCTCGGTGTTACCAACCAGGGCCCCTTCCGTGGGGGGGACTGTTTCTCCTGTTCTCGGCACTCCCTTAGTTGCCTATAGTTCTTTGTCTAGGGTTGAGGCCCTGTAAGATTCCCTCCCTCCATGCTAGCATGAGTGTGTCTTCCTGGTCAGTGAGTTGTTTGAAAACCTAAGTCAACAAATCATTAGAAACACGGGGTCTGGAAGAAACCTGAAGACTCCTGGGGCCTGTTGACAGAGCACAGACCTTCTGTGTTTGATGCAAACTCTAATACCAGCTCCCTGGTAAGCCTTTCAATTCTCCCTTCTAAGCCTTCTAACCCCTGCAGGGGCTCTCTAGAAAGCCTTCTTCCCTCTAAACGCTTCTAGCTCAGAGTGGTTTCTTTCCTATTGCACTATAATAATTTTCACTGGAAAATAACACTGAAAATACAACAATAAACGCTTCCCACTCTGATCCCTCTGCATTTCTCCAGCCTCACCTGGCATGACCGCTCCCTGTCTGTGGCTGGGTAGGCAGTAAACTGCAACTCAATTCAGGTCTGCCTCTTTTAGATCCACCCTCCAAGATGTAGGCGTTCTTTCCCAGAGTAACTTTTTCTAATGTACTCACAATAAACATACATATTTACCAGGAATGAGTTTCTCTGCAGTGTGAACAAAGAAAGATACGCACTTTGATTCTCCTTCCATAGCCACTAGTCAGTGAAAAACTACACTTTCGTTGACTATGGGGAGAGACGGTTACAAGCAAATTGGAAAGGGTAATGCAGCCTGATGGCTTGTACCAAGTATGTAAACGGAAGAATCACTTTAGATGAGAAAACCAGATGCGGTGACGCCCACCCATATTCCCAGCACATGGGAAACTGAGGCAGGAGCCTAATTTAGGAGACATTGTGAATACTTGGCCATCCAGGGCAGATAACAAGAACCTATGTGAAAAATGAATACATAAGATAAAATTAGCAAAAAATAATAACATTTAGACTGTGCAGGCACAAGAAATGCAATTTTTAAGATTTGGTGTAAAACTTGTGTGAATAGCCATGAAGGTTCAGCCTTAACCTTACTAAAGACCTGTGAAGATTTTATGGCTATAAAAGAATGTTAAACTGCAGGGTGCTGTTTCCAAGCCAAGAATGATTCATTTTTATCTTTTTCTGGCACTTGGTATTGTTTTGGCTGCCACTCATGATGAGGAGGCTGTTTCCCTTCAAGAAAAAAAAAAAGGACGAAATGTTGGTGGCTCTAATTTTAGTTCCTGGCTTTAATTTTTCCTCATTCCTACAGTGATAATGAAGAAATATTAGACCTCAGTGAAGAACCAATCTTTCCGAAAAGAGAAATCCGAATTTCAGTTGATTTGTATGGAAGCTTGAGCTACATTCACTTATGTCCAACATTTTGTAAGTAGTACATACAGTTAAGTTAATTCACCACCCGTTCACCCAGCTACCGAGGAACCCTCTTGGTACTGACCATCACAAGGCAATAAATGTGGCTACTTCCAAGAGCAATGATATGCACAGTTATAACCATCCACTGACCTCGGCTAACTCATGAATCATCAGAAAACACACATTCTGTAACAGCTGTGGATGAACTGGGGATGGTAGAGAAATTTCTCAACCTGATGAAAGTCACGTACCAGAAGCCCCACAGCTAATGTTTGCTCAACAACGCAAGATTCAGAACTTCCCAGGCAAAACCATCTTGAAAAAGAACAAAGGCGGAGGACTCACATGTTCTGAGTTGAAAATTTCTACCCTTCTACCAAGTTACACTAACAATAACAGCAGCAGCAGCGCAGCATAAAGATAGATATCAGATCAATGGAAGAGAATTAGATATCCATAGTCGACCAGAAGAGATATTCTAAGCTGCTCCAAGTGCCATGGGAAGCTGTAATGAAGGTGGAAGGGGGAGCTGGTGAGCGTTTGTGGAAGCAGCAACTCTCACTACCACTGATGTGTAGAATGGTGTAGCCAAAGGGGAAAAGCAATAGTGCTTCCAAAAGCTAAGAGGACCCATGCTAGGTCCTCTGAATATAGCTATGGCGAATGTTCTGCTGTTGAACTATACCCCAAAGGCTCATTTTATTTTTTATTTGGAGACAGGTTCTCACTAAGTTGGGCGAGCTGGGTTGAACTCTCTAGCCCACACAGGACTTGGATTTGAGATCCTTCTGTTGCAGCATCCAGGACTCCTGAGATTATAAGCCTGTACCATCAGGCAGACTGCAGCATGCCTTTTTTCCCCAAATCTTTGTACCAGATTCCTAAACTTGGTTTTAGTTGTTGAAGAGAAACATTTATAAAGTTAGTTTTTACAAAGGAAAAAAGATGGTAGAATTATTTGTGCTTAAGAAAAGTAGTATATTCGAACCATGTGTAGTGGTCCATATTTGTAACCCCACTTCTTGGGAGACAGAGGCAGTCAGGATGAGGTACATAGATAGACCTTATCTATTGATTGATTGATTGACTGATTTAATTTTGAGCCCAGGCTGACCTTAAACTCCCTATGCAGTTGAAGCAATCTTGACCATCTGCCCTCTCTTCTCCTCCTGAGTGCTGGGACTCTAGGTATGTGCCACAACGCTTGACTCATGCAGTGTTGGAGATAGAACCAAGGGCACAGTGCGTGTCAGGCAAACATCCCACCAACTGAGCTGTAGGCTCACCCTCAGCCTGCCTTACATCTAACTCAGTGTGGTGGCACAGGCCTGGGACCCAGCATTCAGAAGGGAAAAGCAGGAAGATCATTAATTCAAGGTCAGCCTTGCTACTCTGGGAGTTTGAGACCAGCCTGGGTTTCTTTAGATCCTGATTTTTTTTTTTTTTAAGAGTGATTGCTTCTAATGCCCATCTTGTCTAACATTGATTACAAGTGTCTGAGAGATCTCAGTTATTCCCTATCAGAAGCAGATGTCTGGGCTGAAAGGGTAACTCATTAGTTAAGAACATTGGATGCTCTGCCAGAGGACTTAGGTTTGCTTCTCCTACCCACTAGACAGCTAAAAACTGTCTGTACCTCCCATTCCAGGGGATTCTACTCCCTCTTTCTGCTTCCGGGGGCACCAGGCACATGTGGTACACAGACATACAAGCAGCCAAATTATCCACACACACAGAATAAAGCAAAAATCAAAGAGGAAGCTGATAGCTTATGTCATTAGCCACCCTAACCTAACATGACCTCTCAGTAAGAATTACGAAAATCTACTGTTTGCAAAGCTTCCTCCTAAATGATCAGCCAAGAACAATACTTTACTTAAATGCCCATTCCTGCATTTGTTCGGTGTTCATTTAAAAGTGTACCACCCACAAACGCAGTTTTGGGCTTTGGTCAGCGAGGCACATTGCAAATAAACCAGGGTGGCCATTGCCCTCTTGAGTCGCTGGCCTTTCACCCGGGGAATTGCGGAGTAGGGAGTCACTTCCTTTTGGCCAGCGAAGAGTCATGGTTTGGCCACCATGATTGCCTTCCTGCCAGGGTAAATACATAATCATGTTATCAGTACGGTCCAAGATAAGGATAGAAATTTAAATATAAATTATTGACTGCAATTGCCAATAGTTAAAATAGGCTTTTTCCCCCTCAAGGGAATGAGACTTGTCACCTAGATGCCATTTGTAACAACTCATTCTTATCTCTGGGTCTTCTTTCTTCCATTGACAGTGGGATGATTGAGAGATAGCCCTGAGGTTCAAGGGGCCTTTCGCTGCAGTGCAGGGGACACATGGGGTGGGCAAGGCATAGACGCTAAGCCTTTGCCATGCTTCTTGACTATATTGTATCCAAGGAGCAGAGGGACGGGAAAGCAAATGAAATCTTCTGAGTTCAAAATACACACATTTTAAGGACTGCACTGGTGTTTGTCATGTAAACTACACACTTTGGCACTCGTGAGATAGGAGACACAGCCCTTTCTTGTCTAGAAATAAAAATACATACGTCAACTAAAATAGAATGAGAAAAATCACCTGGAAAGAAATTCTGACTAATGTTTTAGAAGCAGCTAACATTTTTCTTTTCAGTATAAAATTAAAGTCATCCAAAGGTCCTGAGTTCAACTCCCAGCAACCACATGGTGGCTCACAACCATCTGTAATGGAGTCTGCTGGCTTGCAGGCATACACACAGACAGAATATTGTATACATAATAAATAATAAAATATTTAAAAAAATCAAATAAAATCATGCATACGTCCTTTTTTGTTGAGGTGTGTGATTTATATAACACTAAGTTCACATTTCTTTCTTTCTTTTTTTGGAGGGGTGGGGTTGAGGCAGGGTTGAGACAGGGTTGAGACAGGGTTTCTCTGTGTAGCTTTGGAGGCTGTCCTGGAACTCACTCGGTAGACCATGCTAGCCTCGAACTCACAGTGATCCACCTGCCTCGTTCTCCTGAGTGCTGGGATTAAAGGCAAGCACCATCACTGCCCGGCAAGTCTGTATTTCTAAAGACTAGAATTTAGCATATTTAGAATCGTCGCTGAGTCAGATAAGGTGCGTCAGAGTCCAGGTGTGGTGGCAATCACCTTTAATCCAAGCACTGTGAGTTTGAGGTCAGTGAGGTCTACGCAGTGAGTTCCGGAAGAGGCAAAAACAAAAAACCAGCACAGCAAATTTTAAAGCATTTTCCTCACCCTCAAAGGAAACTGCCTCTCCATCCCGTGACTCCCTCTACAGAGGTCTTAGACATCACTGACAGGTTCACTCATTTTGTAATAATGGGGCTTGAACCTAGGGCCTTGCACACTCCAGGCCAACACTCTGCCCGGAAGCTACATCCCCTGCGTTCACTTCTCTTGGCCCTTTTATGTACATGGACTTATACTGCTGGCAGTTCGTCAGACTTCTTTTAGTTGACCTAATGTCATTCACGTTTTTCAACTGTGCAACCCTTGGAAGTTTTCAGTTCCTTCCCACAAAACAATCGATCCCATTAAATGAATACACAAATTTTGCCTATCTGGGTTTTAGTTGATGGAAATTTGGGTTGTTTCCTTTTTTTTAAAACTTAAAAATTTGTTCTACTATATTTGGATGTAAATTTTCATGGCATACATTTTATTTTTTCTGAATATACGTCAGCGGCGGAATTACTGTAGCATTCATAACTCTATAGCTCTTCTTTTTTGGTTCTGGAGATGCAACCCAGGACTTTGGGCAAACTATACCACCATTCCCATTTCACTTTTTGAAGCACTATCAAATGTTTTTCCCAAGTGGGTAGACCATTTCCCATTTTCAGCGGCAACATATTAAGCTTCTAATTTCTCCACATTCTTGCCACTTTACAATATATACTTTTTTTTAAAATTACAGAAAACCTAGTGAAGGAGTGGAATTTCATTGAGCTTCTGCATTTTCCTAAAATTAATGGTACTGATTTTTTTTTTGCCCTTATCAGTCACTTGTTTTTCTTCTGTAAAGAAATGCCTGTTTTTGCTTAATTTTAACTTGTTTGACTTCCTTTTCAGTTGTAAAGATCTTTACATATGATGGATGATAGATCTTTATCATACATATGATTTACAGTTATTTTCCTCTATCTCAATTATGATTTTAGTTTTCTGTGATGGCTAATAATTTCATGTGTCATCCTGATTGAGACATGGGATGTTCAGTCATTTTTGTTAGACATAGGGAATGTTTTGAAGAGAGTGTTTGGACGAAATCAATATTAAAGTAGTATATTTAACAAAGTAAATTGTCCTTTATAGTGTGGTAGGCCTCATACCTACTGGTTTTGTCAGACTGGACCAAAGAAAAGGGCTTACCCCCTCTTCCTCCAAGTCAAAGTAGGTAATTCAGGTTTTCTGGTCTTTGGAACAAGACACTGTCTTTTACCTGTACTGAGATTCAATCTCAGCTTTTCCTGTATTCCAGGCCTGCTGGCCCTCAGACTAGAACCACACCACTGACTTCCTTTAGTAGCCAGGTTACCGAGTCACCCTGAAGACACGGGGACTTCCAGCCTCCTCTGTGATGTGAACAGTTCCTTTTAATGCGTCTTTATGGTTTGTTTGGTTTCTTTGGAGACCTCTAGCATAAGGCTGGTGTCTTGCCTGAGAAATCGTTGTGTGGTTTAGTCACAAAGCCTCCAGGGTGTCCAAGCGCTGGTCTCCTGACCTTATGTGATGAAGACTATCTTTGAATGCAGCCCAACATACAATCACAATTCATAAAGACATTAGGAGGCCTTGGTTGGCAGTTTGTTTTGGTAACTCAACTGCATAATTCTCAAGTATGAACTTCATAGACAATGGAATTTGTTCTTTCCTTCTGTGAGGATTCTGGGAATTGATCTCAGGTTGGCAGGCTTGGTAGCAAGTACCTTTACCTGATGAGCCATCCAGCTGGCCTAGAATTCTCTGAGATAAAATCTCAAGGGTAGCCTAGGCTGGCTTTGCACTTGTGGCAAAACTCTTGCTACAACCTCCCAAGTGCTGGGTTACAGGCATGAGTCACCAGGCCTGGTTGATTTCTGGATTTTCAGTTGAATAGTTCTGGACCATAGTTGATCATAGGCACGAGGGACTATTGCAGCGGTTTAGTCAGTATGAAGTTGGGACCAAAGATCTCTTCTTGGTCTGAAAGCTGCATTTTCCTATGTTATCATCCATATAATCCATCTCTTCACTGTCTTTTATGAAGACATCAGTGACATAAAGTCTTGAATTCAAAGGAAACAACGCTGTATTTCTAGGTTTTCATCTAGAAGATATTAATTTAAATTCAGTACAAAATGAACATACTCTTACAATAAAATCTGAAAACATTTGTTTTTCAGAGCTGGGGTCAAACCCAGGGCCCCACACATGCTAAGCAGGCGCCCTGCTATTGGGCTATGTCCTTGGCTCTTTTGTAAAATTTCCTCTCTTCTAACTCTGGTCCTTGCAGCATATTGCCCTGAGGCCTTAAGTGCTTTCACTTCAGTGATGCCATCACTGAAGATATAATATGATATGATATAATATAATATAATATAACATAATACAATACAGAGATAATGTATCCCAGATTGTAGTTTTGTGTTCTTTCCCTACCTTGCATTATATATCGAAAAACTCCTTATTAAAGCAGAATATAGATTTATAAATAATTATTTATCTAGTGATAAATGTCTACTCTTAGTTATTTATTTCCAGTTCCTTTCACCATTACACTGCTATATTTGGCTTTCTTGTACTGTATATGTTTGCTTAGTCGCATAGATGTATACCTAGGAATATAAGTTTCTCCTGTTTATCCACTATGGCAAAATTAATTTTCTTTATTATTTAAGACATATAAAATGTAACTTTTATCCCCCTTTATTCCCTCTTTATCAGTGCTTAATCATTATGATAGAAAACAGCTTTTAAAATACTGGTATCAGAGACATGGCAGAAAAGACTATGTGTAACCCTGTATTCTAAATATATCTGATATCTAAATAAAAATAAACAATCTGATATCTAAATAATAATCATATCTAGATAATATCTGTATTCTAAATTTATCTTCAAGTTTCAGGTAAAATTTTAATAATGTCACCTGATGCCCCTGCATCACGTGGCCCAAGCTCACAACTGCCTGAAAGGTCAGTCACTGGGAGGGGATCTAACAAGTGTGTGTGTGTGTGTGTGTGTGTGTGTGTGTGTGTGTACGTGCACACATACACACACACACTATTAAAACTAAAACAAAAGATTCTTTACCACCCACTATCTTATATATATAGGCACCTTATTTGGGGGCTTATTATTGTGTTGACTATTTTATCAAATATTTTAAGAAGTTGGGTGTTATTAATCTATTGTTTTATGTGAAGTAAATGATATAAACACTTTAAAAATGGTCTTTATTGATCAAAAAGCTTAGGGGTTTTATATTGTATATGGGATGAACTGCTGACAAATTCCAAAAGTTTCATAATAATAATATGAGGGATATGACTGTAGATTGAACATATGCATAGCAGTTTGCATATATTTGAAATATGGCAGAAAATTCGACTTCTGAACTTTTTTTTTTGCCTCCATGTGTCTGAATTATCAACACATACATGTTCTATCAATAATTCCCGTGTCAGATGAGGACATCCAGAGAAGTGTGAACTCGATAAAAACAAACCAAAACAAAATGCGGTGCTTAGGACAATCTGTCCAAGGGGACAGAGCTCATTAACAGAATGCCACAGGCCAGTTCCTGGAGTTCAGGCCCACACCTAACAAATTCCAAAAGTTCTTCAGACCTAAGCAAGTCAAAATACTCTACGGAAACCATTTTTGACAAGAACTCTTGGGCTGAGCTTTTAGAATTCAGTATCTGGCCAGGACAGGAATCACCCAGTATCCTGTGGAGGAAAACAGCTGACGTGAGGCCCAGGTCTCCTTTCCCCTTCTAATCGGGCTTTCTAATGTACTGCCAATTTGCCCCAGGCTGTCCTCGATAAGGCCACCGCATTACTGGAATCCAGGGTTCACCCATGCGAAGTCCTGGGGTGCGGGGCTGCATCTTTTCCTGGACCTCCTTTCTCCAGTGCAATTGTACCTCGTGGAGAAAATTCTTCTCGGTTTGAGTTCTCATGGAATCAACATCTCGTCCCCACCCGCGGCTAAACTTTATATCGTTCTACCCGGGCTAAACTTTATATCGTTCTATCCTGAATTGAAGAGGGAAAACTCCAAGGCGTGCAAACACCGCATTGAACACACATCGTGACCAGCGCTAAGGAACAAGTAGAATCCCCACCAGGGATGCCAAACGCCAGTCTTGGGGCTGCGGGCTTTAGTAGGAAACCCTGCTCTGTGCAGTTGGCTCTAAATCAGTGCAGAGCCCCCTTCTGGGTGACAATTAGGGACATACAGGAGGAGAGGTTTTCGATGGCTCTTTTCCGGACTTGGGATCCTTACAGGGCCCTTGATCCTTGTTTATTTGATTTGGCTTTAAATCTTAGAGGGACTACAAATGTCATAGGCAGAATTTTTCAGGACAGAAAAACAGCTGCTTCTCTGTTCTTTAAAACAAAAGGTGGAAGAAAGAGCTGACCCAGGTCTCCTGCGGGCCGTGTGGCTCGCTGGCGCCACCTGTAGGTGCAAGGCAGCAAGACCCACCGCTCCATGGCATCTCTGCCCCATGCCTCCAGGGCCGTGGACCTTGTCTCAGATGCTTGTGTCTCAGTTTCCTCGCTAGGAAGGTGAGAAGAAAAATCTACCTGCTGTAGATGCATAAGAGGGAACGGTATGTATATTGCACACAGAGACGAGCATGCAAGGGTTTTCTAGCTTTTCCCTCTGCACCCAGAGCAGTAGCTACTATTCCTTTGTAGTTCTGGGATTATTCTCTACATTGGGCTAAACTAGGTCTTGAGATGCTCGTCTACATTTGAATATGCTCAATAAACGACTCTACATCCTTGTACTCTTGTCGACCCCAAACAACTTGACTCTTTGAAGGTCAAAGGTCAGATTTGGGAAGTCACAGGAAAGCATTTGTATCTATAGTGATGCTGCCAAACAGTAATGCTTTCTATTCTAAGCACACCAAGAGAAATTCAATTTTTTTTTAAAAAGAGTATATTTTACATAAACATTTTTTTTTTTTAAAAATCACCAGCTATAACACATTTCCTGAAAGAAATCAATCACACATATTGTCTCTACAGTTTGGCTATCATACACAATCTTCTACTTACGTTTGATAACCTCTGTCAAGCCTCCTAAGAGTCTCACCTTTAGGGGTTTGAAAGGGAATCAACGGGGCGGCTTTGGTCTACCAACTGGGAAATGTCATACAGTAAGAAATTGCTGGCCAAGAAGACCTAACACCCGTGGGGTGTGGCATCTCACTTGGGGCACTGCCGTTGTGAATGGCTAACTGGTATACCACTCTCTTGAGCATGTTCCCCTCCATGGTGGTGGGAAGAGTGGGTGCAAAAGTGCGGGTACAAGGCAGCTCGCTCTTTATTCAAATAGATTCTCATGCAAACCAGAAGAGGAACTTACATGAGCATGGAGTACACTTTAGGTTTCTAATAGCCTTCCGGGTTTTCTTTTAATTTTTTTATTCACTTTACATATCAACCACAGTTCTCCCTCCCCTTCTCCTGCTCCCTCCCATCTCCCTCCCTCCCATCTCCAACCTACCCCCCCCCCATTCTACTCCTCTGAAAGGGTAAAGTCTGGCACATTAAGCTGAGGTAGGGTCAAGGACCTTCCCCTTGCATCAAGGCTGAGCAAGACATCCTACCATAGAGAATGGGCTCCAAATAGCCAGTTCTTGCCCCAGGGATAAATCTTGGTCCCACTGACAGGGGCCCCTCAAACAGACCAAGCTACCCAACTGTTGCCCACATGCAGAGAGCCTAGTTTGGTCCCATGCAGGCTTCCTAGCTGGTGGTCTAGATTCCATGAGTTCCCACGAACTAGGGTCAGCTGTCTCTGTGGATTTCCTCCATCATGATCTTGATCCGCCTCCCTTGCTCATGTATTCCCTCCTCCCTCTCTTCAACTGGCCTGGTGCTTGGCCTGGTGCTTGGCCTGGTGCTTGGCTGTGGATCTCTGCATCTGCTCCGTCAACCAGAACCTGGAAACAACCTGCCAGCAAATAGCTACTTATAAGTACTTATTTCATGCTTCGGGCTACCTTCTGCTTGGCTGCTGGAAAACTGGGGTTACGGCTTTTCAGAGTTCAGTATATATATTGTCCCAGGTACGCTATGATTTATTTCACTTATCTGGGGGAGTTTATTCCCATACAATGAGGCAACAGAAACAGAAGGACAGACAGCTCAGCATTCTCCGGATCAACACATCTAGGGAGAGAACCTGTGGAGGGCCTTCAGACGACTGCTGCGCCTGTCGGGGTCCTCAAGACAGAACCCTTCAGTGAAGGGCAAGTATACCCATTCCCCCGTGATTCCCAGAGCCTGAATCAGCGCTAAGGTTAAATGCCTCCAAATTCGGGTGTGGAAAGTACTGAGAAATCGGAGCGAACCGAGAGTCTGTCCCCCAAATATGGGAGACGTGGGTGAATAAGCAATGAGCTTTCTGTTGCCTTTGGAAAATTTGCTCTGTCTAGCAACCACCAAGGACATTTCCCTCCCTGCTCACTTTCCTGTCTTTTCACTGCCACTACCCAGGATCCTTTGCAATCTTGTGCCGAGGCTTGACACTGGCCTCGGGTGAATAAGAATACATTTCCTGTTTAAGAGCACAAGGCATTTTAGGGACAGGAAAGGCTCATCCGGTCCAACATACCTGCCCTTTTTAGGTTTATCTTAATCTCACCTTCCTTCATCTTAGACAGACATTTCTCATAATCTCCATCCGAAGATTAGACCTGCCTTTCAGCATCGATAATCTTTAAACCCGATCATTTCTGACACACGCGGCTGCGAGGTTGCTGAGAGTTTGTAGCTTCAGATTTGGTAGAGTCCAAAAGGGAGTAGACTCTAGAAACATTTGGTTCCAGGGTTGGGAAGGTCAGCTCATTTGATTTTATACACCCTTAACATTGTGAGCTGCTCTATTTGTTATGTTCTGGATACCAATATGTTCCGTGCGGGTGTTTGGTGGTAAGAGGTATTTTTTCCTGGGGACTGAGATGCACAGGAAGGGACTTCTCAGGCGGGTAAGTTCATAAACACCAGAGACCTGTGTAAAAGCTTAGCATTCTTTGAATGCTTTCCTGGCCTCCGTTTCCCATTTCAAATCTGGAATTTACAGTAGGGTGAGGTAAGTCACTCACCATCCTAAAGAAGGTGAAACGTTGATTCCATAAATATGTCATTAATCAGGAAGATCCACACTGTCCATCAAAAACCCCGACGAGGAGCCTCCCGTGCAGGACCAGGGAAGGGTCCTTAGCCACATTTAGGTCAGCACTGATTTCTTCACGCTTTTAGCCCTCCAGGTCAACAAACCACCACCGAGAGGACACTGGAGCTGTCTGCCAGATGTCAACCACTGATTAATTTGTCTTAAGTTCAGCCAAAAGGGAAGAAGGTATGACGGGTGGGGCGGGAACAGCAAACCAGATCAACATCTGACCAACCAAGGCTTCCTGTCACCTTGGGAACAAAATTGCTTGGCACTGGCTTCCTGTGTCCAAGTTAAAAACCAGCAGCAACGGTGGTAACCAGAATAAACTACAGATAAGAGATGTGGAAATTTAATCAAGCCCCATCACCAAGACCTCAGTTCCAAGGCCTGAGAAGAAAAACGCGTGAGATAACTTTTGAGAGCAATTTTTCAAAACCTCCTTTACTTGTAAAGTAGATCAATTTTCTTCCAGTCTCTCCTATTTTTGGCAGTTGGAAACCATAAAAAAGGACACAAACTAATATATGTGGGTATCATTTATTTTGAAAGACTCCTCATTTCCTTGTCTTAAAAAAAACAACAAATAAACCCCAAAACTTTACTGATATACTGCAGTGATTTTTAGAGCTTTTGTTCTGTGCTCTGAAAAATGGATTTTCCCTACAAATTAAATATACAGTAAGTATTGCTACTGTGAGTTGGAAAATAAGCTTTGGCATATATGTGATTATCTGAGATAAAAGAATTTTAATCAATATTTGCTTTTCTGTTTATTTATAAATTTTCTTATCTATTTAGCTGCTATAACATGTGTTAAAAGATTCTTAAAAATTATTTCTTTTAGTTAATGAACAAAACAATGCACGTCATTATGACATTTTCTGCATATATGTCATTATACCGTATTTGTGTTCATCCTTCATGGCTCTGAATAGTTCCCCCTTCTGCATCTTTCTGGTTGTAAGGGTGAAACTAAACTGGTGGACAGAAAACTTGTGATTAAAAAGTTAGTATTCCTGGGCTGGAGAGATGGCTCAGAGGTTAAGAGCATTGCCTGCTCTTCCAAAGGTCCTGAGTTCAATTCCCAGCAACCACAGGGTGGCTCACAACCATCTGTAATGAGATCTGGCGCCCTCTTCTGGCCTGCAGGCAGACACACAGACAGAATATTGTATACATAATAAATAAATATTTTTTAAAAAATGTTAGTATTCCTAAAGCGGTATATGCCGGCCCAATCCAATTCTGTCTGCTTTCAGGGTGGATTGGCTTCTGAAATTTTATTCCCTGTTTCCTTATTCATCCATTTGAAATATTCATTGCACAATGGTCACATCTATGAACAGAATTATAGTGTACGAAGTAGCGTAATTGATTTGTACCTTATTTTTGTTTTTATGATTCACACAGAGGGACGCCCTAAAATTAGGCGACTGGACAAAGAGATACACTCAGATTGTTGTGGGATCGTTAAATAGGAAAGCAAAAATGGTTTGCAAAATAAACTTTCTTGAAAAGTTTGAGACTAGTTAAAGGTGACTACGTTTTGATGAGAGGTGTTTTTTAAAAGTAAAACCTATGATTTTCTGCTCTTCCCAGTTTGGAATGATTTTCATACTTCATTTATAAGTATGCATAAATTACAGAACGTTCTCCACATTGTTTTTCAGAACGTACAAAGCTTGGCAACAGCATAAGGGCAGACTCTGGGTGTGACCGCCTGGGGTTCAAATTGAACTGCTGCTTAGAGCCGCAAATTCTGATTAGAAATTAGATTTCTCCTCTATAGAGCGAGGAGACAGCTCTTTAGAGCTATAGCTGTCCCTCAGAATCCGTGAGGAACTGGCCCCCGTATCTCCCAAAGACATAAAAATCTGCACCTGCCCGGGGCCCTGCTTCAAATGGCGTGAGAGTGTCATGGAACCTTCTCCGTCTTTAAATCCCTTGGGGATTGCCTGTCACACCTAATGTGATGTAAGCTTTCGGGACATAGTTGTCAGGCTGTATCACTAAAGCACAACCCAACAACCCGCGAGTGCTCCGTAAAGATGCAGTTAAAACAGTTTGCATCTGCATTGTTGGAACCTGAAGATGCAGGTGAAGATGGATAGCGTGGAGCGACAGCTGAAGTTCTTTAGATTGTCCTAGGGTTGATTGACACAATTAATGTAGAGCCCTGAGATCAGCAGCCAGCACGAAGAACAGATGCTTTTCCAACTGCTGGCTGGTTTCTCATTTACACTCCTCATTCTGTTACCAAGGCACCTTCAGGGTGATGCCAGGTACTTAACTCTGCTCCCGCTGCTGCCTGAATCCCAATGTTTCTGCCACCAGTGCCACAGCAGAAGTGGCCAGCCACGACGGCAGACATGATGGGTGGATATCTACGCAGTCTGGAGAGTGTGTATAACCGGTAATTGGTGAGGGAAGGTGTGAGTCCCATGGTGAGGCTGGCTATGAAATAATTTCCTTTCTAACGTTTGAGACAGGTCTCACTGCACTCTTCAGGCTGGTTGTGAACTTGTGGGGTCGTGAGCTCCTCCTGCCCCAGCCTCCAGCGTAGCTAAGACTACACATGTGAAGGTCTGTGCCTGGCTCTGTTTTGAGTGGTGCAAAAATATACTTTTAAGGTTTCTGCAGTAAGAATATAATACTTCGAGAGTTTATTTTTTTAGGTGAATAAAGGCTGGTGAAAACATTGATGGCCCTGTTTACCAGTATTTTATACTGTGTCATGGCCATGATAAGAATGCACCTCCCAGAAAAAGTAGGACACTTTATATTCTGCGCCATCCCATCATAAAATAACCCAGGGAGACAGAGCCAAAGGGCATGATCCTTTGCCATCTAACTAGACACTAAAAGCACACAAGACTGCCACTGACTTGTTTATTGCTATTGCCCACATATCTTTATGTTTAAGAAGAAATACTTTTGAAAAGACGAGAACCCTTTTTGTATGTTTGAGCCAAGCTATTCCCAGGAGAGGGTTCTTGGGCTGGCCAGTAGCTCAGTTCTGAACAATTACCCTGACATGATCCTAAAAACAATCCACACAAGTTGTACTAAGAATAAACAAGGCACAATGGAATAAAATTATCCTTCCAATCTAGGAACAGGAGTGATATTTCAGTCAGGAAACCTAACCTTTTCCCGATGAATTAAGATCTTAGACTTTTGTTGTCAAATACTTTAGACTGTGGAAAAAATCAGGTTGCTGAGTTACTGATTGGGGCTGAACTCTTTGAAGACAAAATACTAATGACTTTGAATGTCCCGTCAACTGTCCCTACTGTACCCAAAATGGTGTTCGTTCTTGCTGGAGTTCATCTGGATCAGCCCAGCTGAGGACGCATGGGTTTCTAAACGCTTTTTAAATCTGGACTTCTCAGTTAAGAAAGAAAAGGAAATCTGACATGCTAATTAGGAGAGCAAGTGTTTTCAGAGCTGAGCTCACAGTAAGGGTGCAGGACCCAGAGGAGTCTGCGCCCACTTTTCCCTATGGCCCCTGGACACAGAGCTGCAAGGTACTGGATTAGGGCAAGATGTGATCCACAGTGAATGTGTCTCCCTCATGCTGAATAACACCGAACAGCGGGCTCCCACCATTAACACCTTCGTCTCAGCTCCTTGTCCCTAAACACTCAGCATCCAGATAATATCCTAATAATTTCAGTAATAAAGTCAGCTCCAGGAACCCAGAACAACAGTGTAGATAAGGACCACTGAGGCACTGTGGGGCATAGACAGTCGGGGTTGTAAAAGTCACGCAAAGATCTTCAGATTGACAATGTCTGAGTTAACAGAAGCTGGGCTTCTGGTAGGGTCTCGACTACAGCCTTTATGCCAGGGTTCTGTCATCACCATGTAGTTAGAGGACCCTTTCAGTGGCTTGGTCCAGGATCGCTGAGACCACAGTTCCCAAAGAGAATCACTTAAATACAGAACACCTGAGAAATATAAATGTATAGCAATCCAAATGTATACACACAGGCATTTAAACATGTATATATGTAAATATAGGTTTTGATGGATGTGTTTAAATACACTGTGTGTGTATTTATGCATGTGCATAATCATCCCTTAGTCTCTACAAGGGATTGGTTCCAGGATCCAAGTAGCTACCTAACCTGTCAGGAGACCAGTGCATTTAGCGAAAAAGTGCTGCCCTTGCACAGACCCACAGGCCTCCTTCTGTATGGGTCAAGTCAGCGTTCATTTGGTTATGACACCAGTACGATGTGAGCACCATGGGAATTGTTGCAGTGTTTAATTGGGGGAGGGAGCAATAAAAACATCTGTGCATGTTTGGCATAGATGCAATTCTTTCTTCCTCCACACATGTTTACCTGCACTTGATTGAATCCCCACGTGTGGAACCCCTGAGCACTGAGGGCAGACAGTGTAGAGATGTCTCCATGGATTCTGCCTCTTCTTCCCAGATAGTCCCCCAGACCTACTGAGGGTAAATTCCTGGGTCGGAGTCTATAATATCTTTCTATAAACTCCATCTAGGCTTTAAGATTCTGTCTACACAGAGAGCTTACAAAGTTTCTCTCAGCTGCTGTATTAGGATAGGCTTGGAAATGGCTATGCTATACATCCCAACCCTATAACGATGCATTTTCAAGAAGTGACAAGGCTTTTGTTGCTTTGCTTTGTCTGAGGCAAGGTCCATGATAGCCTAGCTGGTCTGTAACTCACCATGGAGGCCAAGACTGGCCTTGAACTCCTGATCCTGCTGCCTTCACCTTCTACATACTGAGGTTATAGGTATATGACATACACCTAGCAAAGCACTGAGTTCCAAAATAGAGCCACCTGCTTCCATACCGCCACTACACCCGGCACACTGAGCGATGGCAGCAGCTAGTGAGGGCAGGGAGGGGCAATGCATTTCGGGAAGGCCAGTGTGTATCGGGCAGGTGCAAGATTCAGAAAGAGCGTGGGCATAGCTAAACAGTGGGCGGATGGCTTCCAGCCCAAGGAAGCTTACCAACTAGTTGAATAAATTATACAATTCTGTGTTCTACGAGGAGTAACGGCTTTGGAGAAACAGATGAAAACTATAAGCACATGGAAGCTGTGTCGTCATTATTGGATTCGTTCTTAGGATCTTGAAGTTCTTCACACGGTGAGACAATCTGATTTTGTGTATAAACAGCCACCTTGAGGTTGTTAAAGTACTGGCACCACAAATAAAACATGGTAATCCAGGGAGGACTGGAATTACAGCGTGCGAAGGGTTTCTTGAGGCCGCCCTCCCCACGTTTCACGAGTCTGAACACTAGAACTGGAGATTCTCATCCTGTGGCTCTTGACCTGTGGCAAACCCCTACCTCAAAACAAAAAAAAAAAAATGCCTTACAATTCATAAAGGTCGCAAAATTATAGTTGTGAAATGATAACAAAAATAATGTTACGGTTGAGGTCACCACACCATGGGGAACTAACGGCATCAAAGGGGTCACAGCATTTGGAAGGTTGAGAACCACTGTTGCAGATGCTGTGTAAAACCAGTCTTGGGACAGCTGTCACCAAGGGGCCTTTATTTCCACAGATACAGTTGCTTCGGTGTGCCACCTAGAGGTCACACACAGAAGAACACATTTAAATTCAAAATTAGAAAACCTAGGTTTCCCTAAGCCACTGGGAGAGCCTTAAGATCAACAATTCTTAAGTCATATTTAGTAAAGATATTTCTCATTCCTTCACTGATCTCAAAGACTTTATGTTCATGACAGGGGAAGTAATCATTATGTGTATATCTCTTTGTATATGCTTCCAAAATATCTATTAAACAAACTCCTAAGTTGAGTTTGTTCAAATCAAAAAGCAAACAGAAAAATCAACAAACAATAATAAAAAACAAAACATACCGCACCCCCCCTCCCGAGAAAACCCAAACTAAAAACCTCGGCTCTGTCTTTCTCCCTTTGCATATGTTCAGTGCCTTAAAGTGTACATATACCTTTTAACTCTTACTAATTTACCCAAAAAACAAATTCACTTTACTACAAGTGGTTTGGCACAGAAACCTCTTTTCTATAATTTTTGGCTGGGCTAGGAACTAGGTCTAACACTCTGCCCCCAGTACCTTGCTGAGGTGGGCGTGGACATTGATGTATGGAGCATATATCTAGAGGTGAAGTGTTGTACTCTAAACTATGGTTTTAAGGAGTTGATTTAGACTCGTCTATAGGACCCTCATAGTAGAAAAAACCACCGTCACCATACCAAGACGATAAAGATCTCTTGCTTAAGAGTTGGTTGAACACAGCCAGACAAACTCAGAGAGTGAGAGACCTTGGAACACTCAGCCCTAAGTGGCTGCCTCCATCCAATGCCTCCCCTCTGGGCTCAGGGATCCCCATGGAAGAGGAGGCAGAGAAAATGGAGGACAGCAACCAAACGAAGCCTGGTAAATACAGCATGACCAAGAGACATATAAATTCACAGAGGCGGTGGCGGCAGGTACAGGGCTTTTTTTTCTTCCCAGGGGTCTTTACCATATGGGGTCCTTCCAAGAGCTGAAAGGAGAGGCAGACACACTCCCTCCCATCCCTAGCCCAGAAGCTATGTCTAACTGATAATCACTTCAATAAAAAAATTAGTTTTCTCCAAGGGCATCTCACTAGGGAAACACGTCACTTTTAAGGGTAGGCCTCCTGCCAAACAGAAGATGACCAGCACATAATGGAACTCAATGGCATCTTTGGTGGTAGCCTCTCATAATTCATTAGTCAATTAAGTTTTATCTGACAGGTCCTTTGCAAGAGACGGAAAGGGAGTGGACCCGGATGGAAGGGAGGTGAAGAGAAACTTGGAGGAACAGAGGGAAAGAAACCATAACCATGATATATTGGATGGGGAAAAACTATTTTCAATAATAGAAATAAATAAAGTAAAATTTAATTTTCTGCAGGATTAGGTGACAAATGAGTCAATACGCCGTCTTCCACTAGATGGCACTGTTTCTCTATTCTGTAGTCAGATGAGTTTGGCCCTAGCCAAGAGAAACTGATCTGAGAACAGAGTCCTCCCTGCCCCCAAACGGTTATAAGGCCCCGCCCCCACCTTTCCCTAGCCAGGATTAGGAGACCTTGCTAACAGGGAGCAGCACTTTCATTTGTAGTATACTCACAAGGGAAAAAAAATCAATTTTAAACTAAAGTTTGCTCAAGTAGCTTGTCTTTGGTGATGCGCCATTTTTCAGGGTTCTGTTATGCAGAGGTCCTGGGAAATATAAGGAGAGCATGATGGTGCCTCCCTCCAAAGAAACACAATATTCAGGGGGTCTGTGAGATGCAAAACTGTATTCTCAGCGGTGCGATGCGTTTCAGACAGCACCGTGGGCGAAACCTGACACAGTATCTACGACTCAGAGCTGGTTTCTCAAAATAGGAAGGCAGGCTTTCCCTGGGAACTGCCGGGGCCTGCCCTGATTAAAATGGATCTTATAAAACAGGCTGCTTCGCCTAATTCTGTCAACTTGTACATCGAGATCTGGAGTGTGGTCCCCAAGCAAAGAAGGGCGGCTCCTTTTCTAGAACACTCTCCAAAGCAAAGCTCTTGGTGGGTTGTTGAGCAAAGCAACCAGTGAACAGGAGAATCAAAAACGATACCATTGTATTTGCTCTTCAGAGTCAGGATGACAAGAACATTCTAGAATGGCTGCCTTGGGCTGGAGACGAGGCTCAGTCGTTAAGAGCATGCGTTATTCTTTGTTGTTCTTTCAGGGGACCAGAGTTCAGTTCCCAGCCTTGAGTGACTTTTATTGTCTGTGACTCCTCCTCTAGGTGACCAGGTACCTCTGGCCTCCTAGGGCATGAACATAGGCATCCAAATGTGTCACCTCCATGCGCATACATAATTAAAAGAAACTCTTAAATAAACTTCAGATTTATACAGTATGTAGGAAGTACACTGAATTCTCTTTCTAAAAAAGAAAATAGGTCATACTCTGAACGGCCAGGGAGGTCCCCAGGGTGATGGGATTTGGCCCCTTCATGGTGGGCGTGGAAATGGATCCCAGCATGTTCTCAGACAGGACATGGAGGTCAGGTGTGGGGAAAGGGCTGAAGGTCCTTTCTAATGAGTTTCACAAGGCAAGTCTGTGAGCTGGGTGGACTGGTAGCAAACCCAAGCAGACACTGTGCTCACTGGGACCTACTCTGGCAGGTTTCAGGGTACCAGCAGTGGGAAAGGGAAGGAGAAGGAGAAAGGGAGCAGTCATAGTGATGTCTGACAGAGTCCAGTCCTAAACCTGCGGGTCACCAGGCCACAAAGGCTCACACACTTCAGGCATTGCCTTCAGAGAGGACACGCTTGCAAGTAAAGGATGGGGGCGGATTTAGCCAAACTTATTTTTTAATGTTCATAAAATACGTATTTGGGTTGGGCTTGTAGCTAAGTGGTAGAGCATTTGCTGAACATGTATGAGACCCTGGGTTTGCTCACCAACCCAGTCCCCTAAATCTACCTATACTTTTCTATCTCACGCCTACCTAAAACCTTGGCTTCTTTATTCTCCTGGGTTTGAATATGCTGCCACGGTCATATCTTGGGTTGAATACTGTTACATCTTGTTCATGATTTGCCTTGACCCAAAAGCTCAACATTTTTTTCCCACCATTTTCTTAGTCCCTATAGTTTTTAAAGTATATTAAAAGGGAACACAGGAATGTTTTTAAAAATCGATTCTAAACGTCCAGAGCCTTGACTCTCACCTCATAGTTATGCATTATGTTTATCAGACAAATAAATAGGAAAATAGTTTGCGATTTATTGTTAGCGAGAACTTACATGTGTTCCCAATGCTCCCCACATTTCTGGGTATCCCCTTAAAATAACTTTCAGAAGGTTATGATATGAAAAGCTACCTAAAGTTCAAATAGCATCACCTGTGTCATCTAGGAGGGCATGGGATAGATGGCCAAGTGGCAAATTTGCAGTCTGAATCTTTAGGTGTAAACTTCTAGTCTACTTTTATTTCTCTGTGATACTAGGCATGCGATCTAGTCTCTCCAGGTAAGCTCACTTGCAAGAAAGGACAAGGGATGCCCTCATTACTATGCCTCAAGGGATGCTGGGAAGATCCTATGAGATACTACATTAAGAGTGTACATTAAGGCTGACCTGGGGAGGGTCAATGTCCTGAGCCTAGGTCAGCTGCCAGTAATTGCCTGTTCCAACAGCAATGACAGCTGCTAGGTGGAGGGGCACCAACACACCTTCTCTGATGTCCTTTCCACTCCTCTGTTCACCGCACGCAAACCCAGACCATCTGGACAAAGTAGAGACACGCCCTGCCTTGCTTACCCAATGTGCTTTGAGTGTAGTTTTGGACATGAGTTTTCTTTATCATTGCCTCAAATCGCCTCTCACTGCAGCCTCTCTCCTGTGCTTATATCCCCATCATCTGTCCTTTATGCCAGATGTGCATCTGGACTCCAGAGTGAGAAAGACCAGATAAGACAGGAAAGCTGGCACCGACAGCAAGCTTCCAGGCAAACAGTGGCTTGCTACCTTGTGCGATTTGAGTCTGCTTCACAAAATTACATTTTCCTAGTTAAAAAAAATCTGAAAAAGGCTCTGAAAACTTAGTGGAAATTTCGATAAGAGAAACAACAGTGTGACGATATGTAATATACCTGTTTACCCACTACAGTGTTTCCAATTTATTTCCATGAGTATAGTGTTAAATCTGGCTTATTTTCCCAAAAGGTGCTTGTCTGGGCTCATGATGCTTGCTCTTCATTATATTTGCCCCCTCATAGCCCAGAAACTTACTATTAATTACTTTGCCAATAACTTAAACACCCGAGGACATTTCTTCTGTGAGGATAAACTGAAATACTGCAATATAAAGGACTTGGAAGTCTTCCAAGTTCTCTGTGTGTTTTGCTTTGTGTTGTGCTAGGATCTCTTATATTGCCAGGTAAAGCAAATGAGTCAGGCTGGCAGCTTGTGCTCAATGGCGCATACACTCGGAGAGGACAAAGGGTGTTTATTTGAAGGAGACCATGCAGAACATGTGTAACGACCTGGAAAGATCAAAGAAACCTGGAGGATGAACTTGACTGTGCTGTCAAGAGCAGGGCAGCCATTGGCCAAGACAGTGATGCTGCTGACGTTGCCTTATCTTTCCCATCATTCTAGGGACACTGACAGTTAATGACATTTGGTGCCACTTTCTGGAGAACCACCCTCAGATGACAGCGGGTGACTAGGAAGTTATATCCTCAAGTATCCTTCAATGGATAGTGGACTGAGGGAACGGGCGCCTAGCTCATTTTCCTAAAGGTGGGAAAACTGTTCATGAGCTACCATGGGTGATCCTGGGCTCCCTGTGGGGTCAGAGTGAGGGTGTGAGCCAGTTCTCTTTCGCTTGTCTCTGTCCCTGTTCTACTTCTCCACTTTCCTCCAGGGCTTCTCCTTAGAGCATCCTGTCCAGAAATCAAATGGACAAGAATCTGTGCCTCGAGTTAAGCTTCATAAAACCTTACCTACCACTTCAGAGCCGATTTGGGATCCCACCGTCATTGGATAGGAAACACAGGAGTGGACGATGCTATCATGAGGGAGTTTATTTAGAGAATGCAGGGTTTAATTTCTGGAGATTTTAATACAATTTATTTCCAGACATTTATTCAGTCATGATCTTTATTCATATCTCCTGGAGGGAGTCCAATGGAAGAAGGATTTCATTCTTTCAAAGTTAAAATTCTTCAAGTACCAAAACATATCCACCAGAGAAAGAAAGGACCAGAAACCAGGGCATTTGTCCTTCCCAGGAGGAAATCATAACTGTACAAAAGTGCTGGGCTTGAGTTTGTGAGAAGAACAGAGGCCATTTTATTGGTAAGGTCGGCCTATTTTTCACTGTTCCTGTTATTGCAGACATAATTGTGGCTTTGACAGGACTCTTCAAGGATTAGCTTGGTTGAAATTCTAAGACAATATGATTCTAAGATGGCCCATCACTTATGCAAGGCAAATAAACCATACTATAGTATGCTTACAGAAAGCTACAAAGTACCTCTACCCTGTGGCAGCTTTAGCTTGAGAGAAGAATGACATAGGCTTGCTTGCTGGTCTACTAACTGGTCATAGGCAGGCTAAGTTACAAGTGAGAGCACTTCTTCTATAGTTGTCTAACTCCCCTTGCTCAGGTTTTACCCTAATAGAAAACCAAGAGGTAAAAATGGAGACATAAAGCGAACACACCAATTTGTCTGTTGATTTTCTGTACTAAGACCTGACCTTTAGTTATGCAGCAGCCCAAAGGGGGCAATCTCCAGGACCTTCAGATGTGTGGTTCTCATCTTCCCTCGGGGGGCGGGGGCGGGGGGAGAATGTACTTTCTATCTAGGCTCTGTATAGGGTCCCTTGTTTCCTGGAAACTTGGAATTGAACCTGTATGCAATTTCCTTGAGAGGCTTAAAGGGAGGATTAGGGGAGGACAGGCATGGGAAGAAAGAGGAGGGAAAAATAAAACCAACGGGGCCTCTTGCTGCACAGCTATGTGGTTATCGTTCTATTGGTTAGCTGTCATAGGAGCAAGGCCCAGGCTTGTTTGCCCATTACAGACTCTAAAGTTAGCTGTGTAGGACTTAAAAAGCACTCAAATCATCTAATCCCTGACTCACCGTGACAAGTGAGTTCTTCTGTTCGACAACTATTGACTCATAGTTTGATAATTTAATATTTAATGGCCCAATTTTAAATGCAAATTTAGAAATTATGTAGATATAAATATATTGACAGTTAATATTGATATTATCCTGCAGGGGATATGTGTCAGTGTTGTGAAAAAAATCCAACTTCCTAAATTCAAAAATATAAGCAACCGGTGCATACGGACTTGTGAAGTAGAACCAGAGGATAAACACAAAGTAATTTTAGATTTCCTTTTCCTTCTCAAAGTCACTGTGCCATTTCATCTGAGTTGTTAATTTTACAATACCCTTTGAAGTAAGGTGGAACAGACATTGTTTTGTGGCTAGGGAGAGCTATACCACAGAAGACTTAATCTGTTGAGTTATTTAAGTCATAAATGACAGAGACTTGGCTGTGCACCATATCATTAGTCTACCTGCTCTTAGGGAAATTTCCTTAGAAATATGAGATGTCCCTATGCAAAGGGAAACTAATTAACTCTATAATTTTTCCGAGTGTCTACTATGTACTGGGATGACAGGAACCATGGAGGGTGGAGAGGACACAGAACCTAGATCTGCAGTAAGTGGTTACAATCCTTACAGTCTGGTTAGGGACAGGGTCCATCACTCTAGAACAAAGCTCAGCCCTCTTCTGAACAATTCCTTCAGTAAAAATCATTCCTAGGCAGTGGTTCGTTTGTGAGTTCACTGTTGTCACAAAGCCCCATGGGTATGGATAGGCTGCACAGTCCCCGGGAGAAGGCAACTTTTATGTTGTGCTGTGGAGACTGGAGACGATGGCGAGAAAAGGAACAAGAAATAAGCAAAGGCTGAGATGCCAGCAGAAACGCGGGGCCCAGAAGAAGGCAGGAACGGGAGAAGACTGGGTAGGATAGGGTGTTGTTTTGGGGCCAGTAGCAAACAGATCTGGAGAGAAAAATCTGAATTAAATGGTCTAGGATCTCTTGGACCCAGCAAGGATGTCTTTTTCTGTAGGTGATTGGGGGATTTTCTCATAGTAAGATAATAAGTAGTAATAAATATTGTTTTAGGAAGGTAAGTCTGAAGAGAATATACTATGAATTAACAAATGGAAAGAATGAGATCTAGACAGAAGGGATGAAATAAAATATTGCCTATATGATATATAAACTATATTAATTCTAATGGCATTTTTATAATTATAAGATTCAAAGATGAAGTAATGCAAGCCAGGTCCATGGTGAGTGAGCAGAGTATCAATAATGAGAAAGCTGGAGAAGCAAGAATCACTAGGATTTAGGGGTGGATAATTGGGAATAGAGAAAAAAACTACTATAACTCCTACATTGTATAGATTTTTAATCTTTATAATAATTTTTACTACATATTTTCCTATTTATATAAGCATGTGCATTTAGCTTCTATCTTATTTTACTTACAATTATAACTAAAATTATACTATTGTTACCAAGGATGAGATTTATACAGCATAACCCAAGAGCCTTTGAGGACTGTTGATTAATAAAGCATCCTTTATAATCTCATGACTTTATAGCTAGATGTTTATGAAATAAACAACTATAATTACTTTGTGTCAGGATCAAGCTCTGGAAATAAAACATGAGGCTTTTTAAAAAGGTACTATTAGAATACATAAGCATAAAACTTTAAGGATTAAGGATGAAATTTCAGAAAACCTTTTTTTGACTGTGTAATACACAATCTAGGCATTGTATTTTGCCACTCTTAACATAATCCACTATGTTGGCAGAGATTTATGACAGAAAGATAGGAGCGAGAACAGAAGAGGAAGGAAGGGCTGACAGGATAAGCAAAGTATTTCCCTGTTGGGAGTTGACCTGAGAATTACTCATGAAATTCATTCGTTTCTAGGAGCTCCTGTTCTCTAGAGATTACGTTCTATATGTAAGCGATAAAACAACCACTAAAAAATATATATGTCCTCCAGAAGTTCTGAGTCTATTGGCCGTGACAGGCCACTGAACTAAAATTGACAATACACATATGAGTTCTGTAAGCAGTCTAGGCACGTAAGTTTTGGGATTAATGCAGAAGGTAGCAGGAGAGAAGTTCCTGGGTTAGTGTTGGGCTGCCTGGGTGAGGCTCAGAGCCTGTGAGGAACGATCCTGAGTCATTCAAGAGGAAGTGATGGGTGAAGTTTCTTCCCGCTTTTCCAGCCCTCCCCTCCCCTTTGAACCTTTCTTGTCTTCACTTTGTCAAGCTGCTTGGTGTTTTATTGCTTGTAGGAAGAAATGTGAAAGCAGAAGGCAAAGCACTATGGGTTCTGCCTTCTGAGTTCTAAAGGTCGGGTGCTCAGGGGAGGAGCTCCTCTGAATGTCTGGCTGCCGGGTAAAGGGATACGGGAAATAAACACGAGTAGAGAATCTTATTCACAAAGTCAGAGAAAGAGTCCAGGGACTTAGGGAAAGGAGAAGCGCTAGTCGGGATGACTTGGGAGCCGGAGTCCTGGCAAGACACTGTCTTTCATGGCTGAGCCCTGGAGAAATGGGAGACCTTTCGCAGGGGAACCTTGACACTTGGTAGAACCACGAGAAAGAGTAGCTGGTGCTTGGCATAGAGTTTCCTATATACACTTGAGGTGTAGAAATCAGCAGTGAGAATATATTGTCGTATCTCACAGTGTGTTGGAGAAAGTCTAGGCAGGAGGAGGGAGGGAATGGGTGACAGTCACCAAAGAAACAGAGGGGCTTGTATGAACAGACAGAAGATATGAGCTGGAACAACAGTCATAAGTGAACCTCGGAGGATACAGGATGCAACGGACAGTTTAGCAAGTAGCAATTTGGATGGATGGCTCAAGGCAAATGGGACTCTCATATTTGATATTAAAAAGGTCCTCTAAAAATCTAGATGAAATTCCCAAGCAAGGGGGACCTGAGGTTGAGTCAACAAGAATGGGGGTGAGATCAAGTTTCTGCCGTAAATGGCAGGATGGGCGTTGGAACAAAAGTTTAGTATGGGTTACAGAGAAATAGAATTCTCATTTCCGTGATCTGTAGACGCAGATTCATTCTTGCTACAATGGTGGCACTTTCTAACAGCAAACAGGGAAATGAAGGACAGAGCCCAGGCAAGTACTATTTCACGGACTTTAAAGAGTTTGGTACAGTGCCTGGAAAAACACCACAGTAGCAGAATGGGTATGTGCGGGTGCTTAGCAGGAAATAAAGTCTGACAGAGGCTGGCAAAAAGTTAGGCCAGAGAGGGTGTCATATTCTATACAGAGGAATGATCAAATCAATTTCTTCCAAAAAGAAAAGTGGAACCCTGATTGCTCTTCAAGCTGATGAGGGAGAGGGACTTGATCGGGGGAGGGGGAGGGAAATGGGAGGCGGTGGCGGGGAGGAGGCAGAAATCCTTAATAAATAAATAAATTTAAAAAAAATAAATAAATAAAAAAGAAAAGTGGAAATACTGAGGAATTTAAAAAGAAAGGCATTCAAATGTATTTTAGAATACTACTGTTTGAGACATCTGGGGATGGATTGCAGAAGGACAGAACCTGAGGCAGGAGGGTCAGCATGATATTGATTAAGAGAAATGGAAAATCTCAAGTCCTCGGTGGTAATGAAGTTGAAAAGAATGGAGTCCTAGGGGAAAAGTGACAGATCCCCACAGGGCTTGGGCACATCATAAAAAGGGAGGAAGTAAGACGGTTGGGGATATTATCAGATTCCTAGGATTCAGAATACACAAAGGGACATGACTTGATGAAGATTTTGAGTTCAGTTTCATTAGAGACCAGGGGAAATGGGATCCATTTAATATAGATTCAATACAGATTAGGCCCTAGTTTTTTTGTTTGTTTGTTTGTTTGTTTTAAAATAGCATTTCACGTGGATCACAAAGATGAATAAGATATCACTTGAGTATCCGCCCTTCTCAAACATGCACTTCAGTCAAACTAACAAGTGAATCTTTAACCTGATGCTGCTTGAGATTCAAGTAAGAGCAAGATTGCTGCGGCCATAGCTCCTCTCACGGAAAGGGTCACGCTGACCTTGCTTAGAATTAGTAGTGCATGTCCGCTGTGTTCAGCGAGTCCGGTTTTATCCCAGGCTTTTTCAGACCCAGGCCAGCTGGCCTTAGTGAGTTCCCAATAGGACATCCCCATTGTCTCAGTGTGTGGGTGCACCCTTCGCGGTCCTGAGTACACTCTATCTTCTTAAATCATGGACTTGATTGGGGGAGGGGAAGGGAAATGGGAGGCGGTGGCGGGGAAGAGACAGAAATCTTTAATAAATAAATAAATTTATATAAAAAAATTAGTAGTGCATGGCAGCAAATTAGCCTGATTTTTAAAAAACTGTTTATTACTGTCTTGAAATCTTCTTTAGTGTGCCTTCCCTACATGGTCTACAGCCAGGATGAGCCTTGCTGAGGCTCTGCCCTCCGCACTGGCTCTGTGCCTCAAGGCTTCCCTTTGAAGCCACTGTAAGTGCCTGAGCCTGGAAAGAAAGAAGCTGAGAATCCTAGCTCATCCCTTCCTAGTTTAGAAGGAAGTGAAGGATAAATGAATGACGGCCCAGTTCTCCCGACTCCAAGTTACCCTCGAGAGAAAAGGTCTCTCTCACAGTGATTTCCAGACCAATTCTGAGAATGTCATTTAGCTATACCCAAGTGCAAGACGAGCTGTCAGGAAGGCAATAGCACTTTGTGGGAGGAGACAGGAGGAATGATTTGATTGTGCTCTCTCCTCTAAAGTGTGATCAACTGTTTGTTGGCTAAGGGCTTTCATAGCTCACCACAACAAATTTCTCTCTTGTCAGATCATTCACGAGCAATACATTAAAATAATTTTTAGATCTTCTTTTCTTTTTAAGGCAGATTCTCATACTGTAAGTCAAGCTGACCTGGACCTCACTATATATTTCAGGGTGGCCTAAAACGTATGGTAATCCTACCGCCTCAGTCTCTATGTCCAATTTCACACACCACTGGAAAAATAAGAGAATTATTTAAGAACACTGTGAAAAGAGTTTAATAATATTTGGAGGAAGACAAAAATTTACCCTTCATTATGTACACTGCATATTCCAGTTTTCTTTCATAGACTTGCTTTACATGGAAGCATATCAACTGAATGAATACATCGCAAAGACAGAGAAGGGTAACAAAAATATAGATCTTGATAAATAATTCTTGTTGTGGTTATGTAGGAGAGAGGGCCGCTTGTTCGTGCCGGTCACCCAGAACCGAAATAATCACACAGAAACTGCGTTAATTAAAACACTGCTTGGCCCATTAGCTCTAGCTTCTTATTGGCTAACTCTTACATCTTAATTTAACTCATTTTTATTAATCTGTACATCACCACGAGATCATGGCCTGACAGCAAAGTTTCAGCACATCTATCTCCGGTGGCGGATCCATGGCATCCCCTGACTTCACCCTCTTTCTCCCAGCATTCAGTCCAGTCTTCCCCGTCTACCTAAGTTCTGCCCTATCAACAGGCCAAGGCAGTTTCTTTATTCATTAATGGTAATCACAGCACACAGAGGGTACTCCCACATCACCTCCCCTTTTCTGTTTAAATAAAGAGAAAGGCTTTAACTTTAACATGGTAAAATTACAGAAAGAAAACTTAAGACAAATTCATTTTTGGCACAGACTTCTTCTACATTTCTTCAAACAACATGGGCATCTGTAAGAAATAGTCTTACACTTATTATCAACTGCTTTGTACCATGTTTGATGATAATTAAGTGAGATACCTCTGTTTGGTTAGTGGCCCTTGATAAGTACATAGTAAATGGTGCTAGGAACCATCCCTTGTTGAAGATGGACTTTGTTGGGGTCTACACAAACTTCAAAGAACCATATGTACCTGCAAGGTTTTCCTTAGCACAGAGACTCCATTGGGTGACTAGAAACCTACTTCCTGGTGCCCATTTGGTTATGAATGATTCTATCCCATGGCCAGTCATTTCCAGTTTCACCCTTTGTAGCTGAAGGAGACTTTTTCAGAACAAAACAAAACAAAAACCAGCCTATAGGTGAACTCTCAGACAAAGCTCTTACCTCTCCTGAAGTCCTATGGGTTTCATTTTGAAGGGAGAAGGGCAGACAGAGGTGGAGGTGGCGGTTCTAATCTCAGGAGTGCATTGACCTTGAGGGTCCACGACAACATTCAGCACCTTTGGCGCCTGCTCGGGCTGGACCATGCTGTGGGCTGTCTTGGCCTCGGACTGTGCTGGCTGTAACGCAATGGGTGATAGGTGGATCTCCTGGTTTTTCTCTTTGTCTTGCCTTAAGGAAAGCTGAAACCTTTCTTTTAACCTATAAATAATCTACAAAAAGAAATATAAGGGCTTCTGTGAGATATTCGTGTCCTGGACAATGAACAGAAAACCATCTCCCCTGCCTTAGAAGACATCAAAATAAACAAACAGTGGTAAAGTAAGCCTGGCCTCTGATATAATTTCTTGTTTTTGTGCTATTGAGACTTTTACTTTAAAGAGCATGCTTGTTACATAAAATAATATCTGTATAAGGTCAAGCCAACAAGATTGATCATTGACTTAGCAGGAAGCACTAGCTAGGAGTAGGGCAGAGGTAAGGGGTATGGGGAGTGGATGGAGTGGAGGCTGGTGGAGGGGGGAGTATGGAGTAGGGTGAAGGTGTAGAGACTTACTGCCTCTAACTGGTATTTCCAGTTAGCCCATACATACACCATGAGTGTTTGGGTACATGAATATGTTCCGCCAGGATATATTCAAACAGAAATTTGTCAATGAGTTTACAAAGATGCAGGAGGACAGTTTTAAATGCATAGGAGTTTCTTGAAATGGAAGGCATTTGGAAGGAAGAGCTATGAAACATGGGCCGATGATCTTTACAGAGACGAAGAATTGTATCTGTTTATCGCAGGGAAGTAAGGCTCATAAGGTATTAATAAAAGAATAGTTATTCTCTAAGCAATAAATTCTTTTCTTGGTAAAAATGTCATTAGTCATACACCAGTTTGAGGATCTGTTAAATACTTGATCAAATGACATGTAGAACATCCAGTAAGGAATAATTTGAACAGTTAGACTTTTCTTGCTTTCCCCTTTAAATTTTAATATGTATATAGACAAAAATCAAAGTATCTTTCTGTGTTTTGCGTCCGCAGGTGTTTTGTCTGAATGTGTGTCTGTGTACCACACGCGTGGCTGGCGCCTAAAGAGGCTAGAAAATGTGCTGGATCTTCTGGAACTGGAGTGGCAGATGGTTGTGAACCGACACGTGGGTGCTGAGAATTGAACCCAGGTCTTCTGGAAGAGCAGCTGATGCTTTAACCACTGAGCCATCTCTCCAACACGAGCCATTGCTTTTGAAAGAGCGAGAGGACATGGTGGGGCACTGGTGAGCTCACAGAACATCCTGTTTCTAGACCATATCTACATATTGATGGTTGACTCCCATCTTCCCCTGCTGTGCCCTTGAGCCCCCAGTATTCCCCCTCCGACTTAGTTCTAAAGCTACCCTCTCCAGAATCACAAGTATCTCTTTCTTGTTTCCTTATTGTTACTCACATTTATTTGGCGCTGGCTCACTGATCCTTACAACTAGAAGTCTAGTGTTTTGTCAGGCGTTCTCAGGGTGTGACTTGATGAGCTAATTTGTGTGGAAGGAGAGGCGACAAGCCATTATCTGCAATTATGGAGGCGAACAGCACCCAGGGTGTCTGCTTGCAGGATGCCTCAAGATGCCGAACTCCCTGGCTTCATTTGGAGGATCCATCAGCTGAGCAGACATGAGTTTAGGAGGAAAAAAGATTTCCTGGCCCTTTCTAATCTGCTTCCCTCTAGCTAGTCATGAAATCTCTGCCTTGCCTTTTCATAGTTATTTAAAATTCTAGCCATTTCTATACTTTAAATCTCCTGTATAATTTAAGCTCTCTCTATATGCGCATGTATATGTACACATATATGAATTCATCTGAAATTGTGAAATTAATACCTTTGAAAATTTATTTTAGAACATTAAAAATATTTTTCATGTATTCCCAGAATAATGTCAAGGAAGAACCTGTTTAACAAAATATGTTTATAAAAATGGATCAGAATTAAATTAAAATACACCAATCTGAAATGAACTATCAGAGTGAGATTAATCTCCCTGAATATAATTGTACTTCATTGTGTATATTTTTATATGTATGTATGAAACTTTTAAAAATATATTTAAAAAGAGAAATGCAATTCCCTCCCAGTTAATGAACTGAGTACTTAATTGGCAAGCTGTAAATCTTGTTTGCAAGCAATTAAGAATAGAATTGGCAATGCAGAGGCATCATTAGGGGTACATATGACACAATTAGAGGCTACTTGGGATATTGAGTAAAAGAATTAGACCAAATGACAGGAGAGATAGCTCAGTGGTTAAGGGTATTTGGTGCTCTTGCAAAGTACCTGTGTTTTATTCCCAGCACATATGACAGCTAACAACTGTCTATAACTCTAGTTCAATGGGATCTGTCAATCTCTTCTGGCCTCAGCAGGCTCCTGCATGCATACAGTGCACATAAGCTCAATGATGGCACACATATATAAAAATAATAGCTAAATCTCCAGTCCAAGAGAGGGAGGAGCAATAACATCAGAAAAGAGGTCAAGACCATGATGGTGATACCCACAGACACAGCTGACCTGAGCTAGGGGAGCTCACTGACTCTGGACTGATAGTGGGGGAACCTGCATAGGACCCAACTAGGCCTTCTGAATGTGGGGGACAGTTGTGAGGCTTTGGCAGTCTGTGGGGCCACTGGCAGTGGGGCCATGATTTATCCCTACTGCTTGAACTGGAGTCTGGGAACCTTGCTCAGCCTAGATAGAGCAGGAAGGGCCTTGGTTCTGCCTGGAAGTGATGTGACTCCCCATGGGAAGCTCTAACCTTTCTGAAGAGTGGATGAGGGGGTAGGGAGAAGGGCAGGAGGGCAGGAGGGAGTATGAAGGGGGATAGCTATGTAAAATGAGAAAAGATTGTATTAAAAAATTCTTAATAAAAAAGGAAAAAAAGAATTAGACAAAAAGGAAAAAGAGAAAGGCTTCAAAACCATCAGTGTTAAGGATATGCTTTTATGCCCTGAAAGATGATCTCCTTAAGGAAAAATAATATACATATCAGGAATAACTAGACGTGCACATCATACATTGAACTACTGGGAAATTAAGGCAAACCTTTCTGCTTTGTATGCTCATTTTCTCATAACCTGAGAGTGATAATGTGGAGGAATTCATCATCTCCTACAAGGAGCAAATGAAATCTTAGATTCTTTTTTTTTTTTTCAAAACAGTGATATGTGCTTGTGATCTCAGCACCCAGAAGGCTGAGGTAGCTGCATCCAAGGCTGATATGCGTTATACATCAAGAACCTGTCTTAAATCCAAACAAGCAAGCACACTCACTTCAATGGATTGAGAACATTTCTATGACAAACATTGCTGCACATGGGGAAAACAGATGTCAATTATTAGAGTCTAGCTTCCTTCATTTACAATGTTTACTGTAAGATAACTGTACTGTGCGTTCCTGGAGCTATGGGAGAGGGGTTGCTATCTTTATCTTGTGTGCAGTAACCTAATACCCTTAACTTTCGGTTTATTTGCAGCATCCAGAGATTTTTTTTGTCACCATTCTGCAGAAACAAACACACAGTAGGGCAACACAGGTAGATGGCACACAATTGGTGAGCTTATTGTATTAAGATAAACCCAGAAGTACTAAAACAGGAGTTAATATCATTTAAAATGGGACAGCATTTCTTAACTTGCAGACAAGGCGTTATTCTGAATGAAGAAGCAAATACCTTTATATCTTTAGGATCCACTTACTAGAAGGGATGATGCACATACTTTATAGTTTAAGCTCTT
>NC_022024.1:10620427-10624163 GCF_000317375.1 Microtus ochrogaster
CTATCTATCATCTATCTATCATCTATCTATCTATCTATCTATCTATCTATCTATCTATCTATCTATCTATCTATCTATCTATCTATCTATCTACATTTTGCTTATATTTTTCATTTTGGAGACAGTCTACCATGAAAACAGGAGCCAGGACACGGTTGCCCTCAATTGTTCTTGACAGGTCACTTTATGAGTACATTAGTGTAAACAAGGTCTGGTCTAAAGTCCTCTGTTGCACAGTTCCGTGAGGAACCTTTGCCACATATTTTATAATCGGTAATCTAACCTCCGGCTTTTAGCCTGTTTCTTTGTGGTTTCCATGTAAGCTGATTCCTACGACGTTAATTCAGAAAAATCAGAATCTGGGAAAAGCCTACTGGAAATATGGCACTTAAAATACTCAAGCTATCAAGCTGATTGATAGAAAGTATGGGAAAAGATCAAGTAAGGCTCTCTCATCATGGATTTTAGCTAGAAAGCACTGTTTTTCAGCTGCCAAGTAGGGGTTTTGTCCCTCAGAGGATATTTGACAATGTCTGGAGAAACTTTGAAGGGGGGTAATGGGGCCAGGGCCAGGAGTATGGAGTGGTTCTAGGCTAGGTTGTGGGTAAACACTCTGCAGCATATGGAAAAGGAGGCCCTCCCCACCCCCGATGGAACAGTCAGCCCTCAATTCTAGTAGTGATGCTGTTGAGCAGCCCTAGGGTAAGGACTCTAAGGCTCATTTGGTTTAACTTTTTTGTTCCACAGTGAGACTGAAAGCAGCCAAACTGCTTATAGGGCCCAGCTATAAAGTCCAGAACCCACGTCTCCTGAATCCCAGGCGTGTGAGCCTTTAGCGGTTGTTTCTTTCAAATCCACCTATCCTCCTTTCTGATCTCTTTCCCCAAACTTCTGGAAGTATGTCAGAAGTGTCTCTGCACAGATTAAATCCTCAATACAATATTTGCATATTTTTCTATGAGAATTCATTTTTTTTTAAAAATAAAAACCTCATTCTTAAAGCCTAGCAGAGCAAGGACAAGTTAAGACTTTGCCTTCGTTTTTTTTTTTTTTCTTTAGAGCCTGTGTTGGGGCTTTGGGATGCATTAAAATAATTTGATGATTTGAGGAAGGAAAAGAGAAAGGAATATTGAATAAGAAGAGCTATAAAAGCTGAATTATAGTATGGGGAATATAAAATGGCAGCAGTGAGACCCAAGGAATACAGAAGCGAGAGGAAGCTAAACAAAGCCATTTGAAACATTGTGCAGTTATAATTTTCATTTTTAAAATCTCACAAGTAACAGAAAACATTGTGTTCAGACTAGGGTGTGTTCTAATTTTAAAATGATGGCCCCCGTAGACAGTGTTCTGGATGGTACTTTATAGTAAGTTATGAAAGCGTTTTCGTTTCTTCTGTTAAAGGCGTTAACATTCCTAACGCATCCTGGAAATGAATCTGTGTAGCTGTAGACACGACACACGACTGCCCATGTTCCCAGGAGCTCGGAGGTTTCCAGGACATGTGTAAAATCATGTCCAGTCCAAGGTACCAAGTGCAAATGGGTGTGCTCTTAGCACACAGTTATGGAGTAGTAAACACTTATCAGTCTTGCCTGGGTGGAGTCCGTCTGATAAACACAGGCATACTCCTGTGCTCCTGGAGCTATGTGTGGCTAGAAATGGAAGTTCATAGGATGAGTGATAGGTAGAAAGGAAACCACAGTTGACTCCTTTATGGAATCAAGCAGAGCCATAGCAGTGGACTTAGAGTTTCAAGCCAGATGAACTTGACTCTGAATTCCAATCTTCCTATCCTCCCACGCATAACCACCCATTGTTGGCTGTGAATCAAGTCACTTTATCTTTTCTGAATCCTGGTTTGCTCACCAGTGACACTAGGGACTTAAAACATTACTTTGTGTCCTGTGGTGGATTTAGGACCAGTAAGTATGCGATATGTGGAAGAAATGAATTATATTGCTGATTCCACCACTGTGAATAAGGGGGGGGGGTGTTGTAGGCTACTTCATTCATAAAAAGAATGATTTGAGCTACAGGTCTGCTTTGGAGATGATGCCAGAGTCAGTTGCATCACCTGCTTGTCCAGCTATATCTACCCCATCCCTAGAGACTCTATACATAGCAGGTTAAAAGAACGTAGCTGCTTATGTCCACTGTTGACATGGAATTAGTGAATGATGCTCAGAGTTTGACGAGCCAATACGCTATTTCCTCCCTCTGTTACCAGACCTTGACTAGAGAATCCTTTGACTTCACTCCTGTATGACTCGTCTGTGGTTCCACCATGCCTGCACTTTTATTGATACAGTTGTTTGTGATTTCTAACATCTGGCTTCTAGATATCTCTATGTATGTTTTGTCAATACGCTTATTCTTTTTAATAAGCCCGTAAGTATATCTGGAGGTCTAATTTAGATGCTAAGTGGTGTTCTTTCTATTATGTACTCAAGTTTAAGAACGAATTCTTCTCAGTAATATATTTCCTCCATCAAAAGCAGACTGAATGGAGCCAAGGTTGCCCACACATTCTTTTTTTCTCGGAAAATTCTATTTGCCTATTTGCCACCATCCCACCCACTAGGCATTCACATTTGAGAAGAGCTAAATAAGTCACACATTTGAAAATGTCATGCTTGTCTAATTTTATAGACATAAATATATACTTCTTTTTTGTAGTTTAAGGAAAGTAAACAATATGGCACATTTCAGAAATTTGGCAAGTTCTATGTTATTGTTTTAGAGCACATGTAGCCTTCCATTACAGCAATTTCCCTATACAATGTCATAATAAAAATCATTCAGTTCTCATTGCAATGCTCCGCAAGGAGGCTGGACACAAATAACAGCACTTGATGCTTCATAAGTATAATTATGGCTTAAGAAAAATTCTTAATTATAGCTTTTCCTTTGCCATAGATTCATCAAAAGTGTAGGAAAGGGTTGAACTGTGCATTTGAGAGTCCGAAAGTTTTTTCAGTACATTTCAGGACAAAATGTATATTATGTAGTTATTACTAAGAGAGTCTGGCAAAAAATTAATTTAAGATAATTTACCAGAAGCATTTGAACTTAGGAAGATGAGTTGATTTTAGAGAATCATATCTGACACATCTCTAAATGAGAACTGTGGCAAATCATATCAGATAATTTTGTTTTGCCTTAATCATATTAAAGAGTATTATTTTTCCATGAATAATCAATCCCTTCCTAACCATTGTTGGTTCCTCTGTTCCTTATAAGTGACCCTTTCACAATAAAATTTAATATAGTGTTTGAAATCAATCAATCAATCAATCATCAATCAATCATTTCTGTCATTTCTCTTATCTTATAATTACCTGCATATAAGTCAAGTGTTCTTTTTAGCTGTCTTTGTTCCCCATCCCTTAACTTGTCTCTTTCCTAGGGAGGGAACACCACTACTTAGTAAAAAAGCCAAGTGACATGGGGATTTCTTAGTATTCTCCTTCCTCCTGCTCATCAGGACCCTGCCAGTCCTGTTCCTTTGACCAACACATGGTTCTTCATCTTCTACACCTCCTCATCTCTACCCTCCCCATTCCAGTTCACCATCCTCACCTCCATCCTCCCTATCCCAGCTCACCATCATCATCTCCATCCTCACCATTTCAACTCACCATCTTCACCCCCATCCTCCCTATCCCAGCTCACCATCCTCATCCATCCTCCCCATTCCAGCTCATCATCATCATCATCATCATCATCATCATCA
>NC_022024.1:10624338-10628955 GCF_000317375.1 Microtus ochrogaster
GTCATTGTCATAAAAACCCTGAAAGGCTCTACCTGTCCTTCACACTCCCTTCTACCCCAACTACTTTCCTAAGCAGAGACCAATCTTTTAAATACACTCCCACAATCTTCATGAATGCTCTTTCTAGTTTCCCCTTAAATATGACAGTGTAGACACCCCAAGATCGTTCTGGTGCTGTCCTCTCTTCTGGACATGTTCACATCCATTTTTCTATCTCCCAAATGTCTGACTGTTCTGCCTCATCAGTCATCACTGTGCTATCTTCTTTGTGGTCCTTTCTACAATATAATATTTAACAAAGAATTGATAAATTGATAAGGTTTTTTATGTTTATGGAAAAGTAGGGTAGAAAGTACAGAGTTCCTATATATCTGTTTTATAAGTATCTTGAGTTGGTGTAGTATATTTGTTATATTTATTTATTTATTTATTTATTTTTTTAGTTTTTTGAGACAGGGTTTCTCTATAGCTTTGGAGACTGTCCTGGCACCAGCTCTTGTAGACCAGGCTGGTCCTGAACTCCCAGAGATCCGCCTGCCTCTGCCTCCTGAGGGTTATATTTATTTTTAATTCTTAAATTTTAATTAAAAAATATCCTAGAACTCCCTTTGTAGAACAGGCTATCCTAGAATACAAAGAAATCCACTTGCCTCTGTCTCCTGAGTTCTGGGATTAAAAGCATGTGCCACAATGCCTCACTAAAACGTTTATTTTATTTTATTTATTTATTTATATTTGCAATAATGGATGAACTAGTATTGATTTATTATTACTATAGGCACAGTATAGATGAGGTCACTCTTAGTGGTATGCATTTTACACATTTGATGAATTCATAATGCCATGCAATCATCACAACACAGAAGTTCATTGCCATAAAATCTATATCCTCCATACAACATCTTCATCTGCCATGTCTTGACATTCAGGGATCCTTTCAATATCGTCATTGTTTTGTGTTTCTCAGGATGTCATACAGATGAAATCATGTAGTATGTGTATTATTTGATATTTTTAAAAAACGTTAACCTTTGTATTTCTTTCCATAATAAAAACTTCAGCGAACAGTGACTTTACGTGTCTTATCCTCTCCTTTCCCACAGTAGACCCTCTGCATGAATATGTTGCTTATGGATACGTTGCCTGAATGAGTGGATGGCAACAAACCCAACAGCTGTCATCCATACTTTTGAAACATTCCTTTCTTGATTTGTTCTAGTAACATTGGAACAGGCTTATTCAGTTTGAGACATTGATGTTTTGCCAATATTTGGAAAGGAAGAGTTGGCCTTGGACCCAAGAAGTTAAGGGTGTAGTCATAATAGGTCCTTTAGTTTGAGACCAGTGCATGGTTGTACCCAGTCATGTGGGTTATCTGCACATCCCTTTGTCACAGTCACTGAATCTGAAACATATCTTACATGTCAACATAAGCTCTGTTCTTCTTCTGCTCTTTACTTCCCTGCCTATGGCCCGGCTTCCCCCAGGACTCCCCTCACTCTTGTCTTTATCCTGAATCCTACTCACAAATCATCAGAAAACCTTCAGGGTTTATCACTGTCCACTCTTCCTCACTTCTCCTCAATTCCTCTGTTTCCTCACTAGAGTGAGGGGGATTGAACACAGGGGCTGGTAAGCTTCCAGCAAGTGTTCTACTGAGCTCAGCCCAGCTCCTTCATTCCCTCAAATCCGTGAAACAGAGTAACTCTAATTGTGACTGACAAGATAGAGAACAGAGTTGGAGATTCCCTGTGATGAGGCAAAAAGAATCATACATATTATATATCCATGAGAAGGAACTACACCCTTTAAACCAGTCAGAAGTTTCTCCTATGGTTTCTGTAAAACTTTCAATCTTTTTCATTAAAATTCTTTTCCTTAATATCCACCACTTAAGATATGAAATCGCTTTTAAATTTATTTCTTAAATTATTGCTTTGATTATTGGATCAGTTTCTGAAATTCAATTTCTGATCCCAAAGGACATCATTTGAATCACTTACGGAGGGAGTTTTAGGGTGTTCCTGCTATTTCTGTATTTTGAGATCTTAGAAATATCCCTGTTTTCACTCTATGACCTTATTTGTATCCCTCGAGTTCAGATCCGCTGCTCCTCTCCTTCCTTTTAGACTGTCTCAATCTTTCTGACATAAATCCGTTTCCAGAAGCAAGAGTACAAATGAATAAAACAGCGCTTGGCAACACTGTTGACTGTAGCTAGAGTCATTAGCATGATGCCTTTGGAGGGGATGTGCAAAGCAAAAGAGGAAGCATTTCTCAAAATATGCAAAATAAAAAGAACATAACACATAGGAAAAGATATTAAACCCATTTGTAAACTTCAAACACTATGCTATGTCACAAAATTTCAAATAAAAAAAAACTCCACCACATTCAATTAGGAAGATAACCATTAACTCATTCCGTACCAAATTCAATACCAAAATCTGGTCTAATTTAGTGGGTTGGGTTTATTTGGGGTTTTACTTTTTAAAATCAGGATTTTGCTTTGTCATTTACGTAGCGTGACCTGTAGAACAATTGCAGGGCATATTTTCATTCTTATATATTATTCATCAACTGGAAATGAGGTAACAGTGAGTAGGTTACCTTCAAGGCTATAATCACTTCCATTAATGCCTGCTGTTTCTTAGAATACCTTCAAGGCCATTTAAAATAAGGAAGTCAATGCTTCCCTTGGGAGAAAGCTTTGCCCCAAAGACATACTTCTTCAAATTTTTTTTCTATCCTCCATAAAACTGACATAAGAGGAGAAATAAAGCCAGCCCAAAGTGTGCCCATGAGACTTCAGTGACGTTAAGGGCTACAGTGACCTCAGTAAATCACCTTCTAACTCTTCACACGGGGCTGCTCTAGATTCTGAGCACTTGAATGCAGTCAAGTTTCACTATAGAGGTCAGCATCCACACTTCCATACACGGTATTAGTAATCTATCATCTGCTGCCACACAACAGTCCCATGCTAACAGGATTATAGGCTGGCTTCTGCCTTTCGTCTTTCCAACATTCATTTGAGAGGCAAAATATCTACGATTAATTAAGCAGTGGGATCCGTAAAGGAGAAGACATACAGAGAAGCAAACTTACCATCAGACAGGTTACTATAATAACAAAGATGCTGAGAAAAATGACAACAGCGTAAAATCCTTCTTTGCTCCAGATTTTGTCCGCTTCGTGCTGCCCTTGCAAAACATTTTTCTTTAAAAAGCAAAACAGAAAGCCCGGTGTTAAAGGAGAGCTTGAGGGAACTGGCGCTCTTATCAGACTGTCAACATATTCTTAGCTCGTTTCCATTCAGTGTAGTAAAACACACCTCTACCCCCATCTGCCACAGCTGCTCAGGCATCCGACAGACATCCTCTGTATCAGAAGATCCTGTAAGGGAGGGGATGGGCATAGGGGACAGACTCCTGGGTGCTCGCCTCCCTCCACGTTCCGCACTGCCTCTCTTGGAAACTACCTGGTTCACAGGTGAGCCGGCTTTGTCCTTTTCTGTGCCGAGGCACTGTTTCTGAAGCTCTCTGTACTCCGAGTCCCCTCCCACGTCCACGCTGCCTTACAGCTCCGCTCGTTCAAACAAAAGTGAAACAGGTGCAAGCAAAAAGCTCGTGATGGTTTAATAAACAAGCCACGATGTCGGGACCATTTCTGTTTTGTTTGCTTCTTTCTTTAATCGTATCATTTTCCTCCTTAAATGGAACTTAACTTTGTCAAAAACCTGACTCAGGGAGCATCCCACATAGAAATTGCCTGGATATTATGCTTGATTTAAAGGAACAGGGAACACCCACAAGGTCAGAATTATTTAGTAATGAATGATAAATAAATAGAATTATTTTCATTTTTCTTGCTTTTGCTCCTTGCTTTGGTAGTGGGGCTAGAGAAGAAATATAAATTAGACGTGACTGTCTCTTGGCTCATTTACCCATTCTTCAAAACAGGACAGTACATTGGTGGATGCTCTGAATTTTTCTTTTCTGCCTTAGAAATGCTCTCTTTTTGTAGCTCAGGATGGCCTTGAACTCAAGGCAATCATCTTGCCTCAACTGCCTAGGTTCTGGGATCACAGGCATAGAACACCATACCTAAATATGAAAATGTTCTGTAAGTTAGTGATATTGTATAATTATATGTAAAGAAGTCTTGAAAAAACTTAGGTGGTATCTGAGTAGGAAAAACATTAAACCTCTATCAAGCAAAATACTCCCATTCACTTTTAAGACCGTTTTACAATCCTCAGGCAAGGCACGTGCCTATACTTGAGTATCAACTCCAAAGATGAAGAAAGTCCCAAATTAAAACCTATATTCTAGGTGCCTAAATTTTGAGATAATTTCTAGTTATTTTTAAGGTTAAAAAAAGCACATTTAGCCCTTTTAAATTAGATTAAAAATATTTACCTTAAAAACCACTTTATGGAAATTTTAATCGCTGCACACAATCAAATTTTCGTAGAAAGATGGGCAAGAAAACTTTGAATTCAATTACAATGATGCAAACCACTTGGGGAGAGACTTATTTAGGTACTCACGATACAACCTTTCACTTTTCCTAGTCAGATGGATAGGTAAGGGAATATATAATATATATATTATA
>NC_022024.1:10629125-10633321 GCF_000317375.1 Microtus ochrogaster
TCTGCTGGAAATACTGTGTCCCAGCTAGCCTTTTTTTTTTTAAAAAACACAGCTAGAAGCTAATAGAAAAGAAAACTATTGTCGGAATCAAGAATAGAATTGAAGTTTTTCTCAGGCAACTAAATGGCATCCATTGTTTGCTATAAAGGCAAACTAGTTAAGTCTTCACTGAGGCAGCATGCATTTGTCAAATTTAAGTACAAAGGATTTGGGTTTAAACTCATGTGGAATTTGAAAAAAGGGTGGGAAGGGCGCAGCAAGTGCTGTGCTCCAAATGTGGTTGGGTCCATTTTCCTCCCGGAGGCTCTACAGTTCTCAAAGCACAAACATGTTCCTTTCTGTGGAAGACAGATCTGTTTTGATTCTTTTCTTTTTAAAAGTGAAGCACCGATAATGGAAGAATTATCCTGCCCCCTCCCGTGCCCCACCCTTGGCTAAGAAAATAAAATAAGACTCTTGTTTTGAACTGGAACTTAGTCACTGCACATTCTTGGTAAATAGATTTTCTTCTGAGTCACGCTGTCCCTGCTGAGTGCTGCTATATCTGTACGGAGATCTAAACAGCCCGATAAGGGCTGGTAATAAAGGAAAAGTTTATAGTCGAGAGCCCACACATCAAAAGACTGCAGTTCCCAGTAACCTCCCATCTAGCCTTTGCATAGGGTGAACCCAATGGCCCTTAGATTTTGTCAGGGCTATGGGTTCAATAATTCACAGACTCCCAGGCCAGGTCAAGCTAATGCCATCCCAACATCTTTATGACTGATGTCGTAGCCGTGTTGCCCTGCCCTTTAGGGCAGTGAAATTAGCTGCTGTGCTTTATTGTTTAAAAAATGGAGACATTTCCTTTGACGATGACCTCCTTAGCTGCTCTGTAACTCGATATCATGTAGTTGGTTCTGCCCTCCGCTCCACCTCCCCCAACTTCTTTCGCTCTTTGTTTCTCTTCGCCTTTTCCATTTTCTTTCCAGTTCCTCTTATCAGGGAAGATGGTCCAGAGGCAGGGATGACAGGAGGCACAGCTTGTTGGGGGAGATGAAGCCTAAAGGATGAAATGGAAATGTTCTAAACGGTCTGGCTCATTTGATGAGGGCAGATCGAGGAGATGCACCTCACAATGGTCTGGTTTGGTTGGATTACCACTAGATGTCAAGTGTATTTGGCACAATGCAAGCACTTGATCTGCACCTGATCCAGTATTCCAAGGCCGATGCTACATGCCTTCAGAATGGTGTGCCAAGTCTGGAACTCTTTACACTTGCCTGCTGGCTAATGTTCTGAGTTTGAAGGAATGATCACCCAACTCACAAACTGTGGTTCCTACTTTACACAATATGATTTTTCTCTTTGTAAATATTCCATCAGTTCTTCAGCCTGTTATTTAAGGAAGGCAACTTCCTCTTTTGAAATACAGTTGTGAGGAACTGGAGTAATTTGCAAATAAAGAAAAATAAAAACCTAAATAATGTGGAACTTAATGCTTTAATAAATAGCTAACAATTTCTGGAAAATTGTAAATAAGATAAAAACTAAAAAGGTGAATATAATTTTATTTCTCTGGAACTTACGGTGAAAGAGGAAGTATTTTTTATCTGTACAGGTTTCTTATAATAAAACAGTATTTGCTTATAGTGTTCTAGGTACCACATACCTAGAACATATATGTAAATATATGTTGTATATGATGTGATGGCTCCCGTCTGTAGCCCCAGCACTGGGAAGCCTGAGGCAGGAGGATTATCAAGAGACCTAGGAGATCTTAAGATCCTGGACAACTAGCTACAGAGTGACACCCTGTCTTAAGACCCTTTACTTCAGCAAAGAAAGAAAAGAACTCTTTCCCTCAAGAAACTCAGATTGGAAACAGATGATTAACGAAGTTAGTTCTCTATTTGGTATTTTTCTTTGGTTTCTGAGTCATTTCCAATAAAAAAAAAAACCCAGGAACATAAAGAAAGAGTAGCAAAAACACATTGTTCCATGAAGGTAATTATCATAAGTTTAGGAATAGATGTTTTGAAACATCGGCGTGAAATACTGCAAACAGATGGACTGCAGTATTCTTTCTCTTCCTGTGAATGGCTATACTGCCGTAATAAGATACATTTTCAGGATTGCTAGGTAAGGCAGGGTTGAGACACAAACTGTTGTAAAGCCTTAGCTGTGGGAGAAGAATAAAGACACGGGAAACCTAGACAGGAGCCCTGGTAGGCTCACAGCTCTGTTCCTCATCATTTCTGCCCTGCAACGCCCCTCCTGCTGAACGTGAAACAAGCCCTGGGGACCTGCGCACTGCAGACACTGTGTTCCTTGGCTTTCTCCTGGTTACGTTCAGTTTCAGGGCTGTGCCTTTTAGAACCACTGAGCAAAAGGTTCAAACAGGCCATCACGCCTTGACGAAAGCCCCTTCCAGCCAACTCAAACACTCAATGGGGTCTTATACTGAGTATTTCACAGCTTATACAATTCTTAGATTTTTTTTTTGATTTGAACAAATTTATGAGAAAACATCATATTTTGGTCACTAAATACACTTGCTATTTAAGTTCAAGGCAGGTTTTGCCCAACAGCTTTCTGATTGGTGGTCCGGGTAGGCTGCTCCTTCACTGTAGTTACATGTCAGGAGACCCCCCCCCCCCCAAGTACTCGATTTTTTAAAAATATATTCTTATCATGTGCTTATTTTAATGTTTATCTCATTGCTATATGAAAGTGATGTTGTGAACTTCCTACTTTTTAAATTAAAGGACACATTTTAATGAGTTCTGTTCGAAGAATGGTCTTCACACTCTGGCTGTGATCTTTCCATTCTAAAGTCACCAGGTTGTATCTATTTGCTCTCTGTGAACACAATTCAATTAATGTAAGAATCAAGCTCCGTATTTCTTGACTTGTTTACTTGTCTTCCAAACTTTGGGCTATTTGTTTACACAGCTTTTCAGATTCTGGCCACTGCAATGGAGAATGAAATTAAAACAGTGACAAAATGACACAGCCTGTCCCATGGAGAAACCTACAGGACAGACACACAGAAGACCCACAGAGCAGGAGGGGTTTCTGCTCTAGGCTCCATGGGGACATGATGGAACAAGCACCCATGCTCTTGAAGGAATGATGGAAGGCTGTGCCGTTAAACAGGCTGATGATTCCGAAAGGTGTGCAGAAAGACCAGGTTGCAAGCGTGGAGGAATGGGGTTGGAGGTCATGATAGCTAAGACAATTAGACTTGCTCTAACATAATCTATGGACCCACTCAGTAGTTATGAAGCCCGGCACACGGAGGACTGTGCACCTTACTAAGATGGACTGCATGCTATTGTATTTTGAAACCAAAGAATCACGAAATTTGGAGAGCAAGCCATGTTTACAAAAGAGAAGATTACTCTGGTGGCAAAAAAAGAGGCAATTTTTGTGCAGGAGGGAGAGGGAAAAAAACCCCAAAGCAATGAGAAGGGGTGTGAGTAAAAGGGTGGCTGTCTTGGTTCAGTAGTGACATAAGGTTTGTTCTCCTATCTATGGTTTCTTCACCTGCAAATTCAGCAAACTGTGAACAGATAATATTAGTAAAGAAAATTCATCTTCAGTTCACCCATACACGTTCTTGTCATTCTTCCTTAGATAATCACTTAAGCAACCTATACATTTCAGTTACATTATATTATGTATTATAAATAATGTGGTTAAGATTTGATGCATGTGGAAGCATGTTCATAGGGTACATGTGAATATAACTTTACTTAGGAAATTGAGCATCCAAAGATTTTGGTATACGTTGGTGTCCTGGATCCAATCTCCTGTGCACACCAAAGGATGGCATATTCTCAATATTATGTCATCTGTATTCAAATCACTTTTGTTTGGTACAAACAAAATCTGAGGATTTTCATACATGCTTAAAAAATTTAATCCATATGTCCAGCCCATCAGATAAGGACTGTATCCATTCGGAATATGGAGAAACTGAGGCTTCGGGCAGTTGACACTACCAAAAGCAACAATTCTCCCAGAGCCAAATTGTCCAGCCAACATCCGAATGGTTGAGTACTAAGGTTTTTAATGTAGTACCTATGTATCAGCTGCAATGAAAGGCGGTGGGGCTTACTGGAAAGAGGAATAATATCAGCATAGGATAGGGATTGATTTTGATTTCTTTAGAGTGTTTCACTCTGTAGCTCAGGCTGGTCAGGGACTCTCTG
>NC_022024.1:10633572-10636440 GCF_000317375.1 Microtus ochrogaster
CTCCCTCCCTCCCTCCCTCTTTCCCCCTTCTTTTTCTTTCTCTTTCTTTCTGTACCGGGGTTTGAACCCAGGACCTAACAAGATGCGTGTTGGTTTATACTGTACTCTTGAATTACTTTGAGACAGTTGCTTAATTTCTCTGCACCCCACTTTCTGTGTGTACTGTTTTCCCTCAAAGCCAAATTCTGTGAATTTGTGAACTGAATTTGCGTCTACTTAGAATGCTGGTCATTCTGATGAATTTGATTTTGATAGGAGAGATAGAGGAGTTATTCACTCCTGAGGGAAAATAGAAGAGATGGCAGGGAAACCATTTTTAAGTATCAAATTTAGAAAATACCATGAAGAAAATATTCAGAGTTTTTACACATAGGGAAAAGCATATAAACATATTTCACATAATCTCAAATCATGGTGTGTGTGTGTGATGTGTATTTTGTGACTTTTTTTTTGCCAATAAACATGATGATGAAGGGTTCACCTGTTGAGGAAGAAAGTCCAGAGTGGAGATTTTGTTTTGTTTTGTTTTGCAAATCAGTTTCACAGGTGAGCAAATGACAAACCCATCTAACTGATCTTTCTTGTAGACAGTTTACTGCTGATTAAAATAAATAATTACAAGGTCACAGATTTCAAGAATCAGCATCAGATAACGAAACATTACCATGAAAGGTAAATTTGCTTAAGGAAAACACAGAAACTGTGAAGTGTACTGGGTTCTGACCTTTAGGAAAATTGCTGGTTTAAAATCTACAGGCTCGAAAAAACAAACAAAGAAACAAGTCCACAGGCAACTAAGGGCTTTTGTCTCAACACCTCACGGGTTGGATTAGCAAATCCTGCTAACTGTAGATTTTTTTTTTTTTAATGAACTTCTCTGTGCAATGCCATACCTCAGGGGAGATGTCTGTAATTCCAAACTGCCGTAAATTCTGTTGCAAAACATCGACGTTAAGTGAACGCAGCACTTCTTCAGCCTGCAGGGCTTGCGGGTCTCCCGGTTTCCCGTTCACAGGAGATACAAACAACTCAACTTGGCGCTTCTTTTCCTGGTGGACACCGTTGGGGTATGTTAAAGACAATCGGAAAATGGTGGGGGAAATGTGTACCTGTTCCTTACAAACACTGAAGTCAGGTTTCGAGAATTAAGTCATGGCAGAGAACAATGTGAACTGACTAATCACTCACAGAATTTCTGTAGCCAGTGTGAAATACAAAATTTTCGAATGGCCTGACTTTGGTTAGTTAGTACTCAGAATATGAAATTTCATATTTCACTAGATAATAACTTATTGTTGGTCTCAAATTTTAATTATATATTTATATATAATCTGTTCTTAACTTCAGAAGGTATCCTGATGGTTACATTGGCTAACATAGGCTGACCCTGATATCTGCATCCTCCTGCCTCAGCCTCCTTAGTGCTAGAATTAAAGGTGTGTACTAACTTAACATATATTTCTCAGATGCTTCCTGAATACTTATGCTTAAAGACATAGTTTAAAGTCCAATGAGTTAGATAAATCCTGGACTGGAGAGATGGTTCAGTGGTTAAGAGCACTGGCTGCTCTTCCAGAGGTCTGGAGTTCAATTCCAGCAATCACAACCATCTGTAATGAGATCTACCGCCCTCTTCTGGCAGGGAGGTATACATGCAGGCAGAACATAGTATACAGAATAAATAAATCTTACTTAAAAAAAAAAACCGAGCGCTGGTCAGTGGCGCGTGTTTTCAATCCCAGTATTTGGGAAGCAGAGGCAGGCGGGTCTCTGAGTTTGAGGCCAGCTCTGGTTTACAGAGCGAGTTTCAGGACAGGCTCCAAAGCTACAGAGAAACCCTGTCTCAAAAAAACAAAAACCCAAAACAAAATAAACAAACAAACATGGCATGCTTCTATAAAACTATATCTACAAAAATAGGTAATATGGTAACTCATCAGTCATGGAGACTTTGATGATGAAAAGCAAGTTTGAATTCTGAGAATGTGAAAGTTTGCTCCTTACAATGAGACGGTTGATGTGCACTTGCTGGGGTAAGAGTCCCAACGCTGTCGCTACTCCTTGGCGGAAGATCCGAAGCAAGGTTATGTTAAGCTTGGTTATATCCATTTGCAGTGTCTGGAAAACAAAGACAGAAAATATACAAGCTCAAGTGAACACTTCATTTTGGACAGCCAGTTTGTCACTCGTAACTGGCTACAACAGTTTGGGAGTGTTTGTAAATTCACATTTTGGGTGCTAATATTGATACAAATAAAATCATAGGCATACTTTATGTGAAATTTTACATGGTATTAGTTAAAACATGGCACATAATGCAATAAAACAATTCATCTCGTTATTTAAAAACATAAGTAAAATGGTCATTTTAAAATGAATTCCATTGCAATATGGCTTAATCTACTTTGCTCTTCTTTTAGATGAAAGAATGAAGTCTGTGGCCAAGCCTGTTTCTAAGCTGAAGTCACCGAGAAGGATGATAAATAAGTTCCATAAGGCTTGAGCTGGCAGTTTCTGTATATAGCAATCTGCTGCCAGTGCCAGGCAAACAAATTGAGGCACAGTACGTATTTACTCTGGTGGAGAAGCCGGTGATACTAATGATGTGTTCTAAGGTAGTCTGTGCTCATTCATCGCTTGGGAAAACACTCCTAACAAGTCTAAACAGTAAAACTTTCCAGAGTTACAAGCCACCTTATGATAGTAGTAATACAGCCTAAGACAGCAGCGCTTTGCTGTACGTAAACCAGGGAGGAATTTACTGTGTTTTTGAAATTGGACCATGAGGCTCGAAGAGTTGGTTCAGCAGAGGAAAACATTTCAGGCTTATACAAAGGACCCAGCTTCTGTTCCCAGCCTTTTTTTTTT
>NC_022024.1:10636801-10663091 GCF_000317375.1 Microtus ochrogaster
ATAGATAGGTAGGTAGGGAGAGAGAAATAGAGATAGATAGGGAGAGAGGGAGATAGGGAGAGAGAGAAAGAGATAGAGATAGGGAGAGAGAGATATCTTAAAAACCTGCCTCATAGTGATTCAAGATAAGTACTTCTAAGAAAGGGAAACTGAATCTTATGCATTTCCTGTATTCTATTACTGTTGAGTTCATTGCTTTGAGAGGAGTAGATTAGTATAACTAAGTGTTGGATGGCTCTTCTCATCCATCTGTTGAAGAGATTGCTTTGCATCTATAATCTACTCTAGGGTAAGGAATCTTTAAGGGGGGACTCTCTCAACTGACTTTAAAAAGGGAATGATGGAATAACATTGCTTTGAGAATTTGTAGGCCTGCTAGGAAATTATATATTCCGTACATATAACCTTGTGAGGCTAAATGATTGGAAACGGCCAAGTGCTCGATGTGACAGGAACAGGGGTATTAACAGTTTGGGAATATAAAGAGGTGTAATGGGTCCCAGTCAAAGTGGTAGGCTCACCTACTTTCCGGGCTGCATTTCCAGAAATACCTTAGGGTATTTTAATGCCTGCATAGGGGTGGGGGCCCTCTATCTTGTTACAGAGGTGAGCAAATTGAGGCTTGAAGCAGAGCAGAGGCTCTAAAAGATTCTGCCTGGTAACACACATCCGCTCCCTTCTGGGGACGGCAAAAGGAGAATTTCATCAGAAATGGTCTGAAAAGCTGTATCCACACCGTCAACAACACTTTCAAAACAATCATATATTTGTGTTTGTGCTATCTATTGTGAAAGAACAGAAATATGTTGTCTTGGGGTTACGGAGATAAGAGTTTAGATCAAAGTATGAGTAGATCCTTGATCCCTCACTTGTCTCCAAGGGAGAATCTTCCTTGTCTTCTAGTTTCCATTGTTTGGGGAAAAATTTTGGTATTGCTTGCCCTGCAGTGCTAGCTTTTGCCTGAAGCATCACATGGTTGTTCTGTGACTCTCCCCTCTTTAAGTAGCGGTGTCCAGTTTTCTCCTTCTATCAGGGCTGATCATATCGAATAAGGAACTCTCCCTACTCTAGTATGACTTTAATAACTTATACTCGCAATAACCCTACTTCTAAATAAACTCATATCCGTGGTATTAGGGAGTTAGAACTCCAACGTAAGGATCTTGAGGGGATAAAATTAAACTACACATAAGGACTAAGTCAGAATTCTTAGAAAAGAAATTGCCAGGTTTTAGCCAGGGAATTAACTAAGGATCTCAGTGTTTTTGCTGCTTTCTCTGGCTGTAAGTCTATGCAAACTGCAGATTCAGCTGAGTCCTGGGTGTTCACCCCTGAGAAGAGCTGCTCTTGGAGAACTGATTGGATAGTCAGACAAAGCCATTAGTGAAACACTTTAACTTAAAAGTGGTGTGCAATCTTGATCTCAGTCTAGGTAAAGGTACTGTCAGTACCTGGGTAGGCTGAAGGGAGAGGTTGAAGAGCACAGCCACAATTAAAAAGGATTTTTCTATAGACAAAAGTTTGTCTTGCCCTGCCCTGCAGTCATTCATTCCCAAAGAAACACATACAGGCTTATATTAATCCTAAACTGTTTGGCCTATTAGCTCAGGTATATTATTAACTAGCTCTCTCTTACAACTTAAATTCACCCATAATTCTTATCTATGTTTAGATACACGGGTTGGTACCTTTTCTCAGTAAGGCATTCCCGTCTTCCTTCCTCTGCATCTGGCTGGTGACCGACTCTCTGCCTTTCCTCTTTACAGAATTATCTTAGTCTGGTTGCCCTGCCTAGACTTCCTGCCTGGCTACTGGCCAATCAGTGTTTTATTAAATCAATGAGAGTGACAGATCTTTACAGGGTACAAAGCATTATCCCACAGCATTGTCCCCTTGAGCATTCACTACACCCTGTCACTACAGTTTCCACTGAACTTGGGGTCTGTGTCTTCTATCTTAATAAGATGTGACCCTCTTCTTTCAGAGAGTGATTCTTTATGGCATGAAAATCATGTAATGGCAGCTGCAGAGATGGCTCAACAGTTAAAGGCATGTACTACTTTTGCAAGGGACCCAAGTTTGGTTCCCAGCATCCAAGTCAAATCACCTGTGATGCTAGCTTCTTCTGGCCTTGCTGTGCACTTCACTCATGTTTGTATATACTCTGACACAGATACCTGCATATACACTTAATTAAAAAAAATAAAACATTTAAAGCTCATGTAGTGATCTGTATGTGTTTGTATATTATTTACTATATTTTTAATCGCTTAAAGCTGCTTCCTGTAAGTCAATAACAATTTAATATAGAAAGTAAAACTTGAGTTAAGCCTTCAAGGACCAGTAGGATTTAGATACCAGTGGTGGTTTTCAGTTTATAGTTAGCCTATAGTTTCAAGCTTAATTCCTTTTTCTACCTATGAAAACCCAGTTTACCTGATAGCTCCCAATAACAAAGACTTCTTTTCCTCCTAAAGCCTGCCGTGTAAAAAACTGATGGCAAATGGAAGCTGTTGCTAGATCTCAGAGACTATATGACAGCTATTTACGTGACTAAAGGTAGAAGTCCGAGCTAACATCCCTGAAACACTGATGAGGAGCCACTGAGTTCTGGCTTGCCCACTGTGTTTTTCAGGCAGGCTGAGTAGGCAGGCACTGTCTCTGGTCCCCAAGGGCAGGATTTGGAGTTGCAATCAACCCTGGGAACTGAGAGACAAGGGGGTTGTGTAAACCCTTGAGAGCTCAATTCCCAGGGCCATGATTAACAGAGGCTTGTCACTGTGGAAACGGTATTAAAGTCTCAAATGGGAAGTAAAATAGGAACTCAAGATTAAAATCACTCAACAAAACAACTTTGTAAGATGGTAAAAGCTATGCCTTTGAACCAGAAATTTGAATGACCCAGCTAAATGCACAGAGGTAATCAGCTGAAATTAGAACCCTCTGGCTTGCTGCAGCAAACATTTGAATAATTTGCCTCTGGTCTCTGCTTGTCTGGAAGACTTGGATTCCACAGAGCACGCACGGACCTCTGACGATTACCCCATAAACTAAGTGATGCTAAAGTATAGATTCAATAGATATATGTGTATTTGGGGTCCTCATACATGCCAGACAGAGTGTGAGTACAAATTTGGAAAAAAGAAAGGATTCTTAACCAATTGACAATTTTATTTCCAACAGAAGAGGAGCGTGGCTTCCTGTAGTTAATGGGTATATGCCACCTTGCCACCTACATCTCTGTGAATAGGTATTGGAAGCGTTTAGCTCCTTCTGTGCTGTTGCATATAGGTTTGAATGAGATAAAGCAGAAATTTCTAAGGCATATAATAAGGCTATAGCTTCATTTTAAAGTTACCATAAAATAGCTTATGATATATTTTAGCTTGAATTCTAAGACCCACTTGATTGTTTCTATGATTAAAGATTTCCATTTCAAGCAGAAATGGAAATTCTAAATGGGAACCTTAAGATATTTTATAGCAGTCAGTCACTCACACAGTTGCTATGTTCATGAGTTTGGATCTAAAATGTCCCTCAGAGGCCACATGCTAATGATTTAGTGACCTGGTCCTGAGCCTTAATAAGTGGAGCCTAGTGGGAGGAAGTTAGATCAAGCTGACGTGTCCTTGGAGGAAGTCCCCAAGCTCTAGCCCCTTCTCTTTCTTTGCTTACTGTCTCCAGGTTTTGAGTAATTTATACTATACCACCGTGCCAAAGCCCCCAAAGCAATAGGCCAACTGACCATGGGCTGAAGCTTGCAATAGTGTTATAGTAACAGAAACTAACATGTTACATAAGGGAAAATTGGGTGCTAAATCCCTAAAATCCTTGAGAGAAATTCTGTTTCCCCATAGTCGCAAAGAAGTCTACTTTGTTAAGCACCCCCTTCTTGGTCTCAGTGAGTCTCTATTCCTGACTGTGTTCTCAGTGATTGAACCCCTGTATTTGGTTAGGATTTGTATTGGCAAGTGATTTCCAGAACAATTTTTCTGTTGTGTCTTTGAACTAAGCAGAGAACTTCTGTTCCTTTGACGCATTTGTAGGGATACTCAGTCCTGTCTTATCACTCTGTGTTGCCATTTGCTTCTGTTTACATCTGCACTCCACATTTCTATTCTTCTCTGCTGTGTGTCTTACTACGTAGATATTCCACTTGGGCTTCTAACCCAACATTAAGAAACTCAGTCACTTCTTCCTCTCTCTACCCACAACTAAATTGTCTTCTCTTTACATGTTTTATATGGTGAAGTTTCATATTTGGTAGTCCTTTTGATTGACTTCTTTCATATTTTTCGCTATTATGACAGCGAATTGGCAGTGTCTATTCTACTGTCTGTTGTCAGATAATATCTCATCTCTCTGTTCTTCTTTCTCAGTCTCTCCTGAATGACCAACCATTTTATCTTCGTCTATATTTTATATTTTAATCATATTAGTTCAGATCTGTCATCATCATCATCATCATCATCATCATCATCATCATCATCTCTCTCTCTCTCTCTCTCTCTCTCTGTGTGTGTGTGTGTGTGTGTGTGTGTGTGCCTGTGCATGCCCAATTATGCCATGGAGGCGTGTAGAGGTCAGAAGAACACTCAGTTTCAGTTGGCTCTTTCTTCCTACCATTCGTGTGCTCCAGGAAATTCAACTCAAGTCACCAGGCTTGGTAGCAAGTGCCTTTACCCAGTGAAACTTCTTAGTGGGCCCATCTAATTAATTTTCCATTATGAACACCATAATGATATGTCCAAAATGCTAGTCCATTCAATTGCAGTTATATAGTCAAAATACTTAAAAGAGCCCTCAGTTTTTAAATGGTCTCTGGTTAACCAAACTTGAGTGCTCTTCCCATCTTAACCTCACCCATCTATCTATTACATACATTACACTCTATACATTGTGCTCACACCTGAAGCTTGTAAACATGCTATTCTCTCCCCCACCCGCAGAGTCAATTCACATATGCCTAGCTGGCAAAGGGCTGGTCCCTCTCCTTGGAATCTCGGTTCCTTTCTTAGAAGGATTCTACCATTCCTGTGCTCTTCATTTGAATGTATCTTTTATATAGCTGGATTTAAGTATCTGTTACTTTTTAGTGAGGCTCAGGAGTGCTATACTTTTGAAGGCATTTTATCTTTGAAATTATGTTTATGATGCTTTTAGTAACAAATGACATCTTGCCTGGATATTGGATTCTTAATTCAATCCCTATTTTTATTTTTTGCCTTGGAAAGCTGCTGCTATTATTCCAATGCCTTCTGGCAATTAAAGTTATTGTAAAATATACCCCAAGTTGAGGCTAGCCTTGCAGCAGATAACTTACTTTTTCTGCCTGCAATCTCATAAGATCCTCTGTCTCTAAATTTAAGCACACACACAGACACAGAACTTTCTCACACTGTTTCCTTGGTATGATAGTTCCTGTAATGTGGAATTTCTTTGAAATCTATAGAATCTAGACTTTATTGCAGAAATACTTTCTTGCACTATATGTGGATGATTTGTTTCTAAATATTTTAATCTCACATTCAAATACAGTTGAGCCAAAATATACTGTATTTCTTTCTAGCCACACTGTTTGTATATTCTCCTTGCTAGATGTTTACATACTTCTATTCAGGTGACACTTTTTTTTTCTATCCTGCTCTCTCTGTCCTTTCCCTTTCCTTGGTTTCTAGTGTAGTTTCAATTTCTCTAATGTATTTTTTATTAACTTTTAAACTTTTCCGTGGTGTATGATGAAAACTTCACATGGTGTATGATGAAATATAGTCATATACATTCCCAATATCTTACCCCCAACTCCTGCCATATACCTCCACCATGACCTCTCTCAACTCAATGACTCACTAAATCCAGTTACTGCTGCCCCTATGTGCTTGGATGTGGGGCCACCCACTGTGTCCATGGCCACATTCTCAGAAAAGAATGATTTTCTCTCCTCAGAAAGTATCCAGGTCAGGGGTTCCACAGAAGGGGTGGGACTTGAGCATCATCTACCTCATCTGTCCTGGAATTTTTGTTGCCCTGTGCGGGTGACTACATCTATGAGTTCACGAGGGTCATAGCTATGTCTTGTCCAGAAGACAGAATTTCACAGCCTTTCCCCACATCCTCTGGCTCTTATATTCTTTCTGCCTCTGTGTCCCCTTAGCCTTGTGATGGGTGCCCAATTTAGGGATGAGCTTGATTTATCTTTTGTTTTCTGCCATCTTGGTCTTTAGGATTTTTCTAGGTTGGTGAACTGCTCAACTGAACACCACCAAGAGTGAGCCCTTGACTTCTACACAGGACCGGGATTCTCTCCATTGTCTAAACAGGGGATCATACATGTAAAACTTCTCTTGAAAGTTTCTTTGCCTTTTGCATATCTCTTAAAATACTTTATTTTACCCCTGAGTTTAGTCTGCCTCTCTCTGTCTTTCTGTCTCCCTTTCAATCCTCCAGTGACTTTCTATCATATTTAGAATTATATTCTTATGTGGTCTTCAGGCCCTACTTGGTCTGGCCCCTGTTGACTCTGATTCTTTCCTAATATTCCCCATCCAGGTCGTTCTGTCCTCACAGGGCCTCAGCAAACTATGAGCATTTTGACCATATTGCCTTGTCCTTAACTTGCCTGCTGCTTCTAAGATTTTCTAACGCTAATGTGTGGCAGCTCTTTCTGGTCTTTCAGTTCTCTATTTAAACTTCGCTTCCTCAGAGAAGCCTTCCTATGTGGCTGGTCTCTGCCACATTATTCCATTTCCAGATGGCATTTATTATTGACCAACATGTCGTATTTACTAGTTTGTATTCTCCCAATAGAACTCTATTATATGGGAACGTGTCTATCTAGTTCAGACATCTCCTCCATTACCAGGCACATAATAGGTATTGAATAAATCTTTGTGCAGCTAAAGAATAAGAACCATCATAATCAACACTGTGCTGTTACTGAGTGAAAGAGGGTAACTTATGTAGTAGGCTTAGGAAGGGTGATGGAAAACAGGACTCTGCTCTAGACAGGTTCTGCTCAGTTGAGAAATATGCACTTTAGAAATATGCAGAATTAATTTTGAATATTTCACATTTTATATATAATACAGTTCTGATGCCTTGATCATTATATATTTAAGGGAAGCAGAAAAATACCCAAAGATAATCTTTTTTTCTGTTTTTTAATTGAAAATAGAATTTTTTCATACACTATATTCTGATTATTTTTCCCTCTCTCAACTCCTCCTAGATCATCTCCACCTCTCTTCTCACCCCAGTTCACAATTGTTTGAAGATAATTTCTATGCAAAGTTAATGGTATTTCCATATTCCTGTTGTTTTGGTTTTGGACATAAACATTCTATTGTAGTTATGGGTCACAGAATTCATGTATTTGGAGGTCAGGGAGGTGGCCCAGTGGTTATGAATATGTACTGACCTTTCTGCAGACTGGAGTTCAGTTCCCAGCACCCCACCCAGTGGCTCGCCATTGCTCGTGATGACAGCTACAAAAAATCCATTATCCCTTGGCTTTTGTGAGCACATGTATTCACATGCACATGCCCCCACATAGTCAGATATCTATTTATATCTATATCTATATCCAAGAGAAAGTAAATCTTTGCTATTTTGTTAACACAAACTACGATGCAGGTAATGGGCAGTAGTGAGTGAGAACAGACATAAATTTCTTGTTTGTTAAAGGTAAGACATGGGGCAGGATTCTCTTGACCTTTATGCTTACACATTTAGAAGCTTTTGTTCTGTCTGCTTTGGAAATTGCTAGAATGACAGGATAATCGAACAAATAATTATGCTTGCGTATTTAGAAGCTGCAGGTAGATAAGCAAATACCAAATAAGTTTTGTACATCAATAAATTATAGTTAGGAACACAGGAGGATGAGAAAGATTTGGGGTCAAACTGGAATGGGTAATTTCTATTGAACCTGAACTCTCCAGGAATTTATATATCAACTGGGGGTGAGATATGTACTCTTTTTTTATGAGAATAACTTTTAAAACTCTGGGAAACACATAAAAATTTAGGGAGAAAAATGGAAAACAGCTAGAACTGGCAGATGACAGATCCTTGGTAGACTTAGCTCTTACCAATATGAATTTATTGTATATTAACGCTGAAAACAATTCTTTCAGTGAGCTTCTTCTCTGGATATTCAGAACAAAGAGAAATGGAGTAGTGACTTCACTGCTCAAATGGAGGCCCAAAGCTTATTGACTAGAACAATTAATACCATCAGGGCAGGAAGTGGCCTGATTGTGTTGGGCCACTTTATTCTGATTGATTTTCACATCTATCAAGGAGTTTTACCCGAAAGTCAATCAGGCAATCAGAAAAGAGGAAAACACAATGCTCAAATTATTTCACTGCCACAAAATTATATATTTTGTTTTATATGTGAGTCAGAATATCAGGTTTTAAGAAGGTCTGCTGACTCTGGCCTCTCCATCTCTCTTTATTCTTCAACCAGTTCAGTAGGGTATGGAAGAGTCTTTATAGTTGTTGGTTTAAATTTATATTCATCTTGCGTCTTTTTCTCCCACTGCAAATTAAGTGCCAATAAAAAAGCATCCAAATTTAGCAACTTAGGTTAGAATCCCTTAGCTGCTTCATCTGGAAAGCCCTGTATAACCTAGTTTTCTCTTTATTTCATTAATCTCTCTCCTCTGCTTTAATTTTACCTCTTAATTAATTAGTGCCCTCTTTCACTCATCTTGTCCTGTGATAAGCCTTTCTCTTTTGCCTCTAAAGATTTCTTCAATCTCCTAGTTAGCCCTTTTGTATACATTTCCCTGAGATCTAAATTTATATAATTATAATAGGCTTTATCATAATAATAAATTATTTTTAAAAATCATAAAGTAATGAGAACCTTGACCTTCTTGAGTACATATTCACTGGGGGAGAAAGAGCTTGTATAAATTAGAGAATTTATACCACATATTCTTATGATATGTTCGTCTTTGTGCTTTGTGATTTTGTATTATCTAAACTTGTAGAAAGTTACACACACACACACACACACACACACACACACACACACACACACGGTGAGATTGAGAGCGCGAGAGATAGAGACTTAACACAAAACCCAAGATGGAAGAAAAGCAGTGACTTAACCATGATTAAATTTATCCTGCGTACAGTCAGTGAATGTAAGAGCAAGTTACTCGCTTCAACAGACTTTTCAAGTCTCATTATTGTACGTTCCGGTCAACAGAAGTTTCTGCTTTCATCTCCCTGATTCTGTTTCCTCTTCTGTATTGATATTTTCACCTATTGTTATTCCTTGTGTTCTATTTCATTCCCCCCTTGGGTTGCTTCTACTTCTCTTGTTTCTTCAGCATTTCTCACTCTTGGGGGCAGAAGATGGCAGTCAAAGTGTGAGCTGAAAGCGGCTCAAACTGGGTCCAGGCAGGAAAACAGTGTGCAGACAAATCTTGTTGGGAAAACAAGGTCAGACACATTTAGGTTTCTAGGGTGAAACTCCTCACGATAATAAAACTTGACAGGTGTGGTGGCGCATGGTTTTAATCTCAGTAATGAAGAATCTCTGTGAGTTCAAGGCTAACCTGATCTACATAGCAAATTTCAGACCAGCTAGGGCCACATAGTGAGACTCAGTTCCAATCAACCAACCAACCAACCAACCAAGCAACCAACCAACCAACCAACCAACCACCAAAACTCCGACAGTAGCTAAAAGACAAAACAGCAAACAACTGAACAACAAAAAAAGATGACAAATCTCTAACTATCACTGCTCGGACCGCCTCACTCACAGAGAGAGCCTGTAAGGACAAAAAAGACTTCCTACCTCGGCCTCCAACATGAGTGAAGATGAGATATAAGCCTTAAATATTCCAGAGAACTTGCTTTCTAGTCAGAAACCGAGGTTGTTTTAAGTCACAAAATATACAGATATCTTCTTATTAAAATGAAGAAATTATTATGTTACACTGGCCATTGGTGCTTTTTTTGACAGTAAAAGAGTCAGATGCCTATCTCTCCTTTTCTCTTTTTAACACTCTGGTACTCAGGCAACAGGGGGTTATTATTTCCAGACTTGAAAGTGATCTCATATAAAAGTTGAGCCCCAAAAGGGCAGGAGACCACACACAATCTGTGAAACCACCTCTGAGTGGCTTGGAGTCAAACCCTGCATGGGTGGATGTCACACGTTTCTTTCCTCTCAATTCCCACCATGGAGGAGTTCATGTTTCACTTCAGTGAGGGTCAGAGGGCTTTGCTTTCCTTCATCTGGTGAGCTACACAATTCTCCAAGAAACACGATAAAGACGAAGTGTGGGCTATTGGCATGTGTTTTTGCGATGCAACTCAAAATGGTATGGTTGACCATCCTCGGTAATCCTGATTATTTTCCTGTCACAGTGGGCATTAACAATTTTCTGTGTAACTTAAAGTGAATAAAGACGGAGTGTGGGGTAAGTTTTAGTACGCCCATGGAGCTGGCAACATAATAATAATAATAATAATAATAATCACGTAATTTTCCCACACTGTGTTATTTCTGTGATTTGCACTTGGAAAGACATCTCATTTCTAGAAAAGCAAGATTCTGAGTGTTGTTGTCTGCAACAAAGCTTTTATCCACAGCATTACTGTGCCAATTTCATCTTAGTACATCTCAATCCTTACAGCGGAAACTCTTTTTTTCCCTGTTAGTAGGGCTGAGGCTGTGATGTTTCTTAGGATTGCTCTTCCTGTGACTTAATTATTAAAGTGTCCCAGAGAAGGAAATGAATTGATCAAAAGAACAAAGAGGCTATACATAATATGTTCTTCCTCATTACAACTAAATATAGAAATGGCCAATCTTATACTGTACAAGTTAACATTAATTATTAACAGAGTGATTCATGGTGATAATTTAAAAAATAAGTTGAAGATTGTGGACTCTGTAGGGGAAGGTATTTTGGTATCAGAAATTAAAAAGCCTTTGGAGCTTTACTATCTAGTAAGTAAAAGTTTAAATAGATAATAAACCCTCTGCATATTAATATATATATATACATACATAAATTTGTGTGTGACTGTGTATGTGTGTATTTGTGTATATGGTAGACACTAAAAGAAAATCATTGAAAACTCTCTTTTTTATCCTTAGTCTATAATCTGGCTGCTAAACCTAACCCTCTTTGTATTAAACATATTAACATATATTTAATATTATATATAATACATTTAACCTATATATAAATGTTTGTGTGTTTGTGTGTGTGTGTATGTTTGTATGATAGATATTAAAAGAAAATCATTGAAAACTTCTTTCTTTTTCCTTTCTCTAAAATCTGCCTGCTGAATCTCAAATGCTACTTTGAAATTTTGGCCCTCATTTGACTTTATTATCTGCTCATGTTTCCTACTAGAGATCCACTCAAAAGAAAAAAAGATCTGGCAGCCCTGTATTTTATAGGAAATGGAGCTTGATTTCTTGAGTCAAATGATTTATCTGGGCTATCCTGGGTGATTATTCTCTGCAATATTGGATCACACAGGAAGTTAATCCAATTTTATTATAACAATGGATGGAAATACCAACCACATTATTTTTGACATTGTTATTTATTCTTAAGGACCACAGATAAAATCAAAATTGTCCATTACTTTGTATCAATACCAGAGACACTAATACTATTTTGAACATTCAAACTAGATTCTCATTTTTCATCTCTGTATGCCCAGACTCTAGAACACAGAGGGAATTCAATAAATATATTTTGAGACAAATTTGTACAAACATTTTGTGAGAGTCTCTTTATCTGAGAATATTGCCTTCTATGCCGATTAACTAATGAAATCATAGATAAATTTTAATTAGAGCCAAAATTATTGTGAATGCTACAAAGATTGAAAGCCAAGGTTCTTGGTTCGATGAAGGAAAACAGGGGAGCTTCCGCTCCCAGCTGAGAACTAGGCCAGAGCATTTCATATAAAAAACATTTATTCTTCAGTCCCCTGACCAGATCACCACAGAAAATACTGACTGGCATTTTAGTGAAGTCTGCCTGTAAAAATGTCTAGATTTCCTAGCTCAGCTCACTGTAACTCCTTCTTCATTTTCTAATTATCATAAATGCAGTCATCTTTCCCCAAATGTCAGTGTGGTAAATACACTGAACAAAACAGAGAAAACGTCTGCTTCGCTTACTCTATCAAACTCTCGGGTTGTGTTCAAATGGGTGCATTTGTCATCCTGTTCTTTGGAGGTGGTTGTTGGTTTTGCACGAGACTCCAAAGGATGGTAAGTCAATGCTGCAAAGACACACTGAATAACTTCACAGGGTTTTTTTCATCTCAGACTTAAAGACTAAATCTGTTTCTCTGAGAATCAAAAAGGGTCTCTCTCTGCTGACTCACTTAAACAGCCACTGACAGAAATCCCAATGTTTGTGCTCCCGACCTCACGAGATGACCCAGACTGCCCTCTACCCATCCCGATGGATTCTCTTACCGGATTGGAAACTGACCGAATGTTGTGATGTATCCGACTTCCATTTGTCTTCTTCTTGTTATTCCCTCACCATTGCAAACTCGCCTAATCACAAAGCCTGGGAGCTGAGCTGAAGCCTCCTTTAGTCACCTGGCGCTCACTGGCTGCTATTTCTAGAGACACTGCTGAGCCCTGGTCTACAGCCACAGCCGGTGCTTTCCCAGGAGACCCTCCAGGTGCTCGCAGTTTCAACAGTTTACTAGCCTAGAAATTCATGGATTTGTGACACCATGTTTATGAATAATTTTCTTACTAACAGGGGTCTCACATAGATCTGATTTTAACTCTCTTTAATACTTAGGAAATGGAGATTAATATTCACATATGTATTGAAGAGGAAATTAAAATGACGGATTACATGCCCAAGTAATGAGTTGGAGACTCAAATATGTGCTGGTCTGATTCAAAAACTAATTTTTCCCTACCATACATACCATTTGTGTTTAACACATGATTCAAAATAAATGATTATTATAATTATTTCTTATTAGCGAAGTATCTAGTTTGAAAACAATTAAGATAAAACAGAGGAAAGGAAAACATCTTCTTTGTGTGTAAGTGCTAAGATCATTCTCCTTGGGTACGAGTATCTAAACACTTTGCAAATCCCACCATGACATAACGATTCATGGCATAACTCGAGTAAGACTTCAATAAAGCTTAATTATTTATACGTGACTGCTAGTAAGGTAAATCAATTTTTAAGAGACCAGAGCACCCCTAATAGTCTTAAAAATGTTCATGATCTTTGACCGAATAATTCCCCACCTGAGAAAAATGTATCTTAGTGAAATGCGGTCAGTGAGTAAAATAAGATTTTATTGGTTAAATTTTATTTTAAAATAACCAGAGGAAACTTTAAAGAACATCAATAGCCAAAGCATAAATAAATTTTGGTATGTCAATGGGAGACAATTGTTGGCTGACTCTTCTATTATTGATTCTACTAGATCTTTCTGGTATACCTCGAAAGTCCTGAGACAGTTTTCATACTAAAACAAAGCCATTGGGGTTCAGTGGCATACATACATCATCTCAGCATGTGGGAGACAGAGGCAGGAGGAGCAACATAGTGAGCCTGGGCTATAGTGTGGAGACTGATTAAAAAAAAAAAACAAAGACCCATTTAAAGCTACACAAATCAAGAGGCTTTCTCAGTCAGCTACTATGTATTCCTCATGCTACCCTTTATAAGGGAAACCGTTGCAGCATTTTATTGTTTTTTAATACCTTTTCCTGTCTGCCTGTACTATAACTTATTATTTTCCATTCCTTTTTCTCTGCTAGAGTCCTAAGTCAGAGGGCTGATTCTGGGGGCTTTAACATGTCAGGTCCAGCCATTTGCCCCAAGGAAAACCATAAAAAGTAATGTGAAAACAGCAGGAAAGGATTTTACTCCAAATGGCCACTTTGTGAAGATCCAAATTAGGCATCCCAGTCTACCTGTGAGGACTGATGTAAGATTTAGGTGCAAACCGAAGAAGAATTGGGGCAATAGGGGTGGGGGGGGGTCTCATGATAGTAAGCAGCCTTGGTTAGTGGTCTGGCTGTCATGTTCTCAGTGCTGGCTCTGCGAGCTAGCCCATGGGCCAATGCAGTTTTATTGATATGATTGTACCTGCCCGGGAGATAGTCTCATGGGGTGACCTATTTCTCAGCATCTGCTATTCCTGAAATCCAAAGTGACTGCAGCCTCAGGGCAATGACTACAGACTTCCAGAAACCCTTTTCTGAGTCAGGACCATGACGTTATAAAAGCTGATATTAAGATCACTCAGTTACTTGAATCTTTGTGCCTTTAGGATTGAGTGAGGTGAGACAATCTGTTGGATGTCATCTCTATTTAGGCTCTCTCTCTCTCTCTCTCTCTCTCTCTCTCTCTCTCTCTCTCTCTCTCTCTCTCTCATTGATTAGCATGCCATCTGCAGAACTGAGCAGGCTACTACTCCACAGGAAAGGTGACAGTACAAACTAAGGGGAGAGACGCAGGAGTTTATCATGAGGTTTTCTGTTTGTTTGTTTCTTTGTCTTTGTTTTACTTTTCATCATGTCCCTGCAAGTGAGGAATTGTTGAGGCTCAAACAAGGACTCTGATTTGGAGCAGTTTCTATGTACCAGCTGTGGCACTGGCTGACAGGAAATCAAATGTGAGTCTCCATCTCCACCGTTTGGTCCTCAGTTCTCATCCTGTTGACCCAGCATCAGCATCGGCAACGCCATCAGCATCCGCAACGGCATCAGCAACAGCATCAGCATCCGCATCAGCATCCACATGCCACCTCACAGATGACTCCTCCCTTCTCCTGAGGGTCTTTCCTAGGCTCCAAGACCTTACACTTTCTTTGCTTTGTTTTTCTTTCAACAATCTTTTTCAATCTTCTTTTATTTCCCCTCTTCATCTCCCCAGATTTCATACCCTGGAGAATCCAGTGCTCAGTCGTTAGTCTCTTCTCCAAACCGCCATCTTGAACTAACCAGAACTCCTCCCTGAGAGCTCAGGGTTTGTCCATCCCATGGTGTACCAACACCATTCAGATGTCAGCCTCACTCTTCTGACTCCTGTGCTCCCCGCTTTCACACAGGATTGACTTCTTCCCCTTTTCTCTTCTTCATTCTAACTGGCCCCTTGAGTCTTCCAATGTTCAAGTAAAAAAAAAAAAAACCTCAAATAAAACAACAACACAGTATCATCCTTTCTTTTTCTTGGTAGCCAATGTCTGTCCTGCCTATGAAAAACACTCACATCAAAATCACCACCAGCAACCTGCACCACTGCTACCCCAGGTCCAGCATACGGATCATAGCGGCAGGCTTCTAAGTGGTTTCTCTGCTTCCAGCTTCCTTTGGCCTCTGCACAAAGCCAGAGAGACTTTTTTTTTTAAATTACAAATTAGATCATGTCAGTACTATCTTAAAACTCTCTGGGGGCAACTCAACTTATTCAGAATAAAATTAGAATCTGACATGGCCCTATTTGAGCCCTGCCTTAGAAGCTCCTGCCTCTATCTCTGCTATATCCCCTTATTTCCAGTATATTTTTTTTCTTTTCTTGAGTACATTTGTGTGGTATGAGAGCATGTGTCTGTGTACATATGTATGTATATGTTTGTACATGTATAGGTACACATGTGTTAAGTATATGTTTGTGTGTATGCGTGTGGATGTCAGAGGCTGCTGTTAGAAAACTTCCCAAACGCATCTTCCACCATATTTTCTGAGAGACAGGATATTAGTCAAACCTAGAGCAACCTGAGAATGTTGGCCTAGCTAGAGAATTTATTCTAGGGATCTGTTTTCCAAAACTTGGGTTCTAAGTAGGCTGTCACAGCCACCCTGAATTTACATGGATTCTAGGGATCTGAACCCAGGTTCTCCTGATTGCACAACAATGATGTTAACTGAGGAACCATTCCTCAGCCCCTTCTTCCACGCCTCCCTTCCCTTCTAGCTACAGGCTCTTGCATGGGTGGCCTCACCATGAGAAACTTACCCTAAGATACTGTGGGTCCCAGTGGAGTGGGTCTCACTCAATTCAGATTTCCACTAAAACACTATTTTTGCACAGGTCTGCATAACTAGATTATTAAAAAATATTGTATTGTCTGTCGCTGTCCTCCTTGTATATTTTTCCTTAGTGCCTTCCTATCCAGGGTGGATTATCTACTGTACCTGCTCAAAGGTTGTTAGCCTGCACCTAGTGGGATACTGGGAATGGAAATTAGGTCCTCTGCAAGAGCAGCAGGTGCTTTTAACCACTGAGACATTTCCCCAACTCTGTTTCCAGCATGTAGGCCTGATATGATCATGTGCATCCCTTGAAACAATGGTTTGTCCATATGCAGATTCAAAATGATCTGCCAGAACCAAAGACTTGTGAGCTAGAAAATAACAGCCCTATGTCCATGAATGCTTAAGGAGTTTCTCATGAAAGAGCCTGCCCAAGGGGAAGGAAATAGGAAAAATTGAGGAAGCAGGGGCTCTGTGAAGTGGGTGCACAGGGCCCTGTGGAGTGGATGCATGGGGCATTGTGGGAATGGGTGCATGGGGCATTGTGGGAATGGGTGCACAGGGGCACTGTGGGAGTAAGTCAGGTAGCATAGAAACAAGTCTTATGGCCATACTGTAAAGAGTAGGACAATCTGAGGGTTTTTTTTTTTAATTTTGATTTTTAGGGATATTACTGACTCTAGAAGGCTATTTTCTTAGTCACTTTTCAACTGGTTAGCTGTTTCTCATCATTAGCATTCATTCAGAGCTCCCCTTGCTTTGCGTTTAAATTAAGACTTCTATTCCTTAACCAAAAATCATCCCTCAATTCCTTCTTCCCTTCCTTCCTTTCTTCTCTCTTCTTTCTTTATTTCTAATTTTTTGTTTGTACATGTAGTGTGTGTGCACATGTCTTTGTAGGTGCGTATACATGTTTGTGCCTATGCAAGTAGAAGCCCTAAAGTTGATCTGGACATCCTTTCAAATCTCTCTCCACCTTACTGCAGTTAGCTCAGCTAGCCAGCTTGCCCCAGTGGTTCCCTGTCCCTGCCTCTTGTGGATTTGAATTCCACTTCTCATGCTTGAATGACAAATGCTTTATTCACTGAGTTGTCTCCCTGGTCCAGAAAAACCCTTTAAACTAGAAATATGATCTAGAAATATGTTTTGAAGTCTGAAGAAAGTTCACTTGGATTGTTAGGATATTGAAATAGCTTCAGAACATAAGAAGAAGAAATGAGATTAACTAAAGATGACTTTCTAACAAGACATGAATGAAAATTTCACAATAACACTAGAATAAATGAGATCACTTCTCATCCCTTTGAATATGTGAGGGTAAATTTATATGTTTGTTATTAACTCATCAAAATTCCCCTGAGTGCATTATTTTCAACTTTTATTACTGTGTGATAAAATATAGCCTCATCATTCATTATTCATACACTCCATTAGGAAGTGTATAAACACCATTTCTGTTTGCACCGCATTGGAACTAGGAATATATATATATATATATATATATATATATATATATATATATATGAACTTTAAAATTTATCATTCAGTTTATTCCAAAGTCAGAGGCAAAGTTGCAGGATTCATTGCCATCACCCCACTCCAAAACATGCTTGGTTTTCAAAAGCATCTTATTTGATGTCAATTCTGTACAGAATTGGAGTTTTTAATACTTCTGGGTGTCTGAGATTCTGGAGCTTAAGTACTAAGAAGCAGGTTTTCAAAAAGCATCTTGTGATTTCTGTATGTTCAAAATGTATTTTGTACATGTTTAATAGCAAACAATCTGTCTTCTATTCCTCTTGATCCCCCACCAAGTATAATAGAAATGAGTGTATACAAAGCTCATAAAAGTAGGCAATATATTTTGGTTAATTTATAATTTTGCAGCTTTGTAAGCATTTGGCTATATAACCATGACCCGGATCCTACCAGTTGTCCACTAGCACCTTTGCCTTTAAGGCGAAGTAGATGTGTGGTCTGGAAATCTGCCTTTTGTTTGAATACAATCAGTAATTTTATCAGTGCTAAAAGTAATCCTAAAAACCAAGGAAAATTCCAGGCATAGGTAAATGAATTAAATTCCTTTCGTACAACTGAAAATAAATTAGTAAAGTAGGAAACATTTTTTTTCCATTTGAGCCTTACCTTATTAAGGCAACACAATGGATAGCAAATAAATTTAAAACCAAATCAACTATATGCCTTGTAGGCTACGCTATCATATGAAAAGCTACAGTTTGAGTTAAAAAAAATGAGGTGTCTGATTAGGATCCTAAAGATCACACTACAGAACAAGCAGCTGCTAACCAAGGGGCATTAGTAAGTCACAGCACTCCCCAATTTTTCTTGCCCATTCTGCACCCCTCCTTGTTTTCTGTGTCTTTGATTCACAGTTTCCTTGGTTTGGGTTGGATACCTACTAGATTTACTCAGCAAAGATTTCATGAGTTTCCAATGTATTCTCTGGGAATACGAAGTTGTGATGTCCCCCAGTCTTGTGGAAGACATATTTCTTATTCTTATCACAAACAAACCCCTTCACTTATGAACCTGTTCCGTGGTCTGTTCTCAAGAACTTTCTTTCGCTTGTCTTCTGCATCACTGTTTCCCCATCACTAATGGACCATTCCTGCTGGCATATAAACATTTGTATGCTTCCTAGAAAATAGAACATACAGTCTGCCTCTCTCTCTCTCTCTCTCTCTCAAGCTGTTGCTCCTTTCCTATGTTGAGAAATAATTGCTTATTCCTGAGAAGGATCCACACAGATGTTCTCAAGCAGATAGGCCATAACCTGTACCTTAGCATTATCTGTATTTCATTCTTCACTCGTTTGACAGTGCCCCAAGCATGAAAAGGAGCCAGTCCTGCTAAGATCACTGGAGGCCTTCACAGGGCCACATGCATTAGACGTTTATATACCCCTGTCTTTCTCAGCAGCGGTTTGACACAATGGATTGTTCCTTCCTCCTAGAAACTATTCTCTTATCTTTCCTGTGATTGTGTAACCCTGATCTTCTCCAGCTTCAGGTTAAATATCCATCCCCTGTAAGTTACTCTCATCATATAATCAGAAGAAGGCCCTTTCTAACCTCACTTTCTTAGGATTTGATACCCACCTGCTACATCCCTTACCTCACTGCCTAATAATCTTATGTATGTGTGTATGAGAGCAGAGTCACGTTGCTTTGCTTATTCTTGTACCTACTGTAACTCCTGCTGCAGAGGAAGTCAAATTTTTTAGACGTTGATATCATTTGTTAATCTACGCGAGAAGCTCAGTCATCATAGATGATGCCATTTCAGAATCTTTACTCCTGTTTTTGTCAACACTAAAACTTGCCTCTACAGTCTTTGTGATTTTAAAAGTCTTTATTCTGAGAAGCATGGCCTCAGACACACTAAGTAGGTAAGCACTATACCACTGTGCTGTATCTTCAGTCATTTTTTAAATTTTTTTCTTTTTTCTTTTATCTTTCTTTTTGGTTATAATAATTTCGGTGAACAAATGGGTAGAAGAGAACAGAAAGTAACAAAGAATGTAAATAGGTGAAAAAAAGCACAAAATGAAAAAGCAAAAATGAAAGAAATAAGAAAGATCAGTCTCGGGGTTCCAGCTGAGGAATACAGGGGTTCCACGATCAATCTATTCCTTGGTAAGAGGAAATGAAGTCTAAGGTCCACCTGCCTTCATGACTGTTCCCATACACATCAGCCTTTATCTTCAAAGTAAAGTCCAATGTACTTAATAGATCAAACAAAGCATTTAGTTACACGGAAAATATAGCTCTGTGTTAGAAACATGTATCCATGTGTCATATGAATGCTACACATACTTAATTAAATAAGACACACCTAATTCCTGACACATGGTAGACTGTGTTATTCTATAGTTATGTACACATTTTATTCTCAATTCCCTGAGAGTGGAGGATTTCAAATGAGGTCAAAGAAACACATATTTGTTTCCTCTTAAATACAGTTTTATCTTCAGATTCAGCTTATCAGGATAATATCTCAAAGAAGTTGATAACTATTACAGAAGCTGATATGTACCCCTATAAACATCACTTAATATATTAAAGGGCCATAGCACTGTTCACATGATGTGTATATGATGTATTATAAGTATTTCATTAAGTAACAGGAATTCCACTCCTTCTGCAAAATAATATCAGAAAATATTCTTGATGATGGGAAAATGAACATCCCAGATGTTTGACGCATCGTTTGTCTCAAAGAGAAGGTGGACTTTGTTTAAGCTCAGTCTAAACCACGCTTTGTAAATGTGTGGAGCCCTAAATAATCCAAGTTACAGTGATTTGTCACGCAGCAGGGATGGTCTTAGGGCAAAACCTTAAGAAACAGCGATGAAAAAAACAGCAACAAAGAGCTCAGCCAGCTCTTTTAATCATATCATGACGGGTAACACAAAAGGAACAGACAGTCACAGAAATGTAATTAAAATGCAAGATGGCTCACAGGATTCTGTTCTCTCTGATGTCTAGTCTGTCAGTCTACCTGAAAGAGCAGCAAGCGTCTGGAAACACAATGCCCATGTTGAGTGTGGGATTGAACTACAGTAAATGTGGGTATTTACACCAATTTCAGTACCAATACAAAGAAGAACAACAATTAAACAAACAAGGCTCATGAGCCAATCATGAATCCCTTGTCTGAACTATCTTCTCTTTCTCTTCTGGAGTGGAGAAACATGGTTCTCTTTTCTGTGTTGTGCTTGAAGAGTTTGATAGGGAATTTCCCAAGTGCTTACAGAGTAAGAAAGTGCATCAGAGAAGGAGAGAGAGAGAGATCAGAGCCAGCAGCGACATTGGGCCAGTGATTAGAGCGGGAGGAAAAAAGAAAGAGCTAAGGAGAGACTTGGATACACAAGGCTTTACATGATGCTAAGTGAACAAATAGTTCCATTGCATCTGATATAGCCTGGTCACTCTAAGTGCTTATGTTTAAAACCTTGGATACTGAGGGAATGGAGAGATGGCTCAGAGGTTAAGAGCACTGGCTTCTCCTCCAGAAGTCCTGAGCACAATTCCCAGCAACCGCATGGAGGCTCACAACCATCAGTAATGAGATATGGTTCCCTCTTCTGGCCCTCAGGCATACATTCAGGCAAAAAAACTGCATGCATAATAAATTTTTAAAAAGTCCTATAAAACCTCCCAAAACTCTTGACTATCTTATCTTTAAAGCCATTCTGCTGGGTGTGGTGGTGTATACTCTTATAACTATGACACTCAGGGGACAGAGGCATGACAATCTTACTTTAGGGATTCCTTAGCTACACAGGGAGATCCTGTATCAAAACAAAATAAACAACAAAACCAGCCTGTAAAGTTGGTACAGTTATTATCATTTACTAATGAGCAAACCATCTCAAGAGTACTAACAACTTCCCTAAGGCCATGTGTCTACTTACCCAGGTACATTTTCTCTCCCTCGACACACAAAATGAGATTTATTAATATGTTGAAGATATGCTTAAATTCATATTAATAATAATTTTAGAAAGAATGGTGAAGTATTAGAATGAGCTTTAGATGAAAATATAATAATAACAATCACATAATAAGACCAAGAGGCTTTTATACTACAAATTGCAAAAGCTAGGTACCTCTGAAATCAATTTTCTCAGCTCTGAGGATTGAGATGGATTCTACAATACTGAAACTCACTGTGGTGTGTCAACACACCTACACCATGGGATACCCAGATATTTAGTTAAGCATTGTTCTTAATGTGTGTGTCTATGTGGGGGATATTTCTGGATGAGACTGACTGTTGGAACAGGGGCTTTGGCAAAGTATTGTTTAGAGGAGATGGGCCTCCACTAAACTATGAAAGTAAGAGAGTTCACTGTCCCTGCCTGGTTGTCTTTGAGTCAATCCTCCAGCTGAACTCAAGCTACAATGTACACCATAACCTCTTTTTGTTCTCATGAAATGTTCCGTTCAGTTTCCTGCATCTCCTCCACCTTGAAGACTGAAGATCTTAGGATTCTCACTCCGTAGCCATGAGCAAAATTCTTAGACCCAGACTCATTATTTATGACCATTCCCGTCATCTGTTGGTTCTGTTTCTTTAGAGAACCCAGGGGAACCCATCCATTTAATGATACCGATAACCAAAAACATGATTGGGTTCTTTCTCTTACACCTTCTGCGTTCTTGTGGAAAATGCTGGCTTCCATTCCTTGAGCTCCGAGGGGGGAGCCGATGGTGTGGAGCTGTAGCAGAGGAGGCTGTGGCTACCAAGGAGAGGATTTAATGGGAGCCGGTGTCAGTTTGTCTTTGGTCCACACTGCTGGAGAAGAGAGTGCTTGTGCAGCCCCAAACATCATCGCCCATGACTTTAACCCCTACTAGCAAGGAAAGGATATTGGGTTACATAGAGTCCACACTCAAGTGAAATAAATGATAGCTCTGAAAGAATTATCTAATTACATGAGGCACAGCAGCACGGACTAAAGGCAGCTGTCTGTGGAAACATAAAATTTTAAGATAGAACAGTTGTATTAAGGGGCTTTCACAGGTGTCCTTTCATGATTCTCAAAATTAGTATTTGATTAACTCTACTACACAGTGATGAGTATATTGAGAAGAGCGGTGTGGAAGTCCAATTTTCCAGAAAAGGAAAATTAGCTATATAATATAAGGCAGTTAAAGTGGTTCTGAATATTTCTGGTAATAACAAGGCACTGAATTTCTCATGCAATTCTGACACAGTTCTATTTTTTAAATTACATGAAAACTTTTTACACTTATTATTTATTTAGGTGGGGGCATGCATGTATCTGAGGAGGTCAGCAGACATTTGTAGAATTTGGCTTTCTCCATTAGCCCATGGTTCTGAAGATTGAATTCAAGTCATCAGGCCCGATGACCAGCATCTGGACCCACTGAGACATCATCCCATACCTGCCGTATTTTTTTTTAAATTATCTGTTAGATACTAATTAAATAAACAAAGAGCAATTAACCTAAAGCATTTGGGGCATGGAGCCTCGAGTCTTAAAGTAAGAAGAGTGGAAGATTTATCACTGAATAGATGGATGTGTAGGTTTTTATACAGTACTTTTGGCTCTATTACAGGATGACATGAAGACAGTAACAATGTTCACTGAAACAGAATGAGGTCATGCAGAAATAAGATAAGTAAAACTCAGGAAAGAAATTCTACCCTGTACTTTATCATCCATTAGAAGTCAGTGCGGTTCCTTCCTTCTGAGTACAGTTAGGTCATTTCTGCATATTTGATGAGGATACAGAATTGGTTTTCATTCCGAGGAACCACATACAATCTACCTTCCTGACAGTTACTAAAGTGTGTGTTTGCGTGCGCGCATGTGCGCGTTCTCACACACAAGCATGAATGTGGTTGCATACGTGCAGAGATTTGGGCGAAATATTCAGGAAGCACACGCTTTCAAGATAGTACAAGTATCTGGCATTTGGAGAGAATCAGTAGATGTCTAGGTGGACAGCTCCGTGATAGCATGTGCAAGGCCCCGAGTTCCATATACAACAGTGTGAGTATTAACAGCAGCAACAACAGCAAAGAGTGAGAATAAAGGAAGAGATAAAAGGGAAGGGAGAAAGAGGAATGGAGGAAAGGAAGGGGAGAGAAATTTAACAAAGAATCAATCTGTTGTGTGACTCTGACTGTGTGCTTTCTCACATTTTGTATTTTGAAATTTGTGATGCCATGTTTTCCTAGTCCTGGTGTGTGTGTGTGTGTGTGTGTGTGTGTGTGTGTGTAACACAAGCCTAGTTAAACTCTGTATTTTCTTTACATAAAGCTGCTTAGTTGGCTGTGTAGTTTCAGCACCTGAAGGCCCTCAGTCCTAGCTAATTCAGAAGTAAACTCGTCAACCCCTCCAGAGCAACACTGTACAAGGACTCATATGGTTCAGTGAAATTTAAGGAAGTTAGTTCAAGGTTAGACAAAAGCTAATGATAGAAACGAAGTTGGCATCCACTACACCGCCCAATGTCTTCACATCCAAAGACACTCTACTGGAAGCCCGAGCGAAAGCAAGAACAGGCTGCAAACCACAAGTTGTAGCAGTGGCATTTGTAAAAACTCAACTTTCATGGTCAATGTCACAAAAACCCTATTTTTTTCAGATTGTCCACTGTCAATATTTGAAAAGCATGGTACAATGAAAAAATAAAATTCACACTCAATTTCATTTCAAGTTGGTAATTAATATTTTATGTATCTCTCCCTGGGCTCATTCTATCATATGTAAATAAGAGTATATATATTAGAAATGGCCTTATGCTCAATAATGTCATCTTTTTTCTTTCACTTAATAGATACTGACATTTTCTAAATTTTGAACTATGGGTTTATATTATTGTGTCACTATTTCAAAATTTATTTAATTAACCCTTATTGACAGACACCTTGCTTCTGCAACATTCTTTGTTCATCTCTTTTTCTGAAACATTTCTTTGTTCAGAAACCATCAAATCACAATCACCGAGTCAAAGCCTGTGATTTTGAAGAACTTTATGGTGCTTTCTACCGTGATTTCTTCTTTCCTCTATCTTCCCCTCTTTGGTCCTGAGAGTCAACACAGGGCCTGCCATTGAACTACTCCTGGACTCTGGCTGCATCTCAATGGGGTCAATGACTTCCTGACTCTACGCCATCCTTTGCCAGTGGTTGCTTTCTTTTCTGAAGCCATGAACTACTAAAATCAATTAATTTAGACATGCATTCATTTCCAAACAGTAAATAAATGCCGGAAATTACAAATATGAGTAAGGGCTTTCTTCCCTAAGATAACTGTCCAAATTTGACGAGTCAGGTCAGTTAATCTGAGACACTGGCTTAAAGCATTTACATGGACTATCTCATTTTAATCCTCACGATTCAGTACCACTACTATTATGCTTTTTTATTGCAGAGATGAGGAAATTGAGGTGCATTGTTTGAGATTATATACCTTGTAAGCTGAAATTTGAACTGTGACAGTTTGATTTTAGGTACTACACACTTAACCACCAGGCTACCATTTTAAAAATATACATAAATAGTTTTAATATTATGATTAAGTTGGTGTATAAGGGATATAAAATTTTGCCAAAGTAAATATCATTATTTGGTAATGGAGAGATTCTGAAGTGCTAAAGTGGTCCCTTTCATGGTCAAGAGGTGGAACAGTCACTGAAGCTATAGATGTGGCCTTGTTAGTAGGCGCCCTATTCCCATAGGTTTGAGGTAAATAACCAACTACAGAGTTATTTTAGAGGGACCCAGGAAGAAGCTGGGGAGCTACACTCAGTCATTTGCATCTTAGTGGAGTTCAGACCATCTGCTTATCTGGGATCATTTGAAATGAAACCATCCTTGAGCTGGGGCTGAGTCATTATTGCTGACATATGAATCCAGAGTTGGAGTTTGGATCTGTCCCACCTCATCCATTCCAACGGGGAACTATAGCAAGTCCAATAAACTCTGTTAGCAGTACAATGCAGAGGGACAGGATGTGGCCAAGTTATCAGATGGCTTTCTATAGCTGGAGACTTTGTCTGTCCTGCCTGGTCCCACGGACTGGTTTCTCTCTCAACCCACTGGTCCCCACAACTGCTTATAAAATAACCATTCAGAGGCTAATATTAATTATAATTGTTTTGGTGATGGCTCAGGCTTCTTACTGGCTAGCTCTACATATAAATGAACCAATTTCTAATAATCTGTGTATCGCCATGTACCCCGTGGCTTACTGGTAATGCCAGGTATTTTACCCCTCCGGCGACTGCTGGTGTCTTCTTGACTCCACCTTCTTTTTCCCTCTCTCTGCTTGGATTTTCCACCTAGCTATATTCTGCCCTGCCATAGGCCAAAGCAGCTTATTTTTTAACGAATGGCAATAAGACATATTCGCAGGATACAGAGGGGCATTCCATATCAGGTTTCCATAGTCTCTCAGATGGGCCTTGAATAGGGGTAGCCCTTCAGTTTAGACAGAGAAGGGGAATCTTTCATTAGAATTTATAGCAAAAGGCACCCTGTGAGTGTAGAATGAGGACGCTGTTTGGGAGAAGAAATTCTATTTGGTCAAGGATTCTGCCGAGGATATGGGATGCAGTGGTAGGAAAGAGGGACCAGGCAGTGAAGGTTGGGTCTAAATCATCACATCTTATTTGCCGTGCACCGCACCCCCGTGTCTGCGCTCGGTGCGCTATTACCCAGTTACCGAGCTTTGGGCAAGGGGGCTGGAGGTTAAAATACACAGACACA
>NC_022024.1:10663272-10713769 GCF_000317375.1 Microtus ochrogaster
TGCTCAGAGCAGCTGTAGGCACTCAGATTAGGGGATTACAAGAAATTCAGGATCTGGGGTCTTACTGCTCCCAACACTTATTAGTAGGTAATAAATTTTATTTTTTTAAGTTCTGGGAAACAGTAAAAGCTAAATTATTTGGCACAGCAATAAAAACACTTCATAAATGAACCCAGAAATGTCTTTGTAAATTCTCAGCATGTAATTTTTCTATCAATGCACACCAAAACTTCATCTGTCTGTTCTCTAAGTATTAGGTGTCATTTACACCCTCTTTGCTCATCTGGCTGAATGGTAGCTTACAACTCCTTTACCAAATCTCATTTATTCTAAAAGGCCCAACTTAAGTGCTATTTTATTGAAATTCTTACCACAAATCAGAAGTTTCTTTTTTTTTCTGTTTTTATAGCATATTTATCCCTGCCCTACTGAATTTGTGTATGTGGACATATTTTCCCCAGTATAACAATTTACTTGTGTATCTGTCTTTCAAGAAAAGACAAAAGTTCTCTTAATCAGTTTGTTTTAATATCTTATTTTTTAAAAAAAATCAAACTTAATGGAATTGAAAGTTTTATTGAAAATAAAACCTTTGCTTTTGTGACCTGCCTGCATAGATGCGTGTGATACATGAAACACTTTTGAAACTTGCAGGGACAGTTAATGTTCTCTTAAAAAAGGGACAGGCACTCTGCCCCACCCCCAACACTGATGCATAGTTAGAGCTGTGGGTGTCACTTTGTAACCCTAACAGGAGCACACAAAAGCAGAAGGTCTGTGGCAGAGATGGCAGCGCAAGAGAATGGGACTTGGTTGAGCATTGGGTGTGGCCAGGGCAACTGAACCACAGTGTTCTTACCTGTGAAAATTAAACTTTATTGCATGGCGGTTGTCTTTAATTTTCTGTCCCTTCTTGTAAAGCATTTTTCTAATGGATATGGTCTCCCTGTCAATTTTATACATTAGTCTTACGTATAGTCACCGTGTTGTTCAATAGATCTCTCAAACTATTTCTTCTGTTGAAGAACTGTATTCTTCAACCAACATTTCCCTTCCCTCATGCAATAAACTTACACATGTTTAAAGCTAGATAATAAATTTTCATTCAATGTATTTCTGATTCCTTTATGGAAAGTCTCGGGTAGCTTAATATAAATCAACAGTAAACACCAAATGGATGGGAAATAATTTCATCTATTATTACAACAAATTAAGCTAACAGCAATAGGGAAAAGGTGAACACAACAGTTAAGTGAACAACTTAACATTCCATTTTCTCTGAAGACATTCGATAAAATCTTCAAAATGATTTTTTTTTTAACATTTTCATTGTTGATGTTTCCCTAATCTTGGCCAACACTGAACCCTGAATGCGACTGGGTTAATTTTTACCTTATGTAGATGAACTTTGGGATGGGGGGACACATTTGTGATCTGTTCCTGTAAGACAGTGCACAGAGAAAAGACAAACAACCATGGACAGTCAGATAAATACGGCTGTACTTTTCCAGTGATGTCACTGTGTCACACTATGTATCTTCGTAAATTTGATTTTCCCCTATAAATTTATATGGGCAAAGCTTGTCTACAATGAAGGTCTACCCTGAAGTTATTTTTAGTAGCTGCACCCCAATAAAAGCCTCCTTGAAATTTAGCTAGCAATTGTGGTAGGTGGAGGAGATGGCTCAGACTGCCTTCAGTTCTTAGAATTTGGGCTACAGCAGGCATTGATTACATGTCTGCTCTGGTAGGCATGCCTGATAAATGTCTAACATTACGTGTACTAACGACACCATTTAGTCTTTCAGAATGGAAGCATTGGGGACTAGAGAGAAGGTTCAGAGGTTACAAGCATTTGTTGTTCTTGCAGAGAAGTCTTTTGGGATTTCCAGCACCCACATGGTGGCTCACAACCATCTGTAACTCCAGATTCAGGGAATCTGATGCACACAGTGTCCATGCACATGCAGGCAAAACATTTACACAAATACAATACATCTTTAAAAATTAAAACATTAAACCTTCTTACTTTCAGAGAAATCTTTTCCCATTTCTATGCATATGCCAAAATGGATGGTAAAAGATTAGCTTACATTCACTTTTTACAGAATAACCATTTAACTTTTAATCAAATACTTTAGAGTCAATTCTAAAATGCCATTTTCCCAAACACTGAATGAATGAGCAAAGTTGTTTTTATGTATAATAAATAGGAAATTTATACCAAAAACTTAGGTTGCCTAGAAACACCCACTGATAAAATATTTTTCTGATAAATGTACCAAGAACACAGAGAGCTTTGAAGGAGGAATGAGAACACCGTGATGGAAAGTGTGCCTAGCGTCTAAAGGATAATGGGAATCTTAGTGCCATGAATGTTTCTTGTCTCTTTGGAAAATAGCGTAATTATGTGTCTGTCTATCACAGAAGACAAAGGATCTCAAGCAGCTATTTCTAAGATATGACGGATAAGAAAAATCAAACCTAACTGAATGCATTGTGGCAACCCCACAACTGCATATCTTTTCAGTATTTGCCAGGATTTGATTTGACTGATAATAATACCAAAGGTTAACACATATTAACAAAGGATGAGGAAGTCATCTAGCAAAGTCGGTGCGCACTCAGGTGTCATTGTGGTTTCTCAGTGTTAAGACAACGTGATGTGGATCCACCATACTAAAACCTCCCATCCATAAAAATGCCAGACAAAAGCGCCTCTTCAGCAGCAGCAGCATTAGATAATCATATCTGATGGCCTCGCTCTAGTTTTTCAACTAACTGACAAGGAAAGATGCGGTTCTGAAGTAATAATTTCATGGGACATTATCATCAACTGACAGATGTCTACCAAATATGACACTTTTCAATTCTACTTTGTGCTGTTTTATGTGAAAAGTTCAATAAATATGTTCCCAGCTCTGAAACTCCCCAGACAGGTTTGAAAATAAAAACTAAGATGGGTAATATTCATAGTCAGCTGAACAAATAAGTCAAAGTATGCATTTATAATATAGTTTTGTCTGTTGAGCTTTCTGGAGTTCTCAAAAGTCATCGCTATAGCAATTAAATAAGTGTTTTTAATGAATACCCCCTCAAGTACAGTTTCCCTTCCAGGTATATAACACAGCAGGTGTCTTGGGCAATTCTCTTTCTAAGCTGCTTTCATCATATTTTTCAGACACTCAGAGCAAATTTAGGTCAGAGTGGAAATTTATATTAATAACAATATCAGATTTTTCTAAGCTTTTCCATGTACTTGGTCACTTGAATTATTCTCCTCCTATGTTCTCTCTTTGGTGACACATTCAAGGTCACAGATGTGAACACAGAAGTAGCCTTACAGCTAAAACATTTTCTGATGCCATGTACAGACCTCATGACTCTAAATAACCCCAAATGTCAATGGTTTTAGTAACATTGACTGATACTTATGAGATTGTATTCATTTAAGATGCTGCTTCAGTGTCCAGCATTCTACATTCTGGTCAGAAACCCCTTAGCAGTTGTATTGTTCAATGGGTGTTGTCAATGCGACCTATATCTTTCTAGTGAGTTCTAAGACAGTTACAGTTTTGATTTTCTCTCTGCCAGCTAACCCTTATTGGTCAGTTTTCGTCTGTTCTTCTCCCCACTTAGAGAAGCCATAAAATCTCAGAGGCGTTCGATTAGAAGTCAGTACACAGTAATGTTAAAGAATGTCCTAAACCCTGTATGATGGCACAAGAGACACCAAATAGCAGAGTTGAGAAAAGACATAATGCAAATAATGTGTGGAATGGTAATGGGCACCCGTGTGACACCCCAAAAGACCCACTTCTGGGACACCCGAGTGTGCAATGCTCCAGCACACGGAGCTTTCGTGAAGCATTAGTACTGATACCCTATCCCACACGGACCACTTACGAGAGTGCTTTAGAGAAGGGGAAAAGGAAAAGTCTATATGCCTACTCCTTTTATTCCCCCAAGGAATACGTTTATTTTCTGCCATGTGATTACCTCTAATAATATTGCAGCACTTTTACAAAGGATGGATATAATGTCCCTGCCCCAATCTCCCATCTGAGAGACTGCAATAACAATTAACTATTAATGACAAGAAGCAAACACACTGAACTCAGCTGGTAGCTTGAGAAGGAGATCGATACGGGGACCTGTCAAGAGGATACCATTTTGCGCTTAAGAAAAACATGTTCTTCAGAAAAGTGTTCTGAGCATGGAATGAAATTAGTTTATTATTTTTGCATTATTATCACAGGTACATTTTCAGTTTTACAAGCCACAGACTTATTAAAATCTTCATGGGATAGAGTCAACAATGAGAAGATTGTACCTTCTACTTTCTGGAACTGCGAAATCAACCCTGAGCTTAATTGTATGGTAATTGAGCTGATAGTTTGTGAGTGAGTGTGCCTGTGTGTGTGTGTGCTTGCATGTGTGTGTATGTGTCTGCATGTGTGCATGTGTGTGCCTGCCTATGTGTGTTCGCATGTGTGTGTCTGCATGTGTGTATGTGTTTGCATGTGTGTGTGTGCCTGCAGGTGTATGTGTGTGTATGTGTGCGTATGTGCCTAAGTGTGTGTGTGCCTGCGTGTGTGTGTGTGTGTTGGTTGCCTATGTTCATGGGGGTGTGTACATTTGTCTATTATAGATGCCCATGTGTGTGAATGGCAGAGGATGACCTTGGGTATCCACCTTAGTTTTTAAGACAGTGTCCTTCACCAAATCTGAGGATCATCAGTTTGGCTAGTCTGGCTAGATCTGCCTGTTTCTGTCTTCCCTGTGCCCCTTGCTAAAATTAAAGATATACACTATAGTGCCTGGCTTTTTCGTGGGTGTTGGTTATCCTTAAGATCTTAAGGCTATTCTGGTGGGCACTTAACAGCTAAGTCATCTTTCCAGCCTCTTAAATTAGCTATTCTTTTCTCTTCCCTAAATCAGTATATGTTTTTAAAATTAATTGTAAGTTTTAGAAAGAATTTTAGGACATTCTTTGATACAATGTGCTATAGTTTGGATGTATCAAAACTCAAGGTTGGAAACCATGGCAGCCTCCAATATTTCATTTGCCACTTATAATGCCTTATCTTTTAAAATGGATGCAGTATCAACTAAATCTTTATTTTCCTCAAAGCCCATAAATTCACCATCACAATGACATACATGTATATATTGTCTTCTGATCCTTCTCTTCGCACCTCCTATCAGCTTCCTTCCCTTGTTCACCCCTACTTTTCTACTAAAATGTTTCCAAAATTCTGGTTTTTGTTTGCTTGTGACCCACTGTCTTTGACCAGGGCCATATGTGTGACCACAAGATTGGAACTATTCACTGGAGCTGGGTGGGGTCAGTAGTGGGTACACAAATGAAGACTGCCGTTGTCTGTCTCCCAGAGACTACCAGTAATCAGCAGTTCAGCAGTAAGGATGGAGCACCCTGAATCATTCCATTATCCACAACTAAGTGTTGACGAGGTCTACCTTGAGGAAGCACAGTGCGTGTAACTGAAGCTGCAGCAATTTCATGATTGCAACTATTACACTGTGTCTAGAGGGCATTTCATATATTTTCCCTATCTTCCAGACTTTATATTCTTTCCCCTCCTCTTCTGAAATGTTCTCTGATCCTTAGAGGGGTGATATAAATGTCTTACTTATGGCTAAATGCTCAGTGGTCATTTATTCTTAGTATCTCAGGCTGCTACCAGTCCCTGCGTTCACTGCTGTTCATTGCAAAGTGGGTCTTATCTGATTAGAGCTGAGAGTTGTAGTTGTGGAGCTATCCAAACACAGGTATGAAGAGAGGAGTCTGACAATGTGTTTACTTAGCTAAGCATCAACATTATCTTCTTGCCTAAAACCCTAGGCATGAGTTTTTGACTGGGTTTACAGTACCCGGATCTGTTACCTCATGCTGAGTGGACCTCAGATCTAACCTGAGAACAGTTAGTTAGCCCCCGAAACCGTCATGCCACTGTTGCACATGCGGGTACATCTTCCCTGGAAGGTTGGTATTGTGGGTCGCAAAGTGCACAGTTGGGTAAGTCCATTGACATCTCTTCCTCTCCAGTAGCCTACATAGCACCTGCAACTCCTGACAGGCTGAAGCGACTCAGCAAAGAGGAGGCTTCCAGCTCCCTTCCATATGAATTTCTCATTATAGAGCAAACAAAGTGAGTGGTATCTTTAGCAACAGTGTCTTATCCTTTGGTTCTGATAGCAACCAAGTCGAAAGGCAAGTGTCTGCATTATTTGGAGGGGAGAGGGCGTGGGCGCTGGGACCTCCCTGATGAACAACTTCTATGAAGGTATCCCATCACAATACTGGAATTTTTTTTTGTTTAGTATCTCATTGCTACTAGGGACAGTATTACCCAGCCATGCAGGGAATCTCCCTTCAAACTCTGATGTATTTTCTTTTATTGTTACAGAATAATAGGTTTCCATGCGGACTTTTCATTTTCTGATTGTGAGTTTAATCCTCCTTTCCTCACTCCATCATCTTCCTAGCCCACTAATTGTTTTAACCCTTTGAGCCATACTTTCGTTTTACCTGGGCCCTGCTATCTAAAAACTATTAAGCTCCCTCATTCCCCGTGCCATATTGTCTCTATGCAATTAAGTCCCCTGCCCTGACTTCTGTCTAAGTCCCTAACTTCTACAGGTACTCCAGATTAAACACAGAAAATCAAGATTCAAAGCTGGACCCTTCTTTTGAAACAGAAAGATGATTTCAGTGGGGCCCTATTGGAACCCTGGGAGAGAGGACATCTCTGTTTGTTTCAAAATAGATGTTTTACCTTTGGACAAAATAGAAGGAAATCTGTTTAAAATTTCTCCATCAAAATACTTTTTGGGGGAACTAGAAAGATGGTTAAGGGTGCTTATTGCTCTTGCATAGAACCCAGGTTCAAATCTCAGCACCAACAGCAGGAGGAATGCAACCATCTGTAACTCCAGTTCCAGAGACTCTAGATGCTCTGGCGTCTGAGGGCACCTTCACTCACATGGTGCACACAAGCTCATGCAGAGACACATATATACACAGAAATAAAATAAACACATCTATGAAAATACATTTCTTACCTCTTTTTGAATAATTCATCAAATTAAAAAAACCCTCATTGTTATTGTGTTTTCTCTAATGTGAGGTTAAGGTTTCTACTTTTGGCCATCACAGAGCAACAGAAACCAAATGATTTTCCTGCTTTAAAGAAACAGCAAACCTGACAAAATATCCAAACAATGGTTTTTACACACAGGCCTCACAAGACAGCCCACTCTTGAAAAGAAGAACAAAATGGGGTGGGTTCCTCTAGTACCTTCCTCTGCTCTGGCCAGAGAGAAGAAAGACTCCCCAAATCTCTGGCAACCTCATACATTCAGAAGCCAGGGAAGTTATGAGGTGAGAATTCTCAGGGTAGGAAGAGCAAGGAGATGTGGAGTTGACAAAAAGTAAGAGTGCAAGGGAGGACACACAGACACACAGACAGACAGATACACACACAGAGGTGGAGACAGAGTCACAGAGAAAGACAGAGACAGAATGACACAGAGAGACACATACAGACATAGACACACATACATGAGACAGAGAGACACAGAGATATATGCAAACGTACATGAGAGAGATAGACAGAGAGAGAGAGAGAGAGAGAGAGAGAGAGAGAGAGAGAGAGAGAGAGAGAGGTGAGAGAGGCAAAGAGAGAAAGAGAGGTTCAGAGTGGGATAATAATTAGAGAGATGTCCCCGAAGCAGGTCAGAACTTCTAAAGGGAAAGACGTTTTTCAGAACTTCGAAGGGAAACATAGAACAATTTTCAGAGCTCTGATAACTCTGGGAATAGGAATTAATCCTACTAATCGGTGTCAGAACCCTGTGTACCCAGGACATTGAGTGTGTCGCTCAGAACAGCAAGTTTTTCAGTAGCAGGGCAAAAGTACCTCTAGAGAGAAGTCTGTGATTTTTTCTTCTATAATGGATCTTCAAGCAAATATCTTAGAACTTATAAGCCAAAAAACAAAGTTGAATATGTTTATAGGTATAATGACAAAACAAACTTCCTCACTAAGGTGACAGGACTGGGTCACCCCACATTACGTCTATACTGTATGCTAACATATGATCACTGGCAAAATGGAAGATTCTTGGAGTTAAACAGCGATGGCCCAGATTTATGTCTGACTCACAGGGTTTGAATGGAAGCCTCAAAACATCCAGAAGCCAGAGAGCTGGCCTTAGCTCTTGGTTCTAGTTTGACAGCCCTCGCTTATAATTGAATATTGCTCTGGTTACACCAACAAAGCATAATGAGAGACTGAAAGAGCTAAATTGGTTTCAAATAACCCAGTTATGTGGAGAACAAAAATTAACCAAAACCAAACATAGTAAAAATTCCCCATGTTTAAAATCTAATAAAATCTCTAAGGTCTGCAAAAAATCAGAGGACGTTTATCTATTATATAAGTGGAAAGAGTCAGTTTTTAAAAGGACCCAGAAATGATAGAGATGACTAAATTAATAGATAAGGGTGTTGAAACAATCATCACACTTATATTTGCTATGTCCAGGATAAAGGAACTGAAAATAAGAACATTGTAAAGAGAGATGGAAGATACTTAAAATGACTTGAGTATTGTTTCTTCAGGTAAAGAGAACAATTCCTTGAATAAAAAATAGTTGATGCAGTTAATGGTAGAATTAAATCAGGACGCTAAAGAGAATCTAGAATTTCTCGTAGCTTAAATGTGTTAAATGTTCAGCTTTAGTTCTGATTGAAATTATTTACATGGAATCTGGGACAATGGGAACTTGGCTCTTTAGGACTCCCTACGGATGTAGTTTTCTGCACAAAATCCAGCTAGTCCACATTAGAGCATGGATCGGGGAGGGGCACAGGAGTCTCTGCCTGTCAAGGAGGATCTATTGACAGCTGATGGCTGCTAGGATATGAAGAATCAAATATACACATGCATATGCATATACATATATACATAAATAATGCACACACACATTGAAGTTAGAAGGGGTACACGGGGAAGTGCAAACCAGGAGGTCTTGGCATGGGTGGCATAAAAATGATCAAAATATATTGCTTGCATATACTTATCAAAGAATAAAATATTAAAAAAATGTAAAAACTTATCCACTCAAGAAATGGCTCAGTGGATAAGAGTACTTGCTGTGTAAGCACAAAGATCTGAGTTCAAATCCCCAACATCTATGTCAAAATCTAGGCATGACTGAACCTGCCTGTAAACCCTGGCACTGGGGGAGAGGACAAAGTCAGGCAGACCCTGGAGACTCACTGATCACCCAGCCTCAACAGGAACACAGAACTTCCAGGTCATGAAAGAGTCTGTCTCAAAAAATAGGGCAACACAATCGCAGAGAAAGCTCTTCCTCTGGCTTTAGGACTCTTTCTGTCCCTTCTTTTGCAATGATCTTTGAACCTTAGGTACAGGAGTTGTGTTGTAGATGGATCAATTGGGACTGAACTCCACAATTCTACAATTTGATTGGTTGTAGTTTCCTGTAATGGTCTCTTTTTGTTGCAAAGAAAAATATCCTTGATGAAGGGTGAGAATTACATTCATCTGTGGGAATAAGGATAAATACTTTGAATGTAGGTAGGCATTGTGCTGGCTTAGTTAAGCCTTCAGTTCTATGGCTTCACCAGCTCTGGGTACTTGGATAGGTTTCTGGTATCAGGTATGGTTTCTTTTCCTCTTGTTGAGCAGGCCTTAAGTCTTATTAATGAGCTGTTGGTTACCATCAAGTTATGTGTGCCCCTTCTGCTCCCTTAGGGTTATGGTGTGAGGTTGTCTCCTAGAAAGGTCAGAAACTATACCCATAGAGTCTCACCAACTAAGCATGACCCGAATAAGGATGACACCCATTGACATGTCACTGTGGAAGTACGATATTTCACAAAGCTTCAAGCCTGACCACCACCACCACCACCACCAACAACAACAAACTACAGGCAATTAAGGAATGCTGAGTGTGGGACAGTCTTCTTCTCCAGGAAGAGTACATTAGTTGGCCATCCAATACTAAATGGTCAGCACTGAAAAATTATACATACAAGCAATACTAAATGAACAGTTTGTCTTTATAAGTTTAGGAATACACACACACACACACACACACACACACACACACACACACACACACCACAAAGTAATTAAAACAGAGACAGACCATGAATTTGAAACAAAACAAGCAAGGTGGCATATGGGAGAGTCCGGAGCGAGGAAAGGGAACAGGGAAATGGAAATAATGCAAATATAATCATAAAAATTTTTTAATTTTTTTAAAAAGGGGGTAGGTGGGTGAGATGGCTCATCTGGTAAACGTGCTTACCACCAAGCCTGCTGATATCGGGACATGATCCCTGGGACCCACATAGTGGAAAGAGGAAACCAAATTCTGTAAGGTGTCCTCTGACTTCTATATGCATGCATGGTATACTCAGGCAGGTGCACACACAGTCACATTAAATAAACAAAAGTAAGGAGATAGGAGAAATAAGGCAGCGAGTGATAGAGGAAGATACCTGATTTCCTTCTCTGGCATTGGCATGCACACACTGGAGCATGCATGCAACATGCACACACACACTCAAAAAAGAAAAAAAAAATCTCACCCATAAATTAATCTAGCAACATTTGTTCAAAGTATCAGGAAAAGTTCACAAGCTCTGCCTTCAAGCAGTGAATGATGTGGTTGTCTTCTTTGTGTTATCACTGAAGCAACTTTATAACTGCTTGACAGATGCACACAGAGATTTTTAGCTCCTTCTTCCCTGTTTCTTTATCACATTGCATTGAACATGAAGTTGCGACTCATTTAGAAGGATGCTCTTTCCTGAATTATCTCTATTTTTTTTTTTAGCTTGTGAAATCCTTCTCTCCAGGAGGACTGGGTGGGTGGTATTGCCTGTGGTAAAAATAGTTTCCCACTTAGTCACTTCTGTAACTCACCACTCTTTAGCCGTAGCACAAATGTTTCCTGAAGTGTCTTACCTAGAATTTCATCACAAATGATAAAGCTCACTGCTGTGCAGTGGCAGTCAAATATTTACAAACAAATATGAAGCGAATAATGCAAGCCAAGAAAATGACCTTTTCTGAAGTGTGCATGCAAATAAGAAGATGAAGGAGCATTCCTGGAGAAAAACAAACTTTAAATAAGTCTATTATGATAGTAGTAAACAGCACCAAAAAACAGTAGGCTAGAATAGATAATAAAGCATGAAATAGTTCAGTCTTGAAGGCAAGTACTGGCCTGAGGACAGAACAGTACAATGAGAATATGATAGGATCCATTGAGGTGAAGAAAGAGATCAGTAAAAAAGTCACTTATGTCTAGTCTCGTTTTGTTCTTTAGAATTTTCTTTTTGGGTAAATTTTATATCTGCTTAAGATACTGACATATTATTTGTTAGTCACTGTTCTGTTGCTGTGAAGAGACACCACGACCAAGGCAACTGCTATGAAAGAAAGCATTTGATTGGAGGCTTGCTTACAGTTTCAGGAGTTTAGTCTGTCATCTTCATGGCAAGAAGCATGGTGGCAAAAAAGCAGGCACGGGAGCAGAATCAGAGCACAGATCACAAACTTCCAGTACACAGTGGTATAGAATATGCATTACTTTCCAGAAAGGGAAGAGAGGGACCATAATGAGGAACTACCAAAGCCAGGCTGAAAAGGAGCACGGCAAATTCTGCATCTTCATGTTTGATGCTAAAGCAGTCTTCAGCACTCCAGCTCCTCTCAGCCTTGTTGACTGCAACACACTTCTTTCCCTTAGGCTAGTTTCACACCTTGTCTACAGCTCTCCAAACAACTCTGGCATCTCCAAAATCTTGGGGCCTCCAGTACAATCCAGGCTTCACCTTCACAGCTTCACACAATGGCCTCTCTAGACCTCCATGCAGGGACACCCCTGAAACACCTGACCTCAGCAACTTTTCTTAGTCATGGAGGGAGATTCTACAACCCCTTTCTTATGTCCTTGACTCTAAAGACTTAACCAAGTGACCAAAGTTGCCAAATTCTGATGCTGAATGGGACTGGGCCTTGACATATACATATACACATACATATACATATACACATATATATGTATATATAGAGATATAGATAATAGTTACACACTATATGTGTATACCATATATATATATATATACTATATATTTATATATAGTCTCACGTGGTGTAGGAGGTCCTTCTGTATTTGTGTTGCTTCACTCCATGTAACACACACAGATATGTGTGTGTGTGTATATATATTACTTATGAAAATCTGACTGTATGACAAAAACTTTAAAATTATAAGAGTAATTATTTCTATTTCCAATAATGCTTAGCAACTGATGAAATCATGCGTAGTAATATACTCTTGTAATCTCAGCACTTGGGAGGTTATCCTCAGCTATTACTTGATTTTTTTGAGGTTAGCCTGGGCTACATGAGATCCTCTCCTCTCCATCTCTTCAGCAGTGGTTTGAGTTTTCCAAACTCAATAATAAAATTGATCCAGATTTTTTAAAAATTAAGGCTTATAGATAATTTCTTGATTTATTCTTGTGCTTTATAGTACTCATAGATAAGGGGCCATTAATGATGATAGTCTATTTAAGCCTTATTTCACCAAGAACAGGGCTATAGTAGGCCTTCAAAATTATTTGCCCTGCTATGTGGGTAAGTGGGGAAAAAATGAATATTCAGACTGCTGTACTGCTTTTTACTTCAAAGCTAGCAGAGGGAGAATCTGGGGCTATTCAAAATTCCATTCAGTGGCAGCACATAATAATGTATTTGTGTATCTTGTCGGCATTTATTATAAGTACTTATCCTTAAATTTTATTTAAAGGCTCGAGGTATATGAAAAGTGAAAAGTCACATATTTGTAGATTGTCCTCATTTTCCAAGGAAAACAACAGCGGTGATAATAAACTTTGTTGGATTATAGATTCATGCTAGCCCTCTCATTTTCTTTTTTGTTTTAAAGGCCTGTCTAGAAAAAAAAACTGTATAAAGATACAGGTTGGATAATCATATTACACCAGTGTGATTTTCCAGAGCTTAGTGGTTGTTTTTTGACGATGAAAAGGGAATTCTGTTTTCTCGTTTTTGTGATCCCACACTAGGTTGTTTAGGGGTAAAGAGTCATTGTGCTGTATTGACAGTTACTAGCAAATGGCTCCCAATTTTAAATACAATTTTCAGGTTGGAATTTATAACTCATACCTCAATGAAGTATTTGTTTAAGAAAGGTCTCCACGCCCATCCCATGTTTCTGGCTTTTGGAATAACCAGTAGCTGTTTAGACTTGGACATGTGTAGTGTTGAGCCCAGAGCCTCCTGCCCTTCTCTAAAAGACTAGAAATATGCCAGGCGATGGCAGTGCACACCTTTAATCCCAGCACTCAGGAGGCAGAGGCAGAAGCAGGGGGATCTCTGTGAATTTGAGGCCAGCCTGGTCTATTTGAGGTAGTTCCAGGGCAGCCAGGGCTACACAGAGAAACCCTGTCTCTAAAAACAAACAAACAAACAAACAAACAAACAAACAAACGATTAGAAATAAAAGATGGGCTGGGGGGCGGGGTTCTGTTGCTATGGCGAAGATTCCAGCAGCACATGCGCCGTCCTGGCCAGATGACAAGCTAAGGGTTCATAAAGCTTTAATCGTAGACAGTGAAAAACAAAAACGGAGACAGCCACACACGCAAACACCCCGAGCAACCAGAAGACAGAAATCCTTCAACCGCTTCCTGCTCTCCTCGAGGAGGGGTGCTCGGCTCCTGACCGGAAGTGCCTATCGCGCATGCCCGAGGAACCATTTTCAAAGTCAGTTCGGTTCAGGTGAAGAAACGTGCGCGCTGCCTCGAGGCTCTGGGTCGGGTGAGCAGCATCCAGAGGCCTGTGGAGGCCTGGGGCCACCGCGGCCATCGCAGAGGGCCTAGGAGGACCCGGGAGGCCCAGAGAGGTTCGCGGGGTGTCCTGGGGCCCAGGAGGACCTTGAGACGGTGGCAGCGAGCAAACGCCAGTTGGCACCAGTAGGGCCTCCGAGGCCTGCAGAGGCGCGAGGCAGCCATTGGAGGCCAGTGGCCTGTGAGCTGGGGTGTGGGGGAGCCTCCCTGCTGGGGACAGACGCCCTGAGGCCTCGTCCTCGCTGCAGAAACAGACCCTAGCAGAAGCCTCTCTCGTCCCTCCAAGGCCTCCCAGCCTTGCCCAGGCCCGAGAGCCGAGATGAGTGAACACCAGGACGAACATCCTCAGGAGCTCGAGAGCCAGTTCATCCTGCGCCTGCCCCCGGAACATGCTTCCGCTCTCCGCGAAATCATCCATTCTGACAGTGCCGCCTCGAGAGAGAAACTAAAGATCGACTTATCTCCTGACACCCGGCACGCCATTGTTCAGGTGGATAACGTGTCGCTCTCGGCCAGGGTTGTTGATTTGCCTTGTGTTATCGGAAGCCTGAAAACTTACGATCGGAAGACCTTTTATCACACAGCGGATATTTCCCAGATGCTTCTGTGCAGTGCCGATGGCGATCCCCGCCCTTCTTCCGAAGAGCTCGTCCCTTCTGCTGGTGCTCCAGCAATGGGAAACGAAGGGGAAACGGAGAAAAAATGTATTTGGAAGCATGGCATTACCCCACCACTGAAGAATGTCAGAAAGAGACGGTTTCGGAAGCCAGAAAGGAAGCTCCCTGATAGGAAGCAGAGTGAAGAAGGTGGTAGTGGAGCCATTGATTCTAAAGACGTGGAAAAGGAAGTAAAGAGACTGCTCCGTTCAGATGCTGAAGCCATCAGCAGCCGATGGGAAATCGTTGATGATGAAATCAAGGCAGTCCAAAGTCAAACTTGTGTCCCAGGGCTTCCTGACCCCACTGCAATAAGTGGTCCTGTCTCATCAGAATGTGCTGTACCTCAGAACACATTCCGTGATTCTAGCCATCATGATGACGATCAAGAAGAGAAAGATGAAGAGGAGGAGGATGAAGAGGAGGAGGATGAAGAGGAGGAGGAAAATGATTCTGAAGAGGATCTGGAAAGGGAGCTACAAGCCAAGTTTATTGAGTTTAGCTCGTGCAAAGCTAAGGAAGGCCATGCTTCAGTAATTTTGGGAATTCAGAAGCTGATTCATCACAAGGAGAAGAAGCTCCAAAAAATTCAGGGCAAAGCACAAAGACAGAAATATCTCCTCAGACAACTGGAAAACCTGACCCTCAAGAGTCATTTCCAGTCTGTGCTAGGACAGCTCAAGTTGCAGGAGAAGCAGAAGCGTGAGCAGATCATTTTCCTGCAGGAAAAACTGAAATATTTTTTGAAGAAGTAAGAAGACCTTGACTCTATCATTTAGGCTGAAGACTTGGTGAAACTGTTTATTTTCCTCTTCTTTTGAATTAACAGTTTTTTTTTCTATGAACATTTTGCTAATTGTAGTGGTTTGAGAACACACTCATAGAAAAGGGCAGTGTAAAAATTTGATAACTTAAAGGGTCCCAATTGATGATGGGGCTTTACTTCTCGGTTAATTTGAGAACTCAATGTATTCTCTGTTAGGATTCTCTCAGATCATTTAGCTGTGCTTAACAAAGGGAGACAGTCTAGCCTAGTAGGCCCTACAGCTAGTTTGCATATGTTTAAACTGTTCAAATGTTTGCTACAACATAAAAAGAAATTTCTAGGTGTGGTAGCCCACACCTGTAATCTCAGCACTTGAGAAGTTGATTCATAAATTCAAGGCCAACCTGGCCTACACAGCAGCTTCCAAGTCACACTGGTTTATATAGATCTGTCTTAAAACAAAGAATACTAGATTCTGTTGAAGTAAAGACTACTTTTTTGCTCAGGGAATTTGTGTGTGTGTGTGTGTGTGTGTGTGTGTGTGTGTGTGTGCAACTGATTAGTGTGCAGTTACAACATAGGTGTTAGCCTTATTCTAAGTTTCTCTATTCTAACCTTACTAGAAAAGATTAGGAAAAGCCAGATACCTGTAATTTCTATGAAGACTTCCTTACCAATTCTGGGCTGCTTGCCAGTGTTGTTTTAGAACTTAGTATGTATTCTTTAAGCAAAAATAAATTCTTTCTAGTGGAAATAAAAGAATCAGTAGACTATTGTATTGATTTTCTATATAGTAATGCTCAGAAGGTTGATAAAACACAATGACATCAAAGAAAATGCCAGTTCAAAATGCTAATTTCAGGAAACATCAGTGCTTCATACAGTACTATATCCTCTGAGAAACGGGATGGGTACATTTCATTTGTCAGCAGTATTTATTACACACAAGTGTTACTATGTCACTCTAGTTACTAGGAACTATTTATAGTTCTCTGGACTTAATGATATATTCACTTTTCCCTCTACTAGAATGTAAATTTGTGTTGGGACATTGATATATATGGGAAACACACACACATAAACACACACACACACACACACAAACACAAACCAGTTTATCAAGGAACAGGTGAGAGAGAAGTAGGAGAAGGAGAAAAAGGTGTGAGGAGGGAGGGAGAAAAAGGGACATTGCAGAATACCAATAAAAGGCAAACTACTTTCATACTTTTAAGAAATTTGGAAGATATTTGAAAAAAGTTATAGAAAAAAATAAAATTGATAATCTAAAAAGGTGTTGTGGAAAATGGGGGTTAAGATTTAAGATTTAGAAATTTATATTTTTTTATTTGTTTGTTTGTCTATTTGGTTTTCGACACAGGGTTTCTCTGTGTAACAACATGGACTGTCCTGGAACTAGCTCTTTTAGACCAATCTGGCTTTGAACTCACTTAGATCTGCCTTCTGGAAGCAGGTTCTGGGAAAGGCATATGCTGCCATTACCTGGCAAGGAATTACTATTTTAAAGTGGTTTTAAGTTATAGTTGGTTCACAACTTTCATTTCATCTTATGAAATATCTTATCAAGATATGATATGAAATCACCTCAGAAGTAACAGATGGTGAATAAAATAGGAATTCATACTAAGATAATTACTGGGGGCTGGAGAGATGGCACAGTGCATATAAAAGCCCTTCCTGAACAAGCATGAAGCCACAAATTCAAATCCAGGAGCTGGATCGGTTACTCCAGCACTCGGGGGCTTAGCTGAAAACCTGCTTGAGCTCTTGCCTTGAGGATAAGATTGAGAGAGATAGAGCAGGACACTAGGCATTCTTCTCTGGCTTCCAACCCTGCTCATAGGCAGACATCTCACACATGTGAGAGCCAGCATCACATACATCCAGCACACATACATTTCTTTTCAGAAAAGGTGAAGGAAATTAAAACTCTGCCTCAATAGTCAGTGTTATTATAAACTATGGTAGGTCAAAAGACAACTTTTTAAAAAAAAAATTAAAAAGACAGTATCACTCTCTAGTCTGACCTCAAATTCACAAGTTCAGCCTTCTTAGTGCTGGTATTATGCCTGACGCATGAGTTTTAGGTTGTCTTTTTCTCTACTTTTTAATGAGAAAAGATATTTATTTAAGCTTATACTTGATTTGATTCTACAAATAGATACTTAGTGAGATATGTTTGTATTGGACACATACAATGAAGAAATACGAATTCTAATTTCAAGAAGTTTGCAGGTAATGTCTGATCTTACTAGTCAACTTATGTATATACAGATTTTTTTATATTTTTAATTTTAATTACATGTCTACGTGCGGCTATAAGCACACGAGTACAAGTGCCTGAGAAGCCAAAGGCATCAGATTCACTGGGAGCTGGAGCTAAGGTGACTGTGAGCTGCCTGATGGATGTAGGGAAGAGAACTAGGCTCCTCTTCAAAAACAGTGCACATTTTAAACAACTGAGCTCTTCCATCTCCTCTTATTTATTTTTAAAAATGTGTTGAGGATACCAAGTTGAGTCACATTAGCTTAGCCATGCCAGTGAACTAAGATTTGAGGGGTTGTTGGGAAATGTCAATTGTTCAAGAAGTGTCATTTCAATCTTATATTTGTTTTACCTTGCCTGAGATTACTGTTACAGAATCTGAGCATCTTGTAAGATGAAAATATTGCCCTTATTTTGTGGGGAGAACATATTTATTTGGTTCTGTGTATGATCTCTAGGAGAGGATTCCTAAAAGGCACTTGGAGGAGAGGCACAGATAAGAGATGGGATGGAAAACTGTGGAACCCTGGAATAACAAAAATGTAGAGATTTTCCAGAGAACTCATTAGCTCTTACTGGTTTACTTTCGGTCATTCATGTTAGTATAGTGATGCTAATAGTCAAATAAAAACATGTACGCTGACTGCATTGTGGGACTAGTTAAAGATATTTCTTTAATTAAACATAAAGTGTATCTATGAAGAGAAATCCCCTAATTAGGGTTAGGGAAATCTAAGTTTGTGGAATATAAACAAACTTCTATTTTGTTAAAGTGATTGTTTTTGTTTTTTATGAATTTTTTGATTTTTTTGGTTTTGGTGTGTGTGTGTGTGTGTGTATTCTTTTTGCCATAACCCAGGAGGACTTTGATTTGGTATGCAGCTCAAGCTGACATTGTTGAACTCCATAGAAATCTCAGCCTCCCAAGTGCTGGGATTACAAGTATGAAGTATAAACCCTGGTTACTTTTTTATTATTTAACAAACAATTTTAAATAGATACTGTGTCTGGGGTTACTAATATTAAAAATGTACTCCATACCATTTAAATCATTTAAGAGTCAAGCTGCAGAGACAGGCGTATCTCTGTGAGTTCGAGGCCAGCCTGGTCTACAAGAGCTAGTTCTGGGACAGGTACCAAAGCTACAGAGAAACCCTGTCTCAAAAAACCAAAAAAAAAAAAAAAAAAAAAAAAAAAAAAAAAAAAAAAAGAGAGAGAGAGTCAAGCTGGCTGCATTTATGACTTTATAGAGGAATTTTTAATATGTTTCAACAACACTGGTTGATGCTAAAAAATTTAAACCATATTGATGACCTGCTTATGGTCACCATTAGAAATCAGTCCATTTTGTTACTGTGGGACACAGCAGCACTCATTAAGCCAAGGAAACAGAACACTGAGAAGGAATCTCCTTTCAAAAATATTTTTTAAATTCTTTGAGAACTTTATCCCTGTTTTGATCATATGCACCTCCCACATCTTCCATATGCACTGGCTCCCAACTCCATGTATGTATGTGTTTTATATCTCACTGTATCCAATGTGTACTGTCCACATGCCCCTGGGTGTGGAGCCTTCCACAGGAGCATAGTTGACCTGCCAGGGACCACACCCTTAAAGAAAACTGTCATTCCCTCCTCTGGAATGCATCAACTGTCAATGGCTCCTCAGCTAGTGTTAGGGGCTTGTAAACCCCCCCCCCCATTTCTAAGCTGAAATTCGGACTGGCCTGATCTTGTACAAGTCTTACGCAGGCAGCTACATCTGAGTTCATGAAGACCAGTGGTTCTTTCATGGTTTCACATTGATCCCCCCAATGTCTGAACCTCCTGTGTGATGGTTCCTGAGCCTTTCGGAGAAAGGTTGTAATAGATAAATGATAGGTAAGATTTGGGTTGAGGAATCCACAGATACTTATTCTGTGTGCTTTGGCCAGTTGTGAGAAACTTCTCTGATGAGGTTTGAGAGCTGTGAGACTATATGGGTATAGAAATATTGATTTGTCCCTTTACCAAAATAATAGTAGTAATAGGTTAAATCTATGGGGCCTGTGAACTCCCCTATCACAGATACTGGCCAGATTCACAGTATTAGGTGTTTCCTTATGGAACAGGTCTTCAATCCAATCAGAAAGTAGTTGTTTACCCCTATAACACTTGTGGCATTATTCTACCCATGAACATGTCTTGTCATGCCAACAGTTGTTGATAGAAGTTTCTGTCCCACCCGGTCCATCCCAAAGAAACACACAAAGATCTACATTAATTACAAACTGCTTGGACTAGTAGCTCAGGCCTCTTATTAGCTCTTTCTTACATCTTAAATTACCCATTGTTCTTGTCTATGTTAGCCATGTGACTTGGTACCCTTTATCAGTGAGGCATTCTCATCTTGCTTCCTCTGTGTCTGGCTACCTCTGTCTCTACTGCAGACTGACTCTTTCCACTTCCTGGAATTCTCCTGTTCTGGTCACCCTGTCTCTACTTCCTGCCTGGTTTCCCCATCTATACTTCCTACCTGGCTACTGGCCAATCAGCATTTTATTAAAACAGTACAATATAAGTGACAGGGTACAAGACCATTCTCCCACAGCACCTTTTCTTCTTTTTCTTTCCTTTTTTTTTTGACAAAAGTGGGGAAATGTACGATATTTTGGTCATGTTTTGACAAATAAAGCTTGCTTAGAGTCAGAGGTCAGAGTTAGCCACTACCTGACCAAAATTAACCATAGAGGTTTTGGAAGACTGAGGACAGATAGGAGAGAAAGTAGTAAGCTGGGGAAAATGGGATCATGTGCTTGTTTGAAGGAAGGAATGGAGCAGGTAAGGAAGGCTGGTGGTTTCTCTGCTTCTCTCATCTTTCAGGTTCTTACCCCAATATCTGACTCCTCTATTTTTTTAAATAAAGAATAATTAGAGTAACGTTTCAGTCATTATTGTAGTTCACAGGGTTTACAGCTAGGTAAGACTTTCTGGCTTTTTTCTACCATTAGGCTGCATCGTACCTCTTGGTGCCATAAAGGCTAACCATCAGGGAGGAAGCTTCCTGGTCAATAGCAGCTTGATTTCTTCTTGACCAAAGGTTAGGTTCTTCTGAGCACTCTTTCAGCTAGATTTCCTCTTTGGGTGTTGTTTTCATCCTGGCAAGCCAAAGTTTAACATAAACTCTGTAACGTTAATTAGAGAAGATTCTCCTCCTTGGGTGTCTAATCACCTTCTGTATTGATCAAGTTCTTCCAGCCCGATATCTACATATTTAGTCTGTATTTTAGTTAGAGTTTCTATTGTGTGAAGAGACACCATGACCATGGCGACTCTTATAAAGGCAAACATTTAATTGGAGCTGGCATACAGTTCAGAGATTTCGTCCATTACTGTCATGGTGGGAAGCATGGTGGCATGCAGGCAGATGTAGTACTGAAGAAAGAGCTGAGGGTTCTACATCTGGATTGAAAGGCAGAAGAAAGAGTGGATGAGTTACTGGGCCTGGCTTAAGCTTCTGAAAACTAGCATCCCACCCCCCAATGACACACTTCCACTTCCTAGGAGTGAGTGACACTTGCTATGAACCAATGGGGACTGTTTTCATTCAAACCACTACAGTCTGCCTTTAGCAAGAATCCTGGCAAGTCAGTGTAGTGATACTGCAACAGACGCCCAATCTTGATGTCTTGTCTTTGTCCTTTTCTGTCCCATCACTCTACTTATTGTCTATGTTTTGTTGTCCTTAGGGTTGAGGATGAGCTATCAGTTGTCCTAAATGAAGTCCTCACAGTTTCTACAAGTGTCACAAGGTTCTCTACTTAACCTTTCAAAGTAAATAAATGACAATGGATAGGGAAACTACCAGGCAGTTGTCCATACAGGATTGTGTCCTTTAAGAAAGGAGTATATTTAAGAGATACATTTGTCAAAATTGCTCAAATAAAAGCAAAATATGTCTAAAATGGTCATTACTTCTCATACCAAAAGCCAGCCGCAAAGGCAGTATGCCTGGAGCCTATGACAATAGGGAGAGTAAGGGGTGAGGCAAGTAGATATTGACATGTCTGTTTTCTGTGAATAATGTGCAGGATTTCAAACTCTAATGGCAGGAATCAACCCTAGAATTTTAGGGAAGTTCCTTTAAAAATAAATGTTATTGAGCACCAATGTATATAAGACTGTGGTGTCCAAGAACTGCAAGATAAACAAGGCAAGGTTGTATTTAACAGCTAAATCTTTTAGCATTACCCCAAAATAGAGAACACAGAAAATTACTGAAAACATAAGCCGACTGGAATTATCAACTGGAATCCATACAAATGCATGGTAAAGACAGCAAAGGTTTCTATTTTTAAAAAGGGAGTTAAGCTTGCAAAACATGCAAAAAAGAGTTAATGCTTCCCTATGACAGAAATGAACAACCTATTCTGCCAAGAGGAAGAGAAGTGGAAATTAATGTCAGAACCCCAGCTTAATTCTCTCTCAAATTAAAAAAACCCGAATTTTAATGTTCATGAAAAACACGTGTCCTGCTCTGTAGAAGCCGGGACAATTATTGGTCTATTCATAATTTTATGTCTCTTGTACCAGACACCATGTGGTGGAGCAGCCAAGGGCCAAGCAAAAGGGTGCCAGAATTCTACACGCAGTTAGATGGCAAGCTGTGGAGGCCTCCTTCCCGCCCAATTCACACAGATATAAATAGCTCCTCCCACCTTCCAGACAGGAACTGAATGAATATAGAGGAAGGAAACTAATTGGACCCATCTGTGGCTGGGAAGGCAGGATTTCCAATAAATGTTCCCCCAAAGAAAGCATTTTCAAATGCTCTTTTGACCAATTTCAAAAGGCAGAGGCTTTTTATGAAGTGACCTCCCATCTTCTAATCCACCAGTCCTGGGAAGTTTCGTGTTAATACATGTACTGCCTCGAGCCTGCCTGGCGTGGAAGCCTATGTCTGGAATCTAAGCACTGGGAAGGCTGATAAAGACTGTAAATTTGATATTTTAGCATTAAGCATGTGTGCGTGTTTGTGTGTGTGTGCGTGTGTGTGTGTGTGTGTGTGTGTGTGTGTGTGCGCACGCGTGCATATGTTTAATCTTCGGATATTTCCCTAAAGCTCAGTTCAGAAAACAAATAAAACCAAACATTTGCAGACATTCTTTTCTCTTAAACTTTCCCTTCATGTTCCCCTCTAGCAACAAAAAGCCTGCATGAGCATGCGCACACACACAATTTCTTTCCTTCTGTTAAATCATAGAAAATACGATGTAATTCCTTAGAGGTCTCTCACGCTCCCTTTACCTTTAGAACAAGATCTCATGTAGCTTACAAACTGGCCTCAAACTCACTGCATAGCAGTGAGCCTTAGACTCTGATGACCTTGCTTCTGTCTTCCAAGTGCTGGGATTACAGGTAGCCATCATGCCTGACTCTTGGGAACTTTTTGACCATCTTTTAGTTAAGCTTGAGACAGAATGGAAGATAGAACTATTGCTATAATCTAGTATTGTTATCATACATGATTTTATTTCTATATTTACAACTATAACAATGAAAGAAACGACGCAAGGTACCCTGAAGTACATTTTGCCCACGGCAGGACAGAACAGTCAAGGGTCAGTGATCTGGAAACCTGGATACCACTGTCCATATCAGTCTACTTCAATCAAGCCAGCCGAGCAGCCTTTGTGATCCTGTGCCCCACAGCGACTAGCAGGAAAAACTATTTGGCATCAAACTCAGAACCAGAGGTTAAATTATCAGCTCTTCCTCTATATTTCTATCTAGCCTCTCGCTTAATACTACCACGGTTTTTCCAGCTTGCACCAATTAGGCTTCTTGCTGCTTAGCACTTCACTTCTCCGCTTAGAATTCTCTCTGCTTAGAACTCCAGTTTCTTTGCTACAGTGCCCGTAGTGTGGGGTTCAACACTCTTAAGGTCATGAGCCCCCTGAAGTCCTCCATGTCTGAGTTTGCTATGAAGTGGTCACATTGGTAGCTGGCAGGGCTCTGTGGAGGGAAAAGCGGCACAGGTGGGGAAGGGAAGGAGGTGGGTGAAACACTCCTTCCTCAGCTGGCATTCACGGGATGCCTGGGTTGAGTCTCTGCTGCAGACCGGAAGTTCGCACAGGGCAGACTCTGGATGCATTTCTGCGGCCTCATGTTCTCTAGCAGCATTGTCATGATTGATGTTGTAATTAATGAGAAGCCTTTCCTGCAGCCTCTGTGTTTTATTAACTCCTTGTGCCCCTGGGCTTAACAAATACTAGCTTTTCAACAAGTATGTGGTTTAACTGGAGTAACCGGTAATTTCTAGCATAATGCCTGTAAGAGCTTCGAAAAGGTTCATCAAACATTAAATTTTAGCATCTCCGTTTTTCTTTAAAAAGGGGAGCCCCAAATCTACTATGAAGATTTTGAAACATAGTTATCTGTTATCTTACAACACCCATCCATTGTGTGTGAAAACACCATCCATTGTGTGTTTGGGCAAGGGCTAGACAATACTTGGTTCGCAAATGGATTAAGGCTCACTTGAGCAGCCCTGGCCTCAGCAGTCAGCTGGTCCTTGGGGAAGCACAATGTGGCTGGTGATGTTAGGTGCAGGGTCTTTCTAGTTTCCTAACTTAGTGCAGGAGAGCAAGGGTTTGTTTGCAAATATTAGGCAGTGACTTGAAAAGGGGGCATATGTGCAAGACCAAAGATAAAAAACACCATTCTACTAGAACTAAAGATGATTGTCACCTGCTCTTCTGACCATGAGTTTGTAGAATCAGTGATTGATGACATAATTTTGTTTTGGGAGGTTCTTCTGGACTATTCAACACTTTTGTCCGTATTTATCCCTCTTCATAGCTCCAGGAGGTAGGCAGTATTTTTACTCTAGTTTATAATGAAGTAAATAAACTTAGTAAAAACGTGAGGTGATTGCTTAAATTCTAGACAATGATGGAGGTAGAATTGCAATCCAGACATCTTGGGCACTAATCAGTCCCTACTACTGCCTTGTTGAAATATGAATTGCACCTATTAAATGACCACCAGGAAACTACCCAGTACAAACAACCATGGATCTTCCCAAATGCGGGGTTAGTGCTAAGGGAGAAAAGAGGCAGAAGTCGGCCTTACAGCGTTTAGGTATAGTGTTGTCTAGTCTGTCCTTAAACCTTATTATGCCTACCCAAAGCTGTGTTGGTGTTACAGTCTCACTTATTCTTGTGTCCTACTGAAGAAATGCATTCCCTCTGCAAAGACCGCCTCATGCACTATTTCTCTGGCTCTATGCTCCCATTGGATTCTAGAAGGTAGGACCCTGTCCTTAACAGTCTTTGCATCCCTTGACATCTAACACTGTGCCCAGTACAGAAAAATTCTTAAGCAAATAGTGGAAGAAACTGGATATAAAATAACCACGCAGAACAGTGGCTGCTGCATCGCAATCAGTATTTATCATTCTTATTGTTTTTGGAGTTGGAAACATTTGAATATTCTTATTTTAATATTTTCAAGTTTTTTTTTAACACTGTATCTCTTGGTCTGGCATTAACCTCCTGGATCTATGGTACTGCATACTTCTGAACCCAGCGATAGAGAGGCAGAGGCAGGCAGATCTCTGAATTCCAGGATAGTTTGGTTTGATTTACATAGGGAGATGTTATGTCAAAAAAAACTTGTGAAAAATGGAAGAAAGAAAAGAATATGGGAGGGCCTTGGACTTCCCACAGGGCAGGGTATCATGCCCTCTCTTAGGACTGGAGGGGGAAAGAGGAGGGGGAGTGGGGGAGTGGAGGGAAGTGGGAGGAGGGGAGAAAGTGGAACTTCTGAATAGTATTATTTATAAGGTAATTTGTCATTAGGGATTTTAAAGATGTTTTTATCAGCAACTTTATGAAATCCTGGGTGAAGCTTTGCTAGAAAATGAGGGGGGAGAAAGGGTGGGGGAGGGGGAGAGAGGGAAGAGAAAGAAGGGAAATTGTAGCCGCTTGAGAGATTGTTCGTAACACCTCTCCCTCAATTGATCTGGAAATGGAACCGTGCTAATAAGGTGAGAGAGAAGGAGAGAGGTGCAAATGGACCGCGTTAATGGGGGAGGTGAGAAGAAGGTGGGAAGGCAGGGCATTCACACCCAGCTAACACTCCAGAGCTGGAGCTGGTGTAGCACAACTTGTGCTAATGAGCCCGACTCCGCCTCCTGCTTCCAGTACCTCTGCTCCAAGCTCCTTTCGATTTCTAATAACTCTTAGGAGTTGCTTTCTGCAAACCATATATATCCAGCTAAGCCGGGTGCAATTAGAAGCAGAAGGAAGTTCACCCCAGGTTTCCCTTGAAGTAGTTCCGCTTTGCAATGTCTAAGGGCACTCAGACTTGTCAGTCATGTGCCTTGATTTTGGTTGGAAAATGCAAATTGATGTCGTAAATAGGAATAGGAGTGATTACAACTCCTGAATCCATTAGCCCTTTGTGGTAGCTCACACTGATCTCTTGCCTAATGCTTTTCACTGACTTGTCTGCTCCAATAGGAAATCTCCAAATCTTGCCAGTACCCACAAGGCCCTGTGGGCTCTGAAACCTACATTCTCTACACCAGCATCCTGCCTTCCAACAATACAATCTTCCCTTCTCTTTCGGGTACTCCAGACTTATTCCTGCCTTAGTGGTGTGGGAGGTCCTTCTGTCTATGTGTTGTCTATGTGTTGCTTTTATTGGTTAATGAATAAAGAACTGCTTTGAGCCTATAGCAAGGGCAGAACAGAACTAGGCGGGAAAAGCTGGGCTCTATGCTGGGAGAAAGATGGTGGAGTCCAAGAGAAGTGGGTAAGTCACAGTCACATGGTGATATACACATTACTAGAAATGGATTAAATTAATATGTAAGGGTTAGCTAATAAGAAGCTAGCAGTGGGCTAAGCAGTGATTTAATTAATACAGTTTCTATGTGATTATTTCTGTTCTGGGTGGCCGGAACGAACAAGCGGCCTTCCTGTTACACCTTATGGTCTTTGCCACTCCCTCAGCCTCCAATATAAAATGCTCTACTTGAACCTCTCCATGATAAGCTTCTCATGGCTCTGACTTCCATTCAAGCTTCATAGGATGCCTTCCCTTGTCCCCTTCTTCTTCCTAAACTAGCATAGTCCCTCTAATGCCACCTTTAAGATACTTATAATAACGTCATTATCTCATTCAAGTGTTTAATTGTAGATTTTTACATTTTCTTCCCCAGAATGCAAGCTGCAGAAGTGCAAGGCCCATGTCTATCTAGATCTCAAAATATAGTTTGATGTAAGGTACGTAGGGACCTAATACAGAGAAGGTATCTTTCTTTGCTGCTGGGGCTAATACAACAAATTATCACACCACCTCCTGGTTCATAGAGAGTGGGCTGTAACCTCCATGTAGTAGAAAGTGCAAGGGAATCCCGCAGAACCTTCCTGACAAGGGCATGTATCCTATTCACAGTGACTCTGATTTCATGGCCTCAATGGCTACGGAAATCCCCCATGTGCATATTATCACAGTGAGGACCGGGTTTGAATTTATGAATGGGTGTGGTTATGACATTAACTAAACAAAGGTGAGCCTTATCTCCTGTGGTAACCACACACAGCACAGGTACACAGTAAGACTATGAGTCAAGAGGCAACTGGCCCTCAGCACGGGAAAGGCATTACTAAGCTCTCTTACTGCCTTATCTTTGCTCCCCTTGATTGACCCCTTTCTTCTCTGAGAACCTCCATTTTTTAATTTATAGTTCTAATCTTTCAAACTTCAACTGATTAGTGTTACTTTATCTGAACAACACTTCTCTATTCTCAGGTGGTTTTTATATGAGCTCATATAATTCAAAGATTGTATATAAGTAGCCTTTTTTTCTTTCTTTTCTTCTCATTTATTTATTTATTCTCTTACTTAGAATAGGATAAGAACATAAATACCATATTCTCAAATGGAAGGAATTACACACTGACTATATGCACACACATATGCTGGATTATGTATATATATACATATGTATACACTGAATTATATATATATACTGGATATCATATATATACTGGATCATATATACTGGATTATGTATATATACTGGACGACATACATATATACTGATATGTATGTGTGTGTGCGCGCGCACACACACACACACACACACACACACATAAAACCTTTGTTCACTTCTACAAAAGTGAGGCTAAGTGATGGCAGAAAGCAAGTTAACAGTGCCACCTTTCAAGACTTCCATTTGCCCGAATCAGGCTTGTTTCTCAGTATGTATCATCTTCACACATGCTATGAACAAAGTACTTCATGCAAATTTTCCTTGAAAGAATGTGATTAGCCTTCTGCATTTATTCAAACTCTAGATGATGCTCTGTCTGTAACAAATGCACAGGTACATCTAAGGTAACTTAGGAATTGAACATGGAAGCTAGCTTCTTTGCTTCCTGGTAATTTTTTCACTTAAAATTTATCAAAAATCCTTTATGTTCTCAATACCAAGAATGATGCCACAGACACAGGGTCTAAGACAGTGTGGAGGTTACCCATGGGGGCCATTGGTTTGCTTTGTGCATGTCAATGATGTAGCTGGAAGAGTTAAAGCAAAAGTAACTATGAAATACCATAGCCAGACACCAGTTCATGTTCCATGAAGATAAGGACCTTATCCATGTTGTTCAGCATTGGATGGTGAGGGCCCAGCAGGGCTTCATACAGTGACTTATCTAATGTTGAGACTCGATAGCCTACTGCTAGTCACTTTTGAGAACTTCTTATGTTAGTTCTTTATATAGCCACAGCAATTCAAAATGAAAAAGAAGTACCCGTTACTAAACAAGTGAACTGGAGAGGGTACGTGACTTGCTTGAGTTCATGTGTGACTTCAGTGAGCAGAGACCTGTACCAAGAAACTCACACTTTTCACCTCACCACACCAGGTTCTAAGCAATGACTAGTATTAAGTGCTCATTTTCGTTTGGGAACGTAGTGGTAGGAGCAAGGTTAAAAGCGTTTTATTGCCTATTCATCCGAACACATTGCCTCGCTCTTTTGAACCCAGTACTCTTAATTTACTGATAGTCACAGTCATCAAAGACCCAATTAAGCTCTTCAGATAGCCATTTTGTGACTCTCAATAAACAAGAACCAGGATAGCCAAGGAAAGTGCGGAGGGGGGGGGGGATGTGCTGAGCCTGCAGGTGGAGAAGAAGACATAATCAGAGGCAATCAAGGCGCCAGGCTCTCTCGCCAGCTGTGCAGCTCCTGGCTTCCTTCGGCCTGAAGTGTTCTGTTATGACACATGCTACAAAACAGAGCAGCCTGCACACCGGCTGCCATTTCCCCTCTGGCTGGCATTCTGGAAGAGCCAGCCCAGGAGGACAGAAGGCAAGCTGTCATTTCAGGCTTGCCCTTTGGCTTACCTGCATGTTGCCGCAGGCAGCTTCCTCATTTCTGAAGAAAGCCTTCCTCGTCTCCAGTCATATTTATAGCCACTGACTCACCCCCATCGCTCCTAGATAGCTTAGTCTTTCTTAAGGTCAGGAAAGCTGCCAGTGCAGAGCTTGCCACTTAAACAGAGGCTTCTTCTTGGAGCACCCTAATTATGTGAAAGCTGGGGGCTGACTGCTTAACACTGTATTCAGTTTTAATGTTCACCTCCTGGAACAAAATCCTTCCTGCAGTTTAGATTTCTCCTCTCAGACCTATATAAATAGATCTGCACCCTGCCAGATCTGTTCCTCCGAATACCTGGAATAGTTCAGAAGAATGGAACAAGATTCCTTGTTCACTGAGGTATCGTCACTAATCAGGTCCCCTCATACAAGCTGGGCATTCTGCAATTCACTGGCAGGGGATTTTCTTACATAGCGCTTCTGTACATCAGAGGCTGCAAGTTCAAATGTCAGCATTAACATACAAGTGATGTTGGTAAGTGGAAGGTCAGCATCTTGCCTGCAGGGGTTTGCTGCCCTGAAGCAGCAGCTGCATGCTTCTGTTTGAAAAAGCAGACAGGAAGCTGCTAAGACCTGGCTTTTCCAAGGGGAGTTCTACAAGCTGAAGTTCCCTCTTCTGACCACCTTGACGATTCTGCAGATCAATTGACTAGAACACAGTTATTGTATTGAGTTGGAATGTCCCAGATCAAGAGCCAAAACTATATGGGAGGCTGAGGTAGGAGGATGGCAAGTTTAAGGAATGCCTGGGCTACGGAGTTAAAGGACAGTCTGGCAATTTAGTGGGTTTTGTACCTAGATTTAAGAAGTAAAAAGAGAGCTTAGAATGTAGCTCAGTTGGAAAAAATGTGCTCAGTTCCCAGCTTGTTTGTCTTGGGCTATCTTTATCTCCCCCCCCACCACCACCACCAATATCCAGCTATCAACCATCTCTTTATTTGACCTAACATCCTTTTGACTTGCAACCTTTGTAATAGATAGACTTATCGTATCACTGGCTTCACTAAACCAGAACAAAAGCCAGCAGAGAGCATCTAGACTTAAAGAAGGGAGTGCCCTGCTTCACCGTAAGCTGCCTTCCTGGTGTCCCTGGTAGTGCATTCAACACATGTATTGACTTATATCCTTTCTGTATCTTGTGGTAGAGTTCATGTTGCCATTTCTACAGTGGTGCAGGTAATTCAGGATTACCTGATTCTAGGTTCCAGGAACACAGTCACTAACATTTGGCTCAGAATAAATGACCTATCATCTCTTTGGGAGCAAGTGCTGTGTTTTGCACTGAAGGTTCAAAAGTCAGTGTTTTTTCTTCGATTTTACAAAATTCAGATTTAAAACATTACCTCAAATTTTAAGGTATTTTGGAGGAAAGGTATTTTGGTTCCAGGCAGAAGGAACTTGAGAAAATAAGATTCCTTTGGAGACATGCAAATCACTGACTCTGTCAGAGTGGGGTGTGCACACAGGGAATAACAAGACAAGGGACTGGAGAGTCCCCTGGGTTTTACCTGCATGTGGTGTGACGTCATTTAAGGATCCATGCTGCTATGGTAGGGTCAGAGTCCCGCTTACATTCGATTGATAAGACGGTGGGTGAAGAAGGTGGGTTGGGGCAGGAAGTGTGCCACCACCGTCTCCGGGACACGCAAGGACAGCACAGGTGGAGGTGTAGGAGAGATGGAAATGTAAAGGCAAGGTGGGGGGGGCAGTAGACAGGATGTAGGGGTGGAGCCAGTGTGAAAGTGTGGAGAGGAAGAGCAGAAGCTGTCATCCAGGTCTCTAAGTTGGAAAAGTGTGTGGCCTGTGATTCCAGGGGCTTACTGACTCTAGCTCAGTACAGACTGGGCTGACGGGTGGATGGTGGAGTCCTGCCTTTCACTTGTTTCCAGAAGCATCCAGGTGGCTGGAGACAACATCTCGGGACATATATGTATAAAGATGATGCAGTCTTGGGAAGGGTGCGGAGAGGAGAAGCGGCTCAGAACGGGTGCTGGAGATGGACCATTTCTAAGGGCGAGAAGAGATGGCTTGTAGGACCGCTAAAGGCATAGTGCTCCATGTCACTGTACACCCCAAGGGACTTTCAACCCCACCAGCAGCCTCCGTACATGGGGCAAAACTAGGCAGTTCTCATCTGTGCTGTGCACCATTTGCATAGCTAAGCTGGTAGGTGGCAGGATCACCTGATGTGGCAATTGATGAAAGACCCCTGCAAGAACTACGTGTGCCTCTATAACGGTTCCTAAAGTTCCCTAGGTGTGTGCATTGACTATAGTATAGAGCTTTGTTTTTTTTCTAGGCCTACTCATTTTTTCCTATGCAATTTATTTTTTTTGTCAAAGAGCAACAGCAGTTAGGCATTTCTCCTACTTGGAAAAGGGCACACAGTGATTCTGGCTTGGACTCCATCAGTGGGCTTTCCAGAGTCAGGCAGTTGTTAATGGCCGAGTCAGCAGGACACAGTGTAGGGAACAGAGACCAGTCTCTTGACTCCGATAATGGCTCTCTGGGGCTTCAGAAGTTCACTAAGAAATGTCACTTTAACACTGCAGTTACTTGCTACGTTTGCTGTCACTGTGGGACCAGAGTCCCTTGATGGGCCTTATAACATGGTGATCACAAGTGTTTTTGAAACATAAAGAGAAATTCATTCACATTTTGCTTATGTAACCCTAGGGGTAATTATTCCACTAATAAATCTTGGAGGCGGAAAGTCTCACTGTTACTCTTAAATATTTCACATGCTATGTACTGAGCATCCGGATCAGTTGCAGTTCTACCTAGAAAGTATCTTTCTAGTGTCTCTTACTGCAAGTCGTTGGTGCTAAGAGCAGCAGTATGGTCAAACAACATGCTTATGATTCATTGCAAGGGCAAGTTCAGGAGAAGACTATTGACCCTCCATCAGAATTGCGCTTTTCCATTTCTTGTTTTTAGTCCTGTGGACTGGTCCTAGGTTCTGATGCAGGCTGGCCAAGAGCTCTGCTTCCACCTCCCACCTTTGGTCTTTATTTTGAGTCAGGGTCCCACTCAGCTTCACGGGCCTTGAGCTTGTGGACCTCTTGTCTCACTCTCCTGAATATCTGGGATTGCGGATTTTCATTGGCAGGCATGCTTGTACCTACCTGGCCTTGTTCTGCTGTTTCACTTAAGGAGGGTATTTCACTGCTCCAAAATGGGTTTGGTCATCTGGAAGACGATCATCCTTGTTCCCTTCTACCTTGAGAAGCAAGTCTTAATTTACCAGACTGAACGATGATATGAGGGGAAAAGAGTCAAGAGGAGTTAATAAGAGTCTTTGGTTTCTGATCATTTTCTCTTTCAGAGGTCACGATTTTTGTGATCAAAAGGGAGTGACAAAAATAACAGTTACAAAGTGCTACTTGAGACAACAAGCTACTGGTTAGTCATAATTAAAATGGAGTAATTTGCAACTAATGGACGATGACTGCTAGATGCTCATCTATGGTGTGATAGTGTCATTGTTCATGGTTGGGCCTGATGCTTAGCCGGTAAATGAAAGCATTCAAGCAGAACAATAGGCTGCCCAAACATCCACTAAGTAGGGGGAATGGAGGGATTTGGGTACTCACTGATAAACTGTTTGCCAAGCTGCCCATTTATGCAGAAAACACTGATTGGAGACTGAATAATTCAGTGAGTATGTGGTTACCTCTCTGACGACGTTTCTCTGGAGACCAACCAGAAATGAAACTTCTAATGCTTGGCCTTCATGTTAGGAAAGTAAAGCCCTAATTTTCATTTTCCTTTAAACTTCCTCATATGAATGGCATAGTGAATATATAATTTAATTAAATTGATTTTTTTCATAAATATAAATGGGTCAAGTGAGCCCAAGTAGTTTTCTTTTTCTTTCTCTGACACACTCATTTAATTAAATCAGCTGCCCAGTAAACTCAGCTAGTGTTTTTCGCATGAGGCATGCTGGTTAATCAAGTCCCATCTCTGTTTACAAAGTTCTTCCCACACCTTTTCCCTTCCCCATCTTTCTACTTGGGCTCTTAAAGTTGAGGTCAGTGTCTTTTCTCTCCTATTTAAATGCTTTTTGCACTACACTGGTTGTCTTGAGCCAGCCTGTGCTGGGTCACAGTGAAAATGGCTTAAAAACTTGGCCATGATCAGCAACACCTCATGCAACTCATCCCTCCCGATCTCTGGGCTCCCTCTCTTGGTTCTCACCAATTGCCTTTAATATCTTCAGCCCACACTTTGAAGACACATGCTTCCCTATGCCTCAGAACCTCGTACATGCTTCTTCTCATTTGTTTTCTGTTGCTATGATACACACCATGATGAAAGCCAACTTGAGAGGGGTGTCATTTTATTCTACATGGTACATTTACATGCACAGAGAAGACAAGGCATGGACTTGAGGCAGAAACCATGGAGGAAGGCTGCATACTGGACTGCTTCCTCAGACTTGCTCAGCTAGCTTTACAGATATAGCCCAGGTCCACCTGCCTCATGATATACTTACTCCCCACAGGCTGGGCTCTCCTGTGTAATGCCTCACAGACATGCCCACATGCTAATCTAAAGGAGACAATCCCTCAGCTGAGATCCCCTCTTCCCAGATGTATCAAGTTGGTTGATGTAAGATTAGCCACCCCAACGCAGCTTTCCTAAATAGTCAAGATCAGCCATCAAAATGCTGTCTTCCCAACTTGAGCCCTCTCCCATTTCCACTATCTACCTTGCTAATTCTTACTCGTCTTTCAGATTGTAAATCATCAGTTCCTTCATTGGGTGGATTTATCTTGATCTCTTAGACCAGGCTGTGTTTCTCAGTTATATACCTACAATGCAAACATTTTCAATGAGCCTACTTTTTTACAATTCCAATCTCAATCATGGCATATATCTGTAAGTTTTAAGTTGAATGAATAATTAATGTTTTCTTAAACATTTATCTAACTGATTATATATACAGACACACACATATGATATCTGCTACATATTCTCAATAGATTCTATTTAAAGAAATAAAGATCCACTTTTAAAATATTTAATCTGAAATGTCTAAAGCAAATAGAGCATAGTATTCTGAACACTGGCTTTGATGGGATGGTGGTACTAGAACACACCTATAAGGAGAAGACTTAAAAAGGAGGGGGAAATGAAGGGAAATGTGGCTACAGATGGAGGCCCATGAGGAAATGATGACACTGTGTACCATAGTGGACACTCATGTTTGGTTCCAGATTTGGCTTCCCAGCTGACAATTCTCTCACTCTTCTGGATATGGCTCTCAGTCTGAAAGCGAATGCTAGGCTGTATAATCTCTAGACACTTCTGGTTTTTTTTTTTAATAGTTTTTGCCGCTAAAGCCACTTAGCTGCCTTCATGAGCTCTGAACAGTTAGTCTGACAAGAAATAGATACCCCTCGTGTTGGCATGACAATTTTCCTGTCACAAATTCAACTATTTTTTTTCTTTTTTGCATTTCAGAGAAAGAGAAAGTTATCGCCTTTGTGATGCTTCTTGTCTCAATCCTGGGGGCTGCATCTCACATTTTTGAGATTCACTTATAAAACAAAACTTTCCAAGAGCCAATAATGTCTCTTAACATCATCAAGGATGGCAATCAGTGAAGATGACATCCTACAACACCAACTCGTTATCACCACATTAACTGATGTTTTCACGAGAGTGCATATCGACTAACATGGGTTTGCTCCCAAAGTAATCTCATTTGCTTAAGTACAGCCACTAGCTACTTACCATAGGCTTGGTCTACTCCACAAGGGAGTAACCCAGAAACACAAAACCACTGACATCACTTTTCCCTACTGTGTTTTGTCAAGAAATAAAAGCTTGGCAGCTGTTAGCATGAAGATAATTCATGTCACAAATCACTAGTTGATATTACTTGAGAGTAGAAGAGAAAATCCTGGAGGAACATGTGAAAATCCAGATCACATCGCTGGGTAGGAAGAGGACCACTTAAAGGCAGAATATGGCAGAGGTAGACAGCTAGAAAGCAACTGGTGTAAGCATGGCATTGCACCAACACAGCGCAGATATACACCATAGACACAAGAGGATGGAACAGAATCAGAGACAACACAGACATGTGGTTAGATTTTGAGGGAGAATCTGATTTTTGGGCTACTCTAGCTTCTAGAAGCTTCGGTGTTCCTTGTTTTGTGATCTCATTCCTCCTTTGTATCACTCTGACTTCCTCTCACTCTCCCTTTCCCACTTTTAGGGTCTGCTATAAACACATGAGTCCAGAGGCCCAGAAAGATCTAGTCAGTGCAGGGCCAGCGGATGAGGAACGTGTGCCTCATCTGGAGCCTTATTTCTTCTTTTGAATTCCAGGTGACACTTTCCCAGATTCCAAAGAATTAAAATATAGCTATCTCCAGGGGTGCGTCACTATCCTTATCATAGACAGTCATGTTTAGGTTAGGTCCATTGATCCTGGGATCTGTGGTTATGACTCAATTGGTATTTAAAACTAAACTCTACTCATGATGAATGTGAAGACCACGTGATAATGAGAACAGCTCTTAATACAACTCTATAGCTCCTTTCTCTTTATTGAGCACCATAGTTGTTGTGTAACACGCATGCAAGAAAACTCGGAGCTTGTTCAGTGGATTCGTCTCAGTTTGGGTGATCCTGCCATGCCTTGTCTCATTACTAAAAGTTAGTGGGATAGATTTCCAAACTGTTTATGCTAAGTAATGTTAATTACTATAATTGATATAACTGAAGAACTTTTATATAGGATGACTGATGGCAACATTCAAAACTAGGTCATTAGGTCAAGTACACACTTGAAAGTGTTTGAGACTTAAATTCTGCCTCCCAAATCTTGCCAAATTATTGTAATAGACTAGAAAAACATAAATATTGTAGACGCATTCTGTACTCATATTGGCCTTTTGTTCTCCATTCTATTTTAAAGAAATGAAAAGTGGAAACTAAAGGTGATGAATTTTGAGTGTGGTTTATACATATGCACACAACCCCCACTGAACTCTAGTCAAGTACATCTGTACACAGAATATAGTTACAGTTATGTGTTTAAGCCACATGTGAAAGTATGTCTTTTCTAGTAGCTTACCTTGCTATAACTTTATTTCATTGGTCAACTGATGATCAGTTTTCAGGGCATCCACATAAGTTTACAATGTTATTTAGATTTCACTTTTATGATAGTTTGGATTGATTTTCTGTTTCATCGCTTAAGAAATTACAATATATTTTAATTGATTGTGGTAGAGTTACCAGCAAGCAAATGTTTATAGAAAAGAAAAAGGTCAATAGGTTGTCTATATGTAGTAAAGGCCCAGTACTGAACTCAATGTGGTATGGAAATACAAATTATCTAATAAAGTACATAGACTGTATTTTATGAGTAGAAAAAATGTTAAAGGAGTATAATTGGCCTATCAGGGTCTGGGAGGAATTAGGGAGCAGAGGGGGCAATATGATAAAAATTCATTGTAGGAGATTCTCAAAGAATTAAAGTGTTATATTAAAAGATGTGAAAATTGGGGCCATTCTGAAATTTCCCTCGAGCTTTAGGTATAGGGGTTGGGTTGCATATGTAACAGCTGGGGTTAAGCACCCACCCCATAGTCACTGATTATGAATTTTGGTCAGCTGTGGTTCTCTCTGATAGTCTCCATCCATCACAAAGAAACTTTTTGATGAAGGGGTGTCCAGTGGCCAGCCCTGGGTATATGTACAGATAAGCAACACTAAATGGATCCAGTAGGTTGTGTGTGTGTATGTGTGCATGCATGTGTGTGTGTGTGTGTGTGTGTGTGTGTGTGTGTGCATGCATATGTGTGTGTGTGTATTTTGTTATTGTAACTCAAATGAACTGGGATTGGCATCTGCCTCTTCTCCAGTTTGCTGCAATTCCCTCTGCTTCGCCCAGTTCTTTTCCCTGCCCTTGTGTATTTTCTCATATGCCATCCTATCTTACCTTGTGAATTTTTGCCATAGGATCTTTGCTAAATTATTCAGACACCTCACTCACAGCGGTTGTGAGTATATTGTAAAACCCTGTAACTAAAACTCTCTAAGTAACCTATTAAGGCTAATTCTTAGAGATATATTATTTTCCTCGAACTGTCGGGAGCCCGTGTACCGGATGCGTGAGTTTCCTTCCCTGCTTTGAGGGATGTTGGAAATCCATATTTGACACAGGAACTTGGATGCTAAGTATGAAAGCTTTGGCAAGGGACCTCAGTGTAGCATAATAAGAGTGTCTACATCGTGGGAACACTGTGAAACTAAGTACAATTCAAATGACGTACTTAGCCCTCTGTCTAGGTGGGAGCTCCCATTAACTGTTTGCTCATCACTATATATTGGCATTACATTAAAGCTATCTTCAAATTACAACCATAATCAAGACATTGGGTCTAATTCTCAACACTTGTTCTCTCTATAAGTCAACAGAAGTGTCTCTGATGATGGTTGCTATATGACTCTAACAATATCATTAGAAAACGTTTTATCACTACTTTTTAAATTTTTTTTCTAAGATCAGTAGCATTTGGTTTTACCCTGTGTCTCGGGGTCTTGATCACCTGAACAGTGTCGGGTATCAGTTTCATTTCAAGCAAGGGGCCTTGACCCAGCTCCCCTCCCCCATATTATTTGGAGACTTCACTAGCAATGCCTTCATATATTTTAAAAGGTTTCCACTGCACCAGGTTTCCATACCATCTCTCAAATATGCTGAATTCTAGCGGTCTCTCCTTGCATTCCCTCATTCATCTCTATCTCCTTCCCCAAGGTTCTGGAGAAAATGCTGTTCCATATGGACAGAATCATGGCCTATTACATTAAAAGTACCCATCCACTTACAGTCTATGGAGTTGAAAGAATGCCTTTCAAAGTAACTTAAAGCTCAGACGTTCATTCACTAAGGCTAAAACCAACCACCAACTCTACAAATAAAACACAATAACTATGTATGTAGACAGTGGTACTGATGCTAAGTAACCACCATTTGCAATAATTACTCAGTTCAATGACAAAATTCCATTCACTTAGTATTACTCGGTCTGGGTATTTATGTACTTATCTGTGTTCATTCTGATTAATGGATATGAAGCTGCAGTGGTAAGATTAGAGGATTAGGTGGTAATGTAAAGATAGAAATTCACCTTGAGTGCTCTTTGGTTACTCCAAAAAGATTTGAATAGAGGAAAGTATGGATAATTCAGATCATTTACTGCTACTCCCAAACAGCAAGGCAGAGAATATGATGCACTCTTGAATTTTGATTTGTAGCTTGGCAGATAACTGTCTAAAGATCCTGTGTCATGTCTGCTCAGCCACACGGAACTCATAAAATTAAATAAAATTTATCAGGAAGTATTAGTTCTCTCAGAAATATTTTATTTAATATAGACAATTCCTGAGCAGTCTATTCTGATATATGTTATGTTAAAAATATGGGGGTATGCCCGTTGTTAGGTTGCCATGTCCAATGGAGGGTCAGGAGTGTACAGACAACACTAATAAGACTCGGGGAGTTATTAATTATAATAATAGCAACAACAAAGGGGACATGGAATTTGGAGGGAGATGGGGTAAGGGGGTCACCAGACTGGAGGGAGGTAAGATAGGGGAGAATGGATATGACTAATACACGGAGTGTAAATGTTCGAAACCTTGAAGTAATCATTTAAAGTATCATTTAAAGAATTGTTTGAGCTGGGCAGTGGTGGCACACACCTTTAATCCCAGCACTTGGAAGAGAGAGGTAGGCAGATACTATGAGTTCAAGGACAGCCTGCTCTACAAAGTGAGTTCTGGGGCTGTCAGGACTGTTACACAGAGAAAACATTGTCTTGGAAAAGAAAATGAAAATAAAATTTAAAGAATTATTTGATTTAGCTCACAACCCAAATCATCAATTAAAAATTCGTTTTTATATGAAAATGTACTTCTTACTCTATGTAATTCAATTTATAGGACTTTGGAAATGCATCCTGTTTAGATTTAAATACCACCATACACAGATGGAGTTACCAGTTGTTGAATTACATAGATGGCTGTCATTTGAAACCAGTGTGTTGGGTCTGAGTTACATACTCTTCAGAAGTAGACATTTCAAACGGTGTGTAACAAGTACAAGGGACACGTTTCCGTGAAGTGACAATTTTCCAGTATCCAAACCGATTAGAAATAGACTGCCTTGGCAGAGACTCTTGCCCAGTGGTGGGAGTTATTAACAAGCCAACCAGCATTGGAGTGAGCAAGGTCTCCTGACCCAAGCCTGGAGGGTGTTTAGTCGGAGCTGTTGAGGTTTTGTCACTTTCTGTTGCCAAAATACAAGTCGAGATTGCGTGGAATGTTTTTTTAAACTCATCTACCAGGTTCCTTTGCTTGTTTGCCTGCCCCCTCCCCCCATCCTAACACACAGCATGGCACTTGTTTGTGAAGTTAACACATCACCAAGTTTGAGGAGAGAGACATCTGGTGGATGAAAGAAGAAAAAGGCATTGGGGCTTTAACTCCATATTCTAATTTTAGTTATGTTTTAGCATTCCCAATGGGTTTCCTAGGAGAGGGAAAAATCCTTGAACACATGAAGCTGTGTAGCTGAAAATGAGAAAACATTATTCATGATCATGGGATCTGATAGGATAATTGTTCCATCTGGCCCCTTCTCACATAGTTAATGAGTGCTTTAACCTCTGAAGATAAATCTGCTCTTTCTTGAGAACATAGGCATATGCCTTTCTCTGCTACCAGCTCGTATGTGTTCTCTTCCATTAAAGCATCCTGTAGAGGATGCAGCAGTCAGCCACCTGAACAGTAACTACAATGGTTTTATTTGAGTCTTTACCCAAATACTCATTCTCCCCCCTGTTCTATTTGAATCTAATTCACACTCCCGTATATAAAAATAGCAACTCGGAAAAGAAGCAATTTTGTATTTATTTCCAGAATGAACAATGCAGCAACCGCTTTCCGTTCAGCTTGCCTGGAATAAATTGAATTCAGCTTTACCAAGATAACAACCTAACTCAAAGTGATGCTTTCACAGAATCAATATCCATATCTAAACCACAGGTGAATTCTAGAAGCAGCAGCATGAGAGCATGGCTAGGATTTCATTCTTTGTCTCCTGCACACAGCATCTTGTAGGCGTTTAAAGACTTGGCAAATGAAGCCCTTCATACGCGTCTTAGCTGGGAGTAATTTCCTTCTTCTTTGTTAACTGAGAGATGTGTCTGTGCTTATTTACTTTTTTTTTTTTTAGAGAAACAAAGTTAATATACCCCCCTCCCCCATGCAATGGCTCCATTCCAGGCTGCTGTCACGCAAAGGTCATCTGTAAGGCCCTTCCTTTTCCCCACTAGACACTAACAACTCAGATGCTGTTTCTCAATCACAAAATGCAACTTTACCACAAACTCTATTGATGCATGAATAAGATAAAAATTGACAAGCTTTCCGATTACTGTCTTTTATATTTTTACTCCATTTCAACCTCTCTTATTTGAATCTTATTTATAACGTAAAATATATTTATGAAATTTGTAATTTATAAATTTCATATGCCTTATGAAGCTGATTTCATCTAATCCATTCAATTTGTATTTTCATATAATCCATTCAATTAACTTTTATATTTTTACTCCATTTCAACCTCTCTTATTTGAATCTTATTTATAATGTATAATATATTTATGAAATTTGTAATTTATAAATTTCATATGCCTTATGAAGCTGATTTCATCTAATCCATTCAATTTGTATTTTCATATAATCCATTCAATTAATATTTATATAATTTATGAAATTTATGTTTTCATACACTTTATGAAATTTGTAGCTTCATAAATAATAAGACATAGATTCTTGACTGGTTCTAGAATCGCCTCTGGGTGGATCTGTAAGGGTGTTCTTTAGAAAGATTAACTGGGAGGCAATGGCTTTCCCCTAGGTGGGTGGTACCTTCCAGTGGTTGGCCATTGTGAGGAGAGCCACAGGAAAAGCTCTTGCCTTTTGACTGCTTGCCATTGTCCCTTGCTGCTGGGTACACCCACCACTTTTGCTCAACTGCTGTTACCCTTCATGAACATCAGCGCCCCAGTTCAGTTCATCTTCCAGTAATACCAGGGGCTCCCCATAAACACTCCAGGCCTCCAGCATCAGGTTAGGACTGCTGGGGCGTCCAGCCTTATGGACTGAGCAACCACCCAGTTCTCAGATTCTCCACTGTGAAGGCAGTCATTGCAAGTCTTCCCAGAGCATGTGCCGTGAGCCAATCTGACGAGTCCTCTTTTGTTAGATATTCATTCTATTGGCTTTGTTCCTCTGGAGAAGTCTGAGTAATACAGGTGGGAATCCTAATTTAAAATATTACTCTAAATACTTCATAAATAAATCATTTGGATTATTCTCACGATCATCCTGTGAAGTGAGATTGTGAGGGGAAAAGTAATCTGTGGTTTAAAAGAAGGAAAAGTCAGTTTAGTAATTGATTCAACATAACAGGGCTGGTTAAAGGCTAAGGCAGTATTTGAACTCAGTTAGTTTCTGGTTCCAGAGACTTCTTCCTAACTACCTCATTTATCTTGATTCTAATAAAGAACCTCTGATAAGACATTCAGATACACAAGTAATAGTGAGGATGAAGATGGATATCCTGGTGACTTAGCAGAAGATGAGGAAACCAGGAGGAGCCTGCCAGGAAAGGGTCTAAAGTCATGTACAGAAACACAAGCTGCATTAGCAGAAGGTAGAGTCGAGCCTTGGAAGCAGCCAGTCTTTCCCCTACCTCGTTACTAGATAACTTCAGACAATATGTTTAACTGTTATGTTAACCCCTTGGCACTTCTCTGTTCTCTGCGTGTGCATGTGTGTGCACATGCACTGTGTGAGGGCTTCACGGACATGTGTGCACAAACATGGAGAGTCAGACTGATCTCCACTTTATGTTTTGGAGGCAGCACACTGTGAACCTGGAGTTCACTGAGTTGGACTGACTGGTCTGCCAGCCTCCAGGTCTCTATCTGACTATCCCTCTGCACTGGGACTGTGGGTGCACACTGCCATATCTTGCTTTGTTTTGGGGTCACAAACTTAGATCTGTATGGTTGTATGGCAGGCATTTTATAAACTGAGGTATCTCCCCAGTTCAGTTCCTTTACATCCTAAATTTGGAGAGAAAGAGAGAGAGAGAGAGAGACTATGTGGACCTCCTTTTTGAGTTTTGTGAAGATTTGAAGCATTGATATGTATAAGTTATTTTGGGAAAAAAAACTAGTCCACAATACTCCCTAATATAACTGTTTACTATTGATATTTAATTGTATTAAAGACACTCTAATCATAAAAGGATTTTCTGTTTCATTGAAAGGCCAAACTATGCCTATGATGATTGCAAAAAACATTAATTTTAACTTTTGGTTGAATTGCAAAAATGTACATCTATCATGTTCATTACTCTAGCAGGCAGTGTTAACATAAATGTCCACTAGGGAATGTACACTCACGGCCACATCTTTTCAATACTCTGACAAGTTATGAGTCTCGGCATTAATCATTGCCCTTTGCAAAATAGGAAGGCTCTCTGACCAAGGTTGAGAGCAGTCCCAATCTATGGGCATAAACATAAATATGCAGAAAGCAATCTGACAACATGGCAGTTGAGCAAAATAGCTATTGTTGATCCCCCAAATGGGCTATGATCTCCCAAGTCAGGGGCTTTTGACTAAGCTAACAGTACCAAGCACAAATCCCAGCCTGTGTGTGGAGGAAGCTGAAGATGGAGAAGAAAGAACGTAAGAGCCAGAGGCGCGGGAAGACTGTCCTGAAATGTTTGTCTTTGGGGCATGCGATGGTTGTTGCACCCATGACCTCACAGCAGCCGTGGATGCTTTCGTCTGACCTGCACAAAATCAAGTCTGTCAGAATTTCAGCATGAATCAGGGAGGAGCTCAGGAAGCCATTCCCCTAGCCAGGGAGCTGTTGGTAATTGATGGTGGCACGGGGAGGAACATTCATTTTGGGATGGGATTGTGGCCACTGGTAGGTTGATTATGTTCTAGTGGGGGCCCCATGTCCATGTGGATAACAGTAGTGCCAGTTGGATACAGATGAATACATATCAGAGGAATACACATATACATATAGATATTGGTATACATGAGTTGGCAGGAGAAAAAGGAAAATGTTAGGAATATCTGAGAGGCATTAGAGGGGAAATGCGGATGGAAATGACTGTATATATTTTGTATCTATTGTAGACTTGTCTGAATTTCTCAAAGAATAAATAAAAACATTCCAGAAAGCACATCTAGGGATAAAAACAATTCAATAATTATGTGCAGAATAGAGAACAAGAAAGGCAATTGAGGAAATTAAATCAGAATATTAATGCTTTGATTTTTCAATTTTACTTTTCACTTTGTCTGCATCGGTTTCTCAAATATTTTGCTTCTGATTGTCAACCTTCAGCGTCTTTGTGCTGAGAAGGCTTAAAAGTCTGTTGTTTTAATGAAGTCCTGTGATAGAAAAAGAGAATGTATTCAAGGGTAGAGCAGCAGGGACGTGTGGGGTTTGGTGAGGGGACGGGAGAGGAGGCGTAGGCTGGAAATGGAATTCATCTACTTCGACTAGATGCCTTAAAAATCCAAGTCCAAGTCCCAAGCCACTGGAAAAAGGGAAGGGTAGGACCCAGGAAGGGGCTTAAAAAATCAATCAGGCATCAAAATGAATTACCAGAATTAGGACAAATCAGTCACCCAAACTCTTCATTCAGTAAAAGTTAAATTAAGAGCCAATATGAATTCAATGCTTTATAAATGATATATGAAGAGCATGGATAATAAGGAAAAATCGTGAAGAAGGATTACAAAAGTAAAACTACATGGGAGGAAGAAAGCAGACATTAAAAGTATTCTATGAAGGCTGGGGGGAGGAGCTCTGTTGATAGAGTGCTTGCCGAGCATGCGCAAGGCTTTGGACTCAATCCCCAGCACTATTAAAAGTATATTAACCAAAATTCTTCATTGCTAGCCTAGTGTCATTAAATACTGGGTACCCAGCAAGTTGCAAAAGAGCTGCCTCTCAAGACGGAATGGTTCTGCACTGAAGTTAAGGCTCAGGATACTTTCTGAAGTGTACATCAGTCCCCTAGGAAGCAGGAGCACATGAGATTATAGGAGTGGCAGTTTTAGCACGGTACTGTGAAATACACAGAAGACTGGGAAGACAAGGGATGGACTTCAAGGATGCACCATATAACATACTGGGTTTGTAACATCATGGAAATGGCCTTGGCTATCTGGGCCACTGGGCTGTTTCTGCACAAAGCACAGATGGAATTAGAACTTTATATTTCCTCCTTCTGCATGCTCTTAAATTTTCTGACTTTTTTGTGCAACATAACAGATTCAGAGCGGTGCTGCCATCAGATGCCGGCCTCTGTGTATATACTCTGTGATAAATAGATGGGCATCTTAGTGCATCCCAAAGTCTGTCATCATGATAAATTCTTAGTTTTCTCTGTATGTACCTAATAATACTCAGGACTACCACTCCGGTAGTTCATAAGGGCTTTTCTTATTATTTATTTCCACAACCCTCTGAGGTGAGTGTTACGACTTCTCATTTTATAGAGAAGGAACAGGAGCACAGCAGAGATGATTAATAATAAGAGTAATAAGTGTCTGTGCCACTTGCCACAATTACTACGCTAATGTTTTTCATGTGTTAACTCCCGCGACCCTCACACACTCCCTATGGGAAGGCTCTGCTGTAATTGCCAGACTCACAGCTGAGACATTCAATGATTAAATGCTCTTGTCGTTACATGGTGGGAGTGGAAAATCGAAGCTCAAAGGTAAGCAAGGCCACCATAGCATCTAGCTCTTAGCCACTGGATATCCTGGTTAAACATACAAACAAGGGCATGCATCTAAACAGAAGGAAAATAAGAATATAGACTTGACTCCAAAGCTCTGACATTCAGGCATGAGTCAAAAGTGCCTTGGCTGCTTGCCTGGCCATATGCCCTGGATGGCCTGTGGCCCTGTCTGTCCTGCTGTTTTTACTCAGCCTTCATCTGTGGCCTGATATGAAACAGCAACCTGAATTTAACTCAGTTTTGCTTTGTCTCTTTGAGACAAGGTCTCACACTGCAACCTGGCCTACTCTGAAAACCACTGTGTAGTCCCCAAACTCAAGACAATGCTCTTGCCTCAGCTTCCATGTGTGGGTATTATAGACATGAGACAGTGTTCTGAATGCTATAAAATCTTTCTGCTCATGCCAGTACCTGACAGCTTTGGACTTGTCTGATTCTACATTTTCATTGACAGTTTAGACCTAGGCTAGCTAACAGATCCCTCTTAGCTGGCCATGCCACAATAAGAAATGGAAAAACTGTTCAAATGCATTTATAAAAGTATTTTCTATACCTTAACATGTGGGAAAGATAAAAGACATAAATTCAAGTGGTAGGGATATTTCTGGCCTTTACTCCCTAAATATCATAAAACCAATTATTTTAGATCTGTTATTATTCTTTGGTACCTATGGGGTTGGTTCCAGGATCTTCTATGAATATCAATATTTGAAATGTTCAAATTGTCCACACAAAAGTAAGTAATGGCTATCGTGGGTTTTTTTTTTTTTTTCCTTTTCCATACAAAGTTGAGTATTGGTCTTTAGAGGTCTATGAAGAATTTCGCTGGGATTTTGCTGGGCATTGTATTGAATCTGTAATTTGCCTTTGGTAAGATTGCCATTTATACTATGTTAATTCTACCCACCCAAGAGCATGGGAGATCTTTCCGTTTTCTGGTGTCTTCTTCAATTTCTCTCTTCAAAGATTTAAAGTTCTTCTCATACAGGTCTTCCACTTATTTGGTTAGAGTTACGCCAAGATATTTTATGTTATTTGTGGCTATCATGAAGGGTGACATTTTTCTGATTTTTTTCTCAGCCCATTAATCATCTGTGTAAAGGAGAGCTACTAATTTTTTCAAGTTATTCTTGTATCCTGCTACATTATTGAAGACAATAAAGGAACTTCTGGAGACATCACAATCCCTAACTTCAAACTCTATTATAGAGTTACAGTACTGAAAACAGCCTGGTATTGGCAAAAAAACAAAAAAACAAAAAAAAAAAACAAAAAAAAACTAGACAGGAGGACCAATGGAACCAAATCGAAGACCTGTATATCAATCCACACACCTATGAACACTTGATTTTTGACAAAGAAGCAAAAAATATAAAATGGAAAAAAGAAAGCATATTTAACCAATGATGCTGACATAACTGGATATCAACATGGAGAAGAATGAAAATAGATCCATATCTATCACCATGCACAAACTCAAGTCCAAATCAATCAAAGACTACAACATAAAGCCAACCACACTGAATCTCCTAGAAGAGAAAGTACACTTGAATGCATCGACACAGGAGACCACTTCCTAAATATAACCCCAGTAGTACAGACACTGAGACAGTAGTAATAAATGGGACCTCCTGAAACTGAAAAGCTTCTGTAAAGCAAAGGACACAGTCAACAAGACAAAACGCCAGCCTACAGAATGAGAAAAGATCTTCACCAACCCCACATCGGACAGGAGGACTGATGTCTAAAATATACAAAGAACTCTAGAAATTGGTCATCAAAAGAACACATAATGCACAGCTTTAGCTTCAGGGTTTATCCTGTTATTCTAAATCTCATATGCAGTTTTTAATTCAATAATGACAGCAACAATATGGAACTTCTATTTTTAGTTTATAAGCTCTTATTAACTAGGTGCTATAGACATTATAGTTCTAATAAATGAAATTTTGGAGTCAGAAAAAAAGAACACATAATCAAAAAATGGGGTACAGATCTAAACAGAGAACTCTCAACAGATGAATATAAAATGGTTGAAAGACACTTAAGGAAATGCTCAACATCCTTAACCATCAGAGAAATGCAAACCAAAACAGCTCTGAGATTCCATCTTACACCTATTAGAATGACCAAGATCAAAAATATTGATGACAACTTATATGGAGAGGATGTTGGGTAAAGGGAACACTCCTGCATTGCTGGTGGACATGTAAACTGGTACAATCACTTTGGATATCAGTATGTGTTGGGAGTAGTGAGTCCCCAGATCCTGAATTTCTTGTAAACCACTTGTTTTCCTCTGCTCTGAGACAGCCTGCAGCTGCTCTGAGCACTAGACCCTCAGGAGTTCCTGATGGCAGGGGAGTGGTTTCTAGTGGGTTTGGCTGGGGGGTGGCTATTAGTTAAAGATCCCTATATAAGCTGCCCCTGGACACAATAAAGGGCCATTCTAGCATCAAGGATGACCCATGTCTCTGTCTGTGTATCTTTGTGTGTTTAAATCTCCTACATTCCAGCTTTCTCCATAGCACGTGGCAACTGCCAGACTCTGGCAAGCCTCATTGCATCTCAGAGAATAAGCTGTTTGTATAAACAGACTCATTTTTGTCTGGGCTACCTCATTCTCATGATTCATGTCCCGAATAATGTACAACATGAAGCTCCTTAGAAACTTCGAAGTCCTGCATGACTCAAGGCCTCAGTTTCAGTGTTTTCAGAGCAATTCCGACTTAAGGAACAACAAAGCTTGTTGACAATTTGGGACAAACACTCCCACACGGTGTTTTGAGTCTCAGTACAACATACTTGTGTGTCTTCCAAACTCTGCTTCCAGCGGAGCTGCTGGCTTCTTTTCTCTTTCATGAAGCTGATATCATTACAGGTGGTTGTAGACACCACCTGTAATGATATCAGGTTGCTTATAATAGAGTGAAATTCATGCAGTTTGGTAAATAGGAAAGATTTTACTCATAGGCAACAGCACATTTTATTGCCTAATCTTTTATTCTCTTTTCAAGCAACACTTTACAACGGAGTACACACATTTTTAAGTAAAAAATGTTCAAATATGATTTTTATTGAAATAGAATTGTATTCTTCCCCCCTCCCTTTCTACCCACTGGCACCTCCCAACTGCTTTGCCTTGAATCCTTCCTATAGGTTGATAGTCTTTTATTATTATTTTTATATATGTGTATATATATGTGTGTATGTATGTATACACACAGTAAAATATATAAGTACAACCCACTGAGTTCATTTTTGTTGTTTGTGGGTATGTGGCTTTAAGGCTGACCACTCTGCACTGGACAGCCAATAAGGGTTCACCCCAGGGAGAGGCTAATTCTTCTTCTCCAAGCAGTCATTAGTAGCCTATAGTTCTTTGTCTAGGGGTAGGGCCCCATGAAAAGCTCCCCCTTCATATTACCTAATCAGCTTCCAAGGGCTACTGAGGTTATAGACCTTAGAATTTACCACTACCATTTTGATAGACTGATGTGGGAGTTCCCTCTGTATGCTGTGAATACCATTGGTTGATAAAAAAAACTCTCTTGGGCCTGTGCAGGAAATAGGGGTAGGCGGGGAAAACTAAACTGAATGCTGGGAGAAAGGAGGCAGAGTCAGGGAGAAGCCATGAAGCTGCCACCGGAGCCAGACATGCCAAAACTTTGCTGGTAAGCCATGACCTCATGGTGATGCACAGATTAATGGAGATGGGTTAAATTAAGATGTAAGAGTTAGCAAATAAGAATCCAGAGCTAATGGGCCAAGCAGTGATTTAAGTATTATGGTTTCTATATGATTATTTCAGATCTGAGCTGCTGAGCAGCCGGAACTAACTAGCAGCCTCCTTACAGTAGACCAACGTAAGTCTTCAATACATTCTAAATTTTATCCTTATGTTCACAGATAAGTATAACTACTGCCCCCTCATCAGGTCCACTTCTTCTTACAGGAAACAGAGACCCTCACAGAAAACCACAACTGAACAAAGTGCAGAGCTCAGGGAAGCCCAGCCCCAATAGTTACATCTCCATCATAGCTCTGTGGCTCAGGGAACTCCGCTAAGGAAGGGAAGAAAGATTGTAAGAGTCAGAATACAGGGTGTCTGCTGTGAAGCAGTCTTTCCTAGAAATGGTCACATAAACAAGACCAGAGCCATGGTGATATCAGATGGCATACACTCCTTTTTTTTTTATTCTTCAAGACTCAGATCTTTAAAGTCAATCATGGCTATTGGCATTCAAATATTATCAGGCCCCTAAGTGTCAGGTATAGCACCAGGCTCTGGAAATAAACTAATTAAAAGATGTAACATCCACCTCTTCTAATTAGTGTCATTTGTGACAGTCAGGATGCCAACAACGGCAGGGCAACACTAATGGCTAATGAGAGTGACGAAGGCATAAGGAAACAGTGTAAAGACCGAGGGGGCATATGAGGAATGCACCCAAAGGAGAGGCTTTGCTGCTAGTGTGAAAACACGAGCATAGTTTTATTACTGAGAGGAAAGTATCAATCAGACTTAGGAAATGATTTCCTAAGTAGTGAACATGCTCCCTGGGCACATTTTAAAGATTTGATGGTAATGACAACCACGCATGAATAGATTGACTCAGAGATAGTTCTCAAAGCGAAATTCTGCAGTGCTTGATTACTTTGTCCAGACCAAGTTGAGAGTTCAGAGACCCTGTCAAATGAGGATAAGCCAAAGGCTGCTGAGGACTTCAAAAGGTGAGCTTGTCACAGGAGGTCAGCCTTAATGAATAGATGTCTACAGATGGCCAGTAAAGTGACATTGGGAGCTGCACTTCAAGTGGATACTCCATGACTTGTGCTACCTCTGTATGCAGCTTCCTTATCTATGTGTGCTCACAATTACGTAGGCAAAACATATAACCATGTTTGAATCTATCGGTCAGAGACTGTAGGACTCATTCTATGGAATGCTTCAAAGAATTGCATAAATAAATAAAGGATTCAGTGTTTTGGTACAGAATATATAATACAGATGAGCCAAGAAAAATAAAGCACATGGGACAAAGTAGCTAATTATAATGGCCTCAGTGTGGTGGATGTTGCATCCCTACTTGGTGCTCTGTGTGAACATGATCAGCAGAAGCCTCTTCTCTGTCAGTTTGTGTAGGACAGGTCTACATGAATTCCTTCATTCCTTTGCTTTGTTATAATGTTATTCTTGTCACTTTAATTGATTTCTAGAACTGTGTGCTTAAAGTAGGATTTATGTATTTGTTTACGGGCCAGCTTTCTCTGCTTGACGAAAGAGACCAAGAACATTTTGTTTGGAGTCTCTAGAATTAAGGCAGTGATTGGCAAGCAAAATGCTGAAAAAATACTTGTTGCATAAGCGAAGGGGTGCTTGTATATCAGACTTACATCAAGGCAAGGCTAATGTAAACCAGTGGTAGGGAAGAACCTGTATAGAAGCCCCTTCCTTGGTCTGGCAGGATGAGACGTGAGTCACCTACAGGGCAAGAAATGCTGGAGGAGAAGGAGGAGGAGAAGGAGGAG
>NC_022024.1:10713949-10721307 GCF_000317375.1 Microtus ochrogaster
TCTCAGAAAGCATTTGTTAGTGTTATGCATGAACCATTTCTTTGCCATGGTTATCTTTTTAAATTCGTTTCACATGTGGCTCTTTCCATCCCTAAAATTGATATGTATTTGATGTTCACATTCCCAAGTGTTCTTGATATGGTGGCCACGACGCTGAGCTTGAGAAACTCCCTGACAAGTGAGAAGTAGGATAAGCCTGTGCAGAGGTCACTCGTCATATTGTGAAATCTATAAAGCCCCGAGAGGTTGAGCTTTTGGGCTCCAAGTACCCTTATGGGTATTTAATTCCAGTGGCATCCATGCAAATTTCCAAAGCCTTCTGGAATGACTGGGGTTGATCTCAGTCATGGCTGTGTTCTTGGTTTCAATGAGGGCAACAGGAACACACAGAAACCTTTGGATAGTCCTAGGTTTAAGTAAGCAAATGCATGCTTTCTTCCTTTACAAATTATAGCTACCTGCTTATAGAAATCACAAGTTTGTTAAAGGGCCATCAATCTTTTTTGTTGCTCTTTTTCTATGCAATTTCCAACAATAGCATTGTGGACACAAACAGGTGGCCATAATTGACTCCTCCTCCTCTAATCTAGTTCTTAGGGAACAGAATTTGGAGTTCAAAATCAAACCACAGCTTAACCCCAGGGTGGAGTGAGCCTCAGATGGTCATGCTCATTTAAGAAGGAATTTTAAACAGAATGACATCTGGCAAGAGGCAAGGGGACTAAACAAATATGTCAGAGCTGCTCATAGCCAGACCTCTCTTTCCCACACAAAACCACATACGGCTTGACCAAAAAAAAAAAAAAAAATCTATGATTAGTGACATAATCTTTAGTCACTAATTAGTGATAGTAATCTATGATTACTATGATTAGTAAAACAAGTCCTCATGGTGTCAGGAGAAAAGTGAACCAACATGTAAAAACAGGCACAAAGTTAGACAAATTCTCCCAGAATGCTTAGTGTGTGTGTGCTTATGTGTGTGTATGTGTGTGTGTGTGGTTAATGTATCTTTATGTGCTTGTGTATGTGTGTGTGCATGTGTGTATGTGCTCATGTGTATATTTGTGTGTGTGATTTATGTATTTTTATGTGCTACTGTATGTGTGTGTGCATGTGTGTATGTGTGTGTGTGCTCATGTGTGTATGTATGTGTGTGTGTGTGTGTGCACACGCATGAAGGTTAAAAGCTGACATTAGTTGTCTTCCTTCATGACTTTGCACCTTACTCTTTGTAAGGTCTTCCACTGAACTTTGAGTTTGCTAAGTCTAACCAGCAAGGGAACCTGGTCACCAACCCTCAGGAATCCACCTCCCCAGTGCTATGGTTTTAGGCACTTGTTCCTATGCCTAGATATTTTGTGTTTGCAATCTGAACTTGGTTTTCCTGATTGTGAGGCAAGTACCTCACTGACAGTCATCTCTCTAAATCTCTCACAGCATCTGGAAGAAATTACAACCTCCTCCCATGTTCATCTCTCCCCAATTCCTGGTCTCTTTATTGTTTTTATGTATGTGTGAGTATCCAGTAATATAAATGTACACACACACACACACACAATGTATGGAAGGTGTTATGTGAGCTTCCAAGGGAGAGGGTCAATTGGTAGTCTTAAACTTCTGTAAAACCCATGAACCACACAATGACCTGCTAAATTTCCCCAATGAGGCAAGAGTGGTATACCAGTGGTCTAATTGCACTTAAAGTCCACACAATAGGAGGGAGTTCATGCTTGGTACTATAAGCATAGTCAACTGCCCATGGCTGAAGAGATCATAGACCTGAAAGGGGTCCCTACCACTTTCCTAAGCCAATATACCTTCTAACTTTGCAAAATGACAGTGATGATGCTTCTTTTACATGGTTGTCCATTGAAGTCAAGACTGTAGGATTACTCATTTTTACAGAAGTAAAGAACTAAGGTATTTAGTGAGCTCAAAGGGCAAAATATTTAAAAAATAAGGAATAACAAAAAATGTATCAGCCATTACATCTATTGCTTAATTTATCAATACAAGGTAAAGATCAATTAATTTGTATGTTATACAAGCTGCTCATATATGATGTACAAAATTTCCGAACTTCTCAGAGCACTGATGCATCAGTAAACATACAACAAAGCATACAGCAGACATAAGAATTGAACTGATGTTGAAGATGATGTTGAAGATGGGGTAGAGTATGCCTTCTTATTCCAATTGCCCTGTACCCTACTGGAGGCTTAACCTTTGCTTTTATAGTAGTCAACAACAGCTACACTGTGTCTAAATAATGTTGATCCAAATGAAAAAAAGCAATAAAGCAATATGCATTGACCAGAAGACCGTAATTAAATAAAGTCCCACGTCTAAATATGACTGAGTAAGTATGTTTAGTATGAGGCTCTCAGCCTCCTAAAATTAATTAACTCCCTAATGAAAGTTGTCTGCTGTCAGAATAACCAATTTACTTTTTTTTCAACAATCTAACCATACGGGTTTTCAATTAAGATTCAAAAAGCCAAGCCCCAATGAAGAAGGACGTCATAAATCATTTATGACTGCTCTACTTTTATGTAATGTTCCATCTATTATTCTGCTTTAATTCTCTAGCACGCTTTTTAATTTGTGAAAAATTAATGTTGAGGTTATTTTATAAAGATTATAACCACTTCAAAGGTAGCTATTCTGGGAAGCATATTCTGAAACTAAACCTTCCTTCATTCAAACTTAGGAAACTGATTCCTAAAATACTCAATTAAACTTTAATAGTTTATTTGTGTTTAATGGTATCCATTGTAGTCCAGGCATTTCAGTGAACCAAGATCTATTACTTTGCCTTAATGCATTACTGAATAAACTATTTTCAGGTATTTTTATAGTTTTTTTTCTTTTTTTTGCTGTTTTGAAGCTAAGGGCTCAGGGACATTCACATGAAAATTGTCCAAAGTTGAAAATGTTTGAGTCCAGATTTTGTTCAGAGTAACTTGCTGGGATCTGCAATGCCCATGCTCAGCCCTCGGCTCCCTTTGATGGCCTCTTACAGCACTGCTGCTCCATAACCTCCCTTCATTAAATTTCACAGTCACACGACAATCTTGAGTCAAAGCCATGTTCTAAGCAAATATTTTAGTTATTAAAAAAAAAAAGCCCAAGAGCCTCTCTTAGTCCAAGGCAGAGGAGAAAAGATCTTGTGCATACACAGGAAAGGTCGTTTCATTGGCATCAATAATGGCCATACCTTGTGTCAGTTGCAGCTTGGAAATGTTAGTTCTCCCCCAACTTCTGGGCTCTCTTTCCCCTTGCCTTTCTTCTAGTATGTGACCAGAATGGCAGCTGGTTCCTAATGCCTGGCATAACCAATCTGTCCAAGCATCCACTACCATCTTGATATGTACCATTTCTCTTGGCTTAGGTCTCAAAGGGAGGAGCCCCAAGGAGGCTGAGCTTGTTTCCTGAGAATACTCTTTGTAACAGGCCATACTCTAAGGTCCTAATCAGCAAAGTCTAAGGTGTATTTGACTCAGGCTTTTTTATTTTTTCTGAATAGAGCAGAGGGTCCTAATCACAACCAACCACATAATCAACATGGTTCTTTCTCTAGTGTCTCTGGAAAAACAGACATCTATGCTGAAATTGTTTTTTATTAAGATTACTCTTACTAAGTACATTAAAGATGCAGGGTTCATTTATAGCTAGGTTCTTATAAATGCCGGATGTCATTATAAATGCAGCCATCATTACTATCATTTATTCATCCACGGAATATTTATCAATCTCTGACTGTGACAGCTGGTGTCTGACTGCAGACATAGCATTAGAAAGGGGTCTTTATTTGGAATAAAACAGATCCTGAACTTTAAGCGATTGATGTGAAACAGTTCTGAGAATAGATTCTCTTTCTCCCTAGGGGTAGGAAATATGGCCTGAAAGAAAGCAGATAGAATAAAGAAACAATGATTAGGGTATCTAGCCAACATATTGGTGAATCAAAAGCTGGGAGTTGGGCTGGAAAGAAAATACCCACCAGGAAGATCTAGCTAACCTCTAAGTGTTAGAATGTTGCTGAGTGCTATACTACATTTTCTGCTTTGAAAGGACATCTGAGGATTAACACAAAGTTTTCTGACACCCAATAATAATAATCCATTATTATTCCCGACGAAATTACCTGAACAAGTAGTCTCTGTTATACATGTTAACGATGCGACTTTGAGTCGTTTTGTAACCCCCGCAGCCATTTAAAGTAAAACAAGGTCAGGTATTCTCATATGTGGAGAGTGGCAGCAACTGGTGGGAGTGAATGGGAGGGCATGCGTGCTCAGGAGGGAGCTGTAGCTGTGAAGCCAGGTGAGTAGCAGGCACAACGATGCCAGCTCTCACCATCAAAAAAATGTGCTTGAAATGAAAAATTAAAAAGAAAATTTCAACACATGCAAACATAAGTTTCATCAAAATATCTCTCGGCTGCATGCGTCTATTCAGGATAAAATCTGTTGGGTTGCAAACTCTCTCTGAGGGCAAAAAGTGTAAAGTGGTTTTGGTGCACCCTGGCTTGGAGGAGACTCACAGGAGGGCTCCAGTTCCTTTGTTCTGAGAGATGATGGGGCAATGGTAAGCTGTCCAAAGAAAGGGATCATTATCAGTAGTGTTAGCAGTCATATAGACTGAGAAAGAGACTCAACTGAAAGATGTCTGCATCTTAAATCTTGGAACCCTTAAATTTCACTACATATGGTGAAACATCCTTAGCTAATGAAAGTAAGTGAACTCTCTTGAAATGGGCATTATCCTGAATTGCCTGAAGTCACAAAATGAGGTCAACATCAGATGCAAAAGATCTGGTAGCCAATGGAGAGGCCAGAAAGCTTCCGTTTCTCGAAGAGGACCACTAGCCAAGGTACAAACATGGCTTTTACGAGTTGAGAACAAAAACAGTTTCCTCCCTAGAACATCCAGAAAGAAAAGCTCCATAGAAATCCTAACTTAGATCTGTGGCTTTTGTACATTTGCCTTCCAAAAGGATGAGATTATGTCTTTTGTTTGTTTTAAGCTACCATATCTCTGTTTTTTTCTTTTCTTATAACCAATATAGTAAGATTTGAGCATCCTGCTTTGATCCAGGGAGAAGGCTGCAGGAAGAATCAGTGAAGGGGCTTTACCATCAGGCCCAGGACATGCATTTAAGAACTCCTCATCACCAAGGGGAAGTACTGTGCATTAGAAGGTCCTTCTAATGTGACCTCACAAGGAAAACAATCTCTCACTAGAAGTTCAGGAGAGTAGCTCCCAATCACCTCTATCCTTGACCAGATATAGTATTATATCTACGTGCGATAGAAGATGCTGGGCAACACGGCAGAAAGAACAGCAACTTCAAAATCAATGAAAATGCTTTCTGCACAACAAGCTACGTGAGGTTGGGTACCACCATCCACAGAGCCCCATTTAATCTGTGGTTTTGCTTTCCAACTTCGCTTCCCCATGGCAAATCACATCCCAAGGCTCAGGGGTGTTTGTGGAAGGCGGGGTGGAAAGATTGTAAGGGGCAGAGGTGGTGAGTGACTTCAGGGAAATGGTGTTTCTCAGACACAATAAAGCAGAGGAACTCACAGCAATTGTAAAAGAATATACAAGACCTGCACAAATGCCAGGTAGACAAAAACCCAACATGACTGGTCTGAGCGCCTGGAGTTCAGCTGAAGAGAGAAAGGAGGGATCATATGAACAAGGGGGTGGGAGTGTCAAGATCATAATGGGGAAAACCACATGCTGACCCGAGATAATAAGAGCTCACAGACTATGGACTGACAGCTGGAGAACCTGCATGGGACTGAACCAGACGTTTGGGTGACAGTTATGTGTCTTGATGTGTGGGGACAGGGGCTGGCAGTGGCACCAGACCTTATCCCAAGTGCATGACCTGGCTTTTTGGAGCTCATTCCTTATGGTGGGATACCTTGTTCAGCACTGATATGGAGGGAGGGGCTTGATTTGCCTCAAGTCGGTGTGTCAGACCTTGTTGACTCCCCAAGGAAGACCTTACTCCTCTAAGGAGTGGATGGGGAGTGAAAAGGAAGGGAAATGGGGGGAAGAGAAGGGAGGGGCTACTGGACTTGGTGTGTAAAATGAAAGCTAAAAATTTTAAATAAAAACATGAAGAAAAAAAATCTCAGCATATATGGCAGGAGGGTACATATTTAATCTCACCACTAGCTGAGGCAATATTAGCATTTGCTGGCTGCTGGGAGACAGAGACTAAAATCTTTTTCTATTACTAGTGTGGACTCTGGCAGGCTGACGTATCAGAGCAGCCACTAATCCTGAGACTATGTAGGCACCACAAACTAGACTTTATAGGAAAAGGGGAAAAGAAGAACAAAGTATGAGTATCATTATACAGATTGAGCAGGTTATATTTACGAATATATATTTATATACATGTGTGCATGGGATAAAAATTAATGAAAAGGGAGCCATGAAGTTAAAGAGAGCAAGGAGAGGCATCTGGGAAGGTTTGAGGGGAGGATAGGGAAGAGTGGAATGTTGTAATGATATTATAATCTCAAAATTAAAATAAGAATAACCTCAAATAAAAAAGTAATCACAAAATTGAGTAAGAAAAGATGGGAGGGTTGAGAAAGTGACAGGGCATAAATATGTTCAAAATTCATTGCATGACATTCCCTAAGAAATAAGAAAAATTATTAAAAATATTAAATGGAAAATTTAAGAAATAAACAGTTCAAAGATTTTAAACTGTTTGCTGTTCTTCACAGTATGATCAAACATCATACCATTCTTTCCCATTCTGTCTCAGACCTGAATCATCCATTTTCAACCAAGCCTGTGATCTACATACTGCTTCTTGATTCATCATTACACTCTCACAAATTCATAGGGCTTGTCATTAAGCAATCTGTATAATGTATTCTGATATTGTGCCATGATGTTTATGTCATTCATCTCACTTCACCTTATGGTATAGGCATTTTATCATCACAATACAAGAAGATAGATGATTGATAGATAGATAGATGATAGAAAGATAGATAGGTAGATAGATAGAGAACAATGCATTTTCATTGAAGTATATTGTTCCAGTTCTTCTAGTTTATTAGCGATTAATACCAATCCCTTACTGTTCTTAATTTAGTTTTTCATAGGTAGGCGTGTATAAGATAAAACAGTATATTTAAGGGCCAGTAGCACCTGAGCTTGGGGTGTCTATTAGGATTTCTGAAAGGAACCCTTTGCAGAAAAGGAGGGGAACAGTGTAATAGCATCAGGCAGAGCTTAAATATGAGGGCTTAGAACTTTCATATTAGTGACTGATGAGAAGCAGGGTTTCAATAAATAAAATTGTTTTTCTTTTTTTT
>NC_022024.1:10724747-10731573 GCF_000317375.1 Microtus ochrogaster
CCATACCTCTTCAATATAGTGCTTGAAGTTCTAGCAATAGCAATAAAATTGTTTTTCTTATTCCTTTACTGTTACCCTTTATTTGATAGATTTTATAGCTCCGTAGTTATCACAAGACCATTCCCTATAAAACTTTACAAATTAGCAGCCCAATGGGAACAAACAACAAAAATCTTTAAGCCTTCACTCCACGCTCTATTTCCTCAAAGTCATCGAGAGAGCAGGGCAGCTGCTGCTGACACTGTGGCAATCTAGGCTTATAGTACAGCCTTCTGTGCCTGAATGTCAAAAAGATGAACAGTTGCTAGAAAGCTCTGGCATCTTGAAGCCACCCCGACAACCAACACGCTCGCTGTTGTGAGAGTTTGTTAAGGAAGGTTGCTCACTGTGTGCCTGTCGCACAGCAGCCAGGGGCGAGGGCATTGTACAAAGATCAGCAGTGACTATTTCCACCTGGGTATTTGCAGCAGAATTATATCACTTGAGCCAAGAATCTCTAAAGCAGCATAAATTCAGAGAGTTCATCCTTTAAACAACAATAACAACAATTGACATGAACATATTTGGAATGAACCAAACATGGGATAGAGTTGTTTAGTAGAATATGGAATCTACTAAGCTGGCATAACAATTAATGATTTCAGAAACCAGACAAGATACTCAGCGAACCAAGAAAGAACTGCTAGTGACCAGGCCTGCAGCATACTGCAAGGCTGTGCCTTGAGGGCAATCAGACCACCATGGTCATCTATACCCGACTTCAGCTCAGTAACTGAGGGTGTAACTCCTCAGAAGAATGGTAAGAAACCCACCCTCAGGGTGGAAGCTGAAGAAGTTCATCTTCCTGAGTTTCAATGCAACAAACTGCTGCTGCCCCCAGTCTCATCTCTGAAGAGTCCATGTCTTATTTTTTATTTTTGAGATTATAATTAAAATATTTATCCCTTTTCTTTGCTCCCTCAAAACCTTCCAATGTACTCATCTCCACCCCCTTTAAATTCATGACTTCTTTTGTTATTGTTATTGTATGTCCATAAGAATATACATATATATTACTAAATATAATACCCTCACTCTATATAATGCTACTTGTATGCACATTTTCAGGGCTGACCATCTATCATAGTGCAATCAGTTGATGTGCTCTTTCCTGGGGAGGACCAGCTCTCTAGCTCCCAGCTCTCTTCAGTTGCCTGTTCTCTGTGTAGGGCTGAGGACTTGGTTTTTTTTTGTTCCTGTCCACTTTAGCTTGTCCATTGGTGTCATCCTCCATGCCTTCTCTGTATTACAGATTCCAGAGTCTCTTTGGCCCCTGACCTAACTTGGGCTGCTTAGACAATTCTCCAGGTCTACTTTATCTAGTTTATCACTCTATTGTTATAGGAAAAAGTGGAAAAAAAATTACATTTGTTCTTGTAGAACAAGGTTCAGAATCTCTGCTTCCTCCAGTGTAGCAACATGCACCCTAACCCAGTATCAAAAGTATGGCATGCTACAGAAGCAAACGGCCTTTTCCTAGTCTAGAAAAGTGGTCACCTTCTGTGCTAGGCAAGACTTCCAGCGGAGGGATTAGGATACCAACCCAGCCACATAACCTTTGACCTACGGTCTGTCCTGTCTAATGGGATTTGCTGTGGGAAGGATGGCACAGAGATTGAGGGAATGGCCAATCAATGACTGGTCCAGGCTGAGACCCATGCCATAAGAGTGAGCCCACCCATGACACTGCCTAGGGTCCAGGACCCAGAGGCTGGATGGCCCCGAGACCTAGGGAAGAGCCAAATATGACAGGGAAAAAAAGTAAATGTAATGATGTCTAATGGTATTCTGCTATACTCATAGATTGGTACCTTGCCCAATAGTCATCAGAGAGGCTTCATCCAGCAACTGACAGAAAAAGATGCAGAGACCCACAGATAAACATTAGCTTGAGCTCAGGGAATGCTGCTAAAGAGAGGGAGGAAGGATTGTAAGGCCCAGAGGGGTCAAGGACATCACAAGAAAACCCACAGAATCAACTAGCCTAGGCTCAAAGGAGCTCACAGAGTCTGAACTGACAACCAGGGAACCTGCATTGATTGCTGCCCACCACACCCCTGTGTGTCTATGCTCTGTGCGCTGGCACCCAGTTTGCGAGCTTGGGGCAAGGGGCTGGAGGTTAAAATACACAGACACACACAGACAGAGAGACAGCGACACGGGTGGTGCTTGAATTCCCCAAGAATGCCCCCTTTATTGTGTTCAAGGACAGATTATATAGAGATAGCCACGCCCCAGCCAAACCCACCAGAAACCACTCTCCTGCCATCAGGAACTCCTGAAGGTCTCGTGCTCAGAGCAGCTGTAGGCACTCAGATCAGGGGATTACAAGAAATTCAGGATCTGGGGTCTCACTGCTCCCAACACTGCATGAGACTGGCCTAGGCTCTCTGAATATATGTGACAGTTGTGTAGTTCATCTTCTTGTGGGACTCCTAATAGTGGGAGCAGGGATTGTCTCTGACTCTTTTGCTGGCTTTTGGGACCCTATTCCTCATACTGGGTTGCCTTGGCCAACGTTAATACAAGGGGAGGTGCTTAGTCTTATTGCAACTAGATATGCCTTATTTTGTGAATACGGGAGACCTGCCCTTTTCAGAATAGATATGGAGGAGGAATGGAAGGGGGGGAAGACCAGGGCTTGGGAGAAGAGGAGGGAAGGGAAACTGTGGTTAGGATGAAAAATAAATCAATAAAGACTTTTAAAAATGTTTATATTGCTGGGCAGTGGTAGTGCACACCTTTAATTCAGCACTTGGAAGGCACAGCCAGAGAGATCTCTGAGTTTGAGGCCATCCTGGTCTACAGAGTGAGTTCCAGGACAGCCAGAGCTTCACAGAGAAACCCTGTCTCAAAAACAAAACAAACCAACCAAACAAAACCACAAAAAAATAAAGAAAGAGAAAGAAGAAGTTTCATGATTGTTCTGGATGGAAAGTTCTGCACTATAGAAAAACATAATGTACTCCATATACATGTGATTATTATCAGACAATTAAAAGTTAGGGTTTAAAGATCCAGGTTTGGGGAAATTTAGTGCCAATATTAGAACAAATCACTCGCTAATGGTGGAATTTTGTTTGGGGCAAGATTTTAATATACATACGTATGTATGTATATGGTTGGGCTGGGAATTGATAAAAGAGATGTATGCATGCTAGGCAAGACTCTCCCACCTGGCTACACTCACAGCTCTAGAGTACACACACACACACACACACACACACACACACACACACATTGAACAGAGAATCTCTTCTCAGCTTACACTCATCTTCATAAGAGATAACATCGTAGGATAGCTAGAAGAATTTGGAGAGATAATGACAGTGGCTTCTAGAGTGATTTTTGAATATAATCTTGTAAAGACAGACTTCATTTTTTTCTGGACAAAATAATAATGAAACTAAATTTAGTAGGTTATTTTTAACTATGCAGTGATTATTTTTATATAAAACAGACATACGGATGTTCCATAAAAACCATGAATAGTGTTAATTGGAGTGATGGATTTTAAAGGTCATTGGCTTTTTGAGGTCATTGGAAATATGGATGTAAGTGAGACTTCTGTTTAGGTATAATTTTTATTTCACACATACAGATTTGTTTTGTTCAATGAAAGATTATGTAACAGCATATGAAATATTCTTCATAAATATAAGGCTGTTCAGCACATGGACACTGGAGGTGTTTGTCTGAGTTCAGATCCATGACTATGGCATGTTGGTCGTTATAAATGACTTCCAAAGAAAAGATAACAGAAGTATCCTTATATTTGTTCATATAATTCTGCATTGTGTTGTGTTTCTTTGTTTGTTTACTTGTTTTTTGAGGTACTCAGGAATTGAATGAACTCAGGGCTGTATACGTGCTAGGTAAGTGCTCTATCACTGGGCTACATCCTCAGTTCTCTTCCTACAACTTTTCTATTACATTTTTTAGGGGAAGTGCAAAGGTATGGCGATGAAGATCCCTAAATGAGACAAGTTTTCAGTCAATAATAACTATTAAAAATCACCCAGAAATGTCTAGTGTTTCTATCTGAAGAAAAAAACATACCCATAGATCTGTGATACTCAACTTTTGCCAGAAAGGCTTTTTTTTTTTTTAAAAAAAAAAAGAAATGGCTAATGCAGTTACTCATTACTGGCCAAAGAGCTGAGTCTACATGAAGAATGCTCAATTGTGACTGGGTCTGTGACTCATCTGAATCAAGAAGCTTCTAGGAAGGGAGGTTTTAAAGGACGTAAGTGTTGAAGGCTAGTTAGATGTCTGAAATAGTTCCCTCCTTTGAACTGAGGTTTCCTCCCAGATATACAAAGCTGACCATTTGCTTTAGGTTCTGTTATTATAATGTTAAAACCTTGTGTGACCTTCCCATGTATTGTTTCTCAGTCTTCTCAATGTTTGCTTTCATACCAAGGTTTTCACTGACTTCCACCACTCTGTTTACCACGGCCCGCAGCTCATTTGGATTTTTAGCAAATGGTGCTGTATCATTGGCAAAAGACAAGTTATTGATTTGCACACCACCTATCTGTACGCCTATCTCCTCATCCTCCAGGGTTGTTGCTATTATTAATTCCAGGAATATATTAAAGAGTAGTGGTGAGAGGATGCATCCCTGCAACAGTCTTGCGATTGTCTTAAATGATTGTCTATTTCAGACAATTTATATTTCTATGATTATCTACTTCAGATGTCTAGAGGCAGATAGAGATAGCGAGGGCTGCATTCCAGGCAATAGGAAAGGTTTGGTCAGCAAGAGACATAATAGCAACAACAGGTATATGAGACACTTACTTGTCTTGAGCTGCCTTCTTTACAATTCTGAAACCGGGACAATGAAACACTCCTCAGAACAGTGGCTTAATGTATTTGAGATGGCATGTCTCAGGAGAATTCTAGGCATCACATGAGGAGATAGGCCGAGCAACGATGTCATTAAGAAATATCTCATCTACAGAAGAAAGTAAACTAGAGGATGTGGTAAAGGTGGTGCTTGAGTAGATAATGTTAAAATCCTTGTGTGTCCTTCCCATGTTTTGTATCTCAGTCTTCGGCCATGTTATGAGAATGGATGATGGCAGATACCCGAGGATATCACTGCGTGGAGGAGTTCACGTAATAAGGTAAAGAGAATGACACCCCCCCAAAATGCTGGATAGATAGCATAAAGCAAGATGATGGAAACTTGTATATGACAATAGCACAAACATCTAGGAATGCCTAGGATAGTAACAACTGGAAAACTGCCATAAACTGGCTGCCCATACATGCTTAAGTGCTGTTTGAGGTTTTCTGCCCAGTTCCTGGAGTCATTAAGTCTCAAATAAATCACACAGAGGTCTACATTAACTATAAATTGATTGGCCTAGTAGCTCAGACTTCTTATTAACTCATAACTTATATTAGCCCATTCATTATTCATGTCTATATTAGCCACATGGCTTGTTCAGTGAGGCAGTCACATCTTGTTTCTTCTGTGGATGGATCACGGCTGCAGACAAGAACTTCCTTCTTCCCAGAATTCTCCTGTTCTCATTGACCCAACTTCCTGTCTGTTTGTTCTGCCTATACTTCCTGCCTGGCTACTGGTCAATCAGCATTTATTTCAAATATAATTGACAGGATACAGACCATTGTCCCACAGCACTCTGTGTATCTGGGCATAAATAATGATGATGAAGAGTTGATGGATAAGAAAGAGAGCTGCAAAATGCTGTCTTGTGGACATGGCATGGACAGTGCACCCATCAGTTCACAACAGCTGTGGTGACTTGGGCACAACCTGAAAAAGACACAGCCAGTCTAAATTCCAGCATGGACGGAGGGACCATGAGTACCTTCCCCTGTAGAAGAGTATTGGCATTGACGAGTGCCGAGGGAAGGAAGCTATTTTCTTTCGAACTTATGACTATTGGTAGGTTGCTTATGTCTCTGTAGACACCACACACCCATTCGCATTTGGGCAACACTATTCGGGGGTTATCCATAACAATAAAAGAGGGAGACTTGGGATATTGGGAGTGAAAAGAGGTAGAATAATGGGGTAGCTGGAGGGAGCTAATGGTACAATCAAAATATATTGCACAAATGTATAAAACGGTCAAAGAATAAAAAGGTTATTCTAAAGGAATTTGAAACAATTTAATGATATTTGATATTTATGCATTAAAACATTTCTGAAAGGAAATGGGAGCAGTAGGACTAAAGGCAAGGACATGTCTGGGTGGGGCAGCAAGAGGAGTGGAGGGAAGGGAGGCTGTGGCCTGGATGTATTGTATGAGAGAAGAGTAAAGAGCAAAAACACTTTCACATACACTAATTCTTTTACTCATTACTAAAACTCTTGTGAGAAAAACTAGGATAATTTAATATTCTATTTTTTTTTTCAGGGGAAACTAGATCCAGAATATCACATCTCAGTTGCAGACAGGAAGGAGAGAAATCAGGTCAAAACTGGAGTTGCTCAAAAGCTGATGCTAAGTGGTCCACTCTTGTCAATGAGGGCTCATATCGAAAGACTCCATAGCCTTCAAAAACAATGTCACCAGCTAAGGACCAACTGTTCAAATGCATGCAACTGTTGGCAACCTTTCATACTGAAACCACAATGGCAGTTACTGTTAAATCCTTGAGAAACTAATTTATGCCAATCAAAATGCCTGGTATCAATTGAGGTATCAGTATTGTGGAATCAGTGGAATCAGTGGAACGAGAAAGACCTGGACAGGGATCAGAATTCTTAAAGCTAGCACAGACATTAAGGGGCTCATTGAATAAA
>NC_022024.1:10732938-10734652 GCF_000317375.1 Microtus ochrogaster
ATAAAAATAATTCTTAAAGCTATTTTCATTAGAATATTTTCATCTCTGGTGGAGCTGACAACAAGATCAAGATCCATCTGAAATTCATCTTTGTTTAATTAAAAAGAAAAATAAAAGTAGTCAAAATCAACAAAGAAAAAATTTCTAAAAACAGGAGGATTTTTTTTTCTTTATATGGAGATTGGCTTTGTAGTTCCAGGAGAGCTGGGTTTAGGAGCACCAACATCACATTAACTATCTTTCTGTAGGCCATTCCACTATCATCTTCCGGGGCCATTTGTCTATCTACAGATTTTATCATGTGAACATCTCAGGTGTGTGGGTAAAAGGAAAGAAGACAGAAAGTCGATGCTCCCAGGTGCCAGTGTTTATGACACTCTAATTGTCAGGATAGAGTAGCAAGATGTAGGCAGAGAGAATGTGGCATGGAACACTGAAAGTCCATCAGTATGTCAAAATGAAGATTGCCCTTTCCTTTTCTAATTAGGTTAAAAGGTTTCCCTCCTATATGATAAATGGGTTCTAAGGCTATTAATGCTCAGGGTGGTTTGGTAATAGTGTTTAGAATCGAACTCTTTTAACTGATCCTTATTAGTTAGGGCTACCCTTGGAAAGCAAATCTCCCTTCAGAACTGAATGACTTCCAAAATATCAAGCTACTATAATAAATTGTACTCTTTTGGCTTTTCTTTAAAAATTATATTGACTAACATTTTAAATCTTTTATACAGATATCATCCTTTAGATTTTAAGCCCCAATTTCATATACATGTTATAAGTAACTAAATAATGTAAAGCTGAAAGGGATAGGTAATTGAAGTCTGAAATGCAAGCAATGACATTGAGGTACTTAGAATGGGGTGAGGAAACATACGAAGTTAATAATAATCACAATGAATCTTCTAGAAGGGGTACGTTGTTCTTAGAAACTTCTTCAAGAAACTAGGAAATATGATATAAATGTAGACCTATCAGTTGTACACACACACACACACACAAACACACATGCACAAACACACACACACTGAAAAATGCTACTGCTGCTAGTATTTATTGGTAGAAATGCAAATTACTGTTAACTTTTGGAAAAACAAACTCAGTTATATGTAACTTCAACTCGGAAACCTCATTTCTGAGAATCTTTTACATAGAAATGAAAACACATCAGTACAGCAATATAGACTCGAAGATGTTTAAAGCATTCTTCATAGGACTCAAAACAAAGGTAGCAATGGTTTGAATTATGAATTAAAGATGAATGTTTAAATACATAATGTTATAACCATACTATAGAAGGTATGTACCATTTAAAATATCAATTATATGGCTGAGGAGGTGGCTGGAGACAGAAGGCTTACTTAGCAGACACATCACATAGAATCATATTCATTAGTTAGGAAAGGTTTTCCTGAAGAAATCATCGAGACAGAAAGGAAAAAGGTGCAGAGAATAGTATATAATATTTTGGCATTTTTTGTGGCATACAAATGGACAAAAATCTCTTCATAAAAATGTGCACTATATTTTATTTTTTATTGTGATGTATGTACATAGTTGTATGATTAGTTCATCTGAAAAATTATAAAGCATATAATGCATATTAATTTCTTAATGTCCAGGAAATATGATGCTCAACAGAAGAGGATGAAATGGTGAAGACACAAGGGAGAAGGAATGCAAACAGTAAACAAATCTGAACAATAGCACATTCCTA
>NC_022024.1:10734863-10745108 GCF_000317375.1 Microtus ochrogaster
ATCTATTCCTGAGAGAGAATGTTGGACACCGAAGACACTCCACTTGAAGCTTGTTTTCTCCTTGAGAAAACTGGCCTTTGTGGAAGGAACTGCCCATGCCTCCACCACTGACAAAATGCACTATGTCTGGATAGGACAAACAGGATACAAGATAAAAGATTGTCAAATCTTGCCAAGACATGGTAAGAGGGTTTTGAAAAATTTCTTGCCTATGAAAATGGTCTTTCAGATATTCTAGACCTTAGCCAAAATTGGTTGCTCCCATGTTGCAAATGAGACTTTGGGCAAATGTCCAGGTAGCCAGTTGTCTCTGTCATTTATTGCACATTTTGGAAGTTGCTTGATTGTACTTCTTGTTTACTCAAGTAATATTATTTCCCTTCTCAGGTCTTCAATGAGGTTGAAGACTAGATAACTATAGTTACATGACTTGGCCAAGCTATTTCTAATACAAGACTTAGCCTCCTTAAGATAGTTATTGAAACATTAGTATATGCTTTTTACTTAGCTGATTGTAATTCTAATTTTTATACTTGATATTTGTTCTTACTGTATATAGTTTTGTATTGGGCTTAGAACTCTCTTATTTAGACAAAATGGAGAGGTGCTCTGTGGGACCTCCTTCAGTCAGTAGCCTTGAAGATACCAGCCCATTTGTGAATTGTCTCTTCTACTATAAAATTGCGACCATAAGGCTTGTGGAAGTGCTCTCTCCTGGAAGTTCCTTTCCCTGTCTGTGCAGAGGACTGTGATGTGTAAGTCTACTCCTAAATAAATTATCCCTTATTATACTCAGTTCTGAACTAGTGTGGAACTACCTTTAGCGTCCATATTCAGAAAACTACTATACAGAAAGGAGTCCCGCTTCAGAGAAACTGTGGTGACAACTGAGTGAACAGACAGGAAAATGACCATGGGAGATGGAGCAATGAGAAATGAATGCGAGCCAGGTTTTGATAAACTATAGAGTAAAGGACATTTCACTGATATGAACAACAATGTGTTCGCAACCATTTTGTTCCCATTGCAGAACTGAATTTTAACCTACATGTCAATCAAGAGTTCCACTGATTAGATGTCAATCTGTCGTCAGCCTGTAGGTTGTGACCCCTTTGGGGTTGCAGCATTAGGAAGGCTGAGGACCACTGGATTATTGTCATCACCACTGTCACTGCCTTCACCATCACCACCATCACAACTGTAATTGTCGACATTATCACAGTCTGTTATACATTGGAGATGACACTGATCTCAGGAAGACTCAAATTAGGCACCTTGGGCAGACACTATAATTCCCAGGTAAAAAGGAAGGATCAGAGGTTGGGAATAGTTCATTGATTGCCCTTCCTCCCAAAGGGAAAACATGGCAGAATATGCACGTTTTTCTCAGATTCTGTTTTAAACTTGGTCTGTTTTGACTGTTTCAAGTTGCTTACATTGGCCATGAAGGGACTTTGGAATTGGGTTGAAGCTGAAGCCTACTGAGCCATAAACTGAACACATTATTATCTATGTGAGTTTTCTCTGATATTTTCTTATTTTTTTTTTGTCTCCAATGAGTAACGAGTTCTCCTTGTGAAAGTTTTTGTGTCGGGTGACATTCACACTCAACTTTTCATCCTGATTGCTGTTTTGTTGTGATGATTTTTTTGTTTAGACAGAACATGTTACAAATGATTCATAGGCATATGTAATACAAAATTAAATTGAATAAAAAGCCAGGAAATGAGGAAATTGAATTAGAAGTCAATGATTGAAGAAAAGAAAACATCCAGCCAAGGAGGAGGTTGGTTCACAGAATAAATCAGGCACCCCGTAAAGTGTTCTACATTTGTTAGTAGTTGACCACAGATTTGGCTTTCAGCTCCTCAGCAGTTGAGAGAAAGAGCAAAGCATGACCTGCAGCATTTAAAGACATGATTATAAGGTAACTGGTGGTCCAAGAGAAATACAACTGTTGCTTGAATTGAGATAGGAAAGACCTATTTTTCCATTGCGGCATATAATGCTGACAAGAATAGTTTTCATAAGGATCTCATTAAATGTTAGGTACCGTGCTGAACAATTAAACAGGATGACTTTCTCTAGTACCTTTTTTTTTTTCTGTTCACAAATAGAGAAACTAAAATAAGAGATGTTAAACAAGTCACAGAAAGGAATAATTAGTGAGGCTGAATTCTAACAGTTTGCTGACTCCAAAGCTAGCCTACCACATGGCTTCTGTTGAGCAGTTGCACCTGGATTCAATCCCCAAACATCCTCGAATACTCAACAGAAACTCTCATTACCCAACATAATACAATCCCCACCACTTTCTCGCGGCCTCTCGCTTTGTCTTGTTTTCTCCATAGCACCAGCAGAGATTTTTTTGTCTCATTTGCTTGCATTTGATTGTCTGTTTCCCCATCACCCTCAGGGAACAGAGCTTCAGTGCTCTTGTTTACATGGTTTGCTACTGTATCTCTGAAGTGTATTTGGCAAAGTATAATGTGCGAGGCATTTGGTATTATTTTTAATGAATCTTTCAAGGAGCATGGTTTAGGTCTCCATTCAAACCTTTGCAATTCTTTTTTTCTTTCATTGTTCTTCGGGACAGGGTTTCTCTGTGTAGCGCTGGCTGTCCTAAACTCAACTTGTAGACCAGGCTGCCCTTGAATTCAGTTGCAGATACAACTAATGAGTCTCCAGTCCCCATGGCTTATTTTATGTTTCTTAGCAGAAATATACCATCTTTTACTTGTCTGTTTTCATCATTTAGATAGCTACAGGTTTTATTTCATAAAAAATATTCTTAAGATATAGATGATAACAATCCTTGTCACACACGAAAAATTCTTTATTCATTTGCCTGTAACGGATGATTGCTGTTTTTGAAAACTTAAATCCAAAGCCTTGCCTATCCGCTCATTCAAGTTTAGATTGTGCTATTCACTATCTGGTACTCAGTTTTTAAAACACAGAGCATCTTTAAAAAGAGAAAGAGATCAAGTAAATGGTTTAAAATGCAAAGAAACATCCTGAACTTCTGGAGTGAACACACCAACACCAATTCATATTTTCATGTAAGAAAGAAAAAACATCTTCTCTGGGTTGGAAATTGGGCACGGAACACTTAGAGAATTCTGTGGACTAGAGGTACCCAAATATACTTGGATCCCTAATCTATTCTGTATAATTACTTGGTTATGTCTAACGCACATGGTCCAGGAAACCCATAGCCATGCTATGCTGATATATAAGCCCAGAGTTCTGGAATTCTCATCAGTTGACTCTGGAATTCTTTTTGCAGAGTGGATTTTTGTAATCATGAACTCTGCCCATGAACATTTGACCTATCCCTCAGAGGGGAACGCTTTGTTCCGTCCTTTCTCTATTTGAAGTTCTTCTTTCATGTCCCATTGTAGCAGTTCAAAGAGACTTGTGAAATGTAGGCTAGATTGAAAGTATGGACTTGGCCTTTCCTCTCCTTTTCCTGATTTTAAAAAGTCAAATTATGGCAGCTGTATAAAAAAGGAAACAACATGGGATAGAAACACTGACCAAATTAGACTTTCATCTTTCAAAAAGCAAAAATGTGGAAAATATCTAAATTTTAAGATTACTGCTAATCTCTTGTACGAAAAGACAATCATAAATGACAAAAGACATAATTTTTTTATTTCTGAAGCCATTTTGACCCAATAGGTAGATTCAGCGGTGAAAAGAACCAAATGATTTGAAAGTAATTTATATAAATAGTCCAAGAAAAAATTTTTTCTTCTTAGTTCATAGGAAATTGGTAAATAAACATTTTCAACCTTTCTCTATTATTTTCTTTTTTTTTTTCTCTTCTGGTTTCTTATTTCCTTTCATCATTTCTTTTTCCTTCTTTGCCTCTGTCTTTCTAGATATAGGATTGTCAAGTATGTGCCTATGCCCAGCCTCTTTTCTGAAGCACCCAACAATTGTCATGGCTTTGTGATAGCTTTGTGTAGGGGGCTGGATATGGTGTCTGGTTTATAAAGATAATTCTGTCACCAATATTCCTTACCTTGGCTTGATGGCTTTGCTCTGTCATTTGACCACTGACATCAACAGCTTTTTTTACAAACTCTAATAATTAAATTAAAATCCAATTGTTTCCCCCATAGGAGAAAGTGAAGAGAGCCCCATCTAAAAGCTTTTCTATTCAATTTTCACATTGGTCTGTTCCTCCTGGCAAGTGTTTCCTTTAGGACAATCGCCTTTCTCTATTATTGCTGGGCTCCAGACTCACTAAACTGCAACAGTTGTTATAACAAATAATGATAAATACATGAGGTAATGATTAGAACCCACGTCTTACATCCCTCTGTGCCTGCTGATCTTCCATCATCTAGGTTCTCATAGTCTCTAGAGCATCAACAACACTACAGGGCAAAACATAACCAGAAGATCTTCCCTGATTATATTAAGCACTTTGGAGGGAAGCAATGCATAAAAAGGTCAAGAAGTCAGTCTTGCCTTTGTAAGAGAGCTTGCCTCTTGAGAACACCCCTACTCTTCCATAGCGACTAGGAAGATTGTTGGAAAATGTCCGTCATAATTTTCTAAAATCTTCTCCTGAACCCCTGGCCCAAGGACGCTTTATATGCCCCAATGTCTAGGAGCTCGAGGTCCTAGATTAATTTGCTGTTAGTTTGAACCTCAGTTGCATTATCCAGTACCCAGTATTTCAATCTCTTTTGCATGGGAGAGTGTAGGTACGTAGTTATGTTGTTATTATTTATTGTGTCTTTACCACGTTGTACCCTTCCTTCAGATAAGCTCATCAGATATGCACAATAAGGACTTAACAGTTTATATAGAGAGAGCTCTATATTAATCATACATTTCATTTCTATTATTCCTTTTTGGGGGTATCTGATTTAAGTCAGAGAATATGTTGTGAATGTCAGTGCATTCAATGCTACTATACAACTCTCATGTTTAACCTTCACTGCCAATTTGGCTGGATTTAAAATCACCATGGAAACACACTTCCAAAAAGGGGTAACTGAAAATGAAAGACTCTCCATGAAGGTGAGTGGCATCATTCCATGGGTCGGGGTTCTGGAGGGAATCCAAAGAAGAAAGAATGAGGAGCCCAGGGCATTTCTCACTCTGCCTCCTGCCTGTGTGTGTGACGGGAGCAGTTGCTTCACATTGCATCCCGAGGACTCTCCCACCCTAATCAACTCTCCAGCCTAACTGTGACACAAAGTTAAATCTTTCCTTACTTGTTTTTGCCACGTGTTTTGTCATAAAAAATGAGAAAGTAATGCAGTCATGGACTTTTTCATCAGTTGCCAGAAACAATGACTTAGAAAGGCACCTATGATATTAAGCAAAACCACCAAATTGTATCTCTCAGAGGTCATAAATGTATTAAAATAATTTATATGTATGAAAATATGTATATTCATCTCTATCTCTGTGTGAGAATAATTTTTAAATCTTTTTTTTTCGAGACAGGGTTTCTCTGTGGCTTTGGAGCCTGTCCTGGAACTAGCTCTGTAGACCAGGCTGGTCTCAAACTCACAGAGATCCGCCTGCCTCTGCCTCCCGAGTGCTGGGATTAAAGGCGTGCGCCACCAGCGCCCAGCAATTTTTAAATCTTTAGAAATTTTTTAATCCTCTTTTTTTGTTTTCTAAATATTACATACCTTCATGAACATAATACACATACACACACACATACACACACATACACACACACACACACACATACACACACACATTTGCTTTTTGTGATTGGGGCAACATATTGTGAATTTATTCTCAGTCCATAAGGGAACTCAGTACAGTTAGAGAGTGAGCTTTCCCTTTCATGTGATAAACAATTGCACCAACTCTCCCAAGACTTCAGTCATCCTAATATTGAGTTTGTATGATACAAAACAAGCCGATGTGACGAGGAGTCCAGTGTGCTAACATCATTGCCGAAGCTTAGCATCGAACGTTTTCAAAAATTGTTCCAGATCCTCCTTGCCCCTTTATAGTCAGAAATGGAGAAGAGCAACAGACGATGACAGTGTGACTGCCGGGATGCCAAGCTCGAGGAGGGAGCTTTCTCCTTTGAGACTGTTCTGAAAGGATATTGTAATATCTGTGGATATCTGAGCAGACAGCTTTACAAAATGCAAAGATTGGGGATCAAGATGGAGATGGTTATGTAAGAGCTTAAAATTTAATCGAAAGCATTGACATTAGCCTAAGAGCAAATGTTGAACTGCATTTCTGAAGCGAATTTCTATTTCTAGACCTTTTCAGAACTCAAATCTGACACTGTTTTGTTTTTCATCCTCTGTGGATCAAGTCCAGTAGCTGTGAATTCTGGAAACGAGCTAAGCAGTCCATCAAACGCTTATTTTGCATTCATCTTTTCAGCTGTTACAGATATTAAAAAGGGAAGGGTTGATGGTCTTAGCTTCTACTTGAAGTGGGGAGAAAAAAATATAAAAGAGAGACCACATGTTGAAGGAGCCATTGAAGCGCCTCAGTAGAGAAAGCTATTGCTGTGCATGTCTGGGTTCCTGATCTTCATCCCTGAAGCCATATAAAGGTGGAAAGAAAGAACCATAGCCACAAGGTTATCCTTTGTCCTCCAGAGGCCTGCTGTGGCATTCTTGCCCCTGACACGTGCACATATGTGTAATAAAATATGTTTAAAAAGCCTATGGTGGTCGGTGATTAAGTACTAAAAATGATCTTGTTTTCTTGATAAAATAATTTACTTACAACCTTTTGAACTGTTGACCTTTTACTACCAGTTTGTTTTTTCATCCACCGGTCAGTGTTTAAGCCCTTACTATGGGCCAGTTACTTGAATAGACACTGGAGATATGGAAGGAATGAGATAGAAAAATCCAACATTTTGGAAGACATATTTTGGTTGCAGAATTAAGTGACATAAAAAGTATTAACTAGATAGTCAGAGATACTATAAAATTAAAGTTATGCAGGAAAGTAGAGAAGGGTATCATTGGAAGTTTTTGTTTTAAATAAAATAATTTGCAACATTCTCACAAAGATATAAGATAGTCCCTTTTCTTAATAATGAGATATGGTCAGAGTTTTTATATTCTTTCATGCCTTTCTGTACCTAAAAATGATCCAAGATGTCTGTTTAAAATTTACATAATAAAATAAATTAGCAGAAATTTATGATAAAGATAAAAGATGTGACTTTAAAAGTCACTCTTAACCTCATTGTCCATAAGAACTGCATGCTGATATTTGTCACGCATGAAACCGAACACTTTTATTGATCCTCCACTTTATCCTAGACCAATATTTTCAGGAAATGCTTTCTAGGAGGGAGACTGCCAAAGACCGAGCTCTGGACCTAGAAGCAGGTTTGCAAAAGGGCAAAAAGAATACCAGAGCAGTTTGTACAGAGGGAGAGAAGAACACAGAGACCCAGGCATGAGTGTCATGGCATGTGATACTTCCCAGCTGCCCCAAGTTACCAGAATCTCCAAAATGCTTGAATTCACAGATTCCTGGGACCCTTCCCCAAACCACAGACTTGGTGGGCTAAGTTTAGGCAATCAAGGACCCCAGGTCATATGAGACCAAACATGGCAATGTGCTTGAACTTTATTTCACTGGCGATATGTGTGTAGTGTCTATGTGTGTGAGTTCGTGTTTGTGTATGAGGGTGGTGAATGTGTGTGTGTGTGTGTGTGTGTGTGTGTGTGTGAATGTGGCACAATCTAATGACTGAAGAGTGAATGTTTAGTGACTATTCACCAGGATGTTACAGCAGCATAAAGGAAAGAGGAAAAAGGCTAAACTGGAGAACAATGGAAATTGTTTTATTATTGCTACAGTTTTGCTGTAACAATTAGGTAATATTTACATCATTCTCTTTTTCTATTGAAAATAGATTTTTGTCTCACGAAAGACAAATTTTTATTCTGATCCCCCTCCCTCTATTCCTGCCAGTTCTTCCCCATGCCGTCTCCAATCCTGATCCACCCCCTTTCTATCTCACTAGAAAACAAACAGGTTTTAAGGGATGATAAAATATAATAAGATAAGGCAAAAACTAACAAACACTTGGAATAGAAGAAAACAAACAGAAGGAAAAGAGCCCAAGAGAAGGCACAAGAATCAGAGATCCACTCATTTCCACACTCAGGAATCCCACAAACTTGTAGCCACCACGTGTGTGTGTGTGTGTGTGTGTGTGTGTGTGTGTGTGTGTGTAAAGGACCTGTAAGGCAAGAAGAGAGAAGGAAAAAAATCATAATAAAAATATTTTTTTTTTAAAAAAGGAACAGTCTCTGATACCATATTACAAGACAAGGAGCCACCAAAGATGCAGCTGAGTTTGGTTTCTTTGGTCATCTGGTGCTGGACAGGAGGCCTATCCTTAAGTTTAATTTGTTTCCCAAGTACGACTCCCTTGGAGAAAACCCAGTTTTCATTTGCCAGGTTTTCAATTGGAGAGAGCTTCTGGGTGAGGGGTGGAGGCACACGCTCACTTTTAGTTCTAGGATCCCTTTTGTCGCAGATAGAAGTAGGCCCTGTATTTGGATCAAACTTTTTCACAGATTTGCCTACCCTTAACTCAGGAACAAGCCCTGATCTTTGTTTCCCCTACTCCCTGAGCCCTGTTGCTTCAAACCCTAAATTTATTTGGCATCATGAAATATATAGGCTAAAGGAAGTTTCATGAATGTGGAACATTGGTGGTATATAATGTAACAGTCTTAACAGGTTAAGCTAAAAACACAGCCCTTGTCATTAGCAAACAGACCTGATGTTGGCACTCATTCTCAGCCCCTTACCTTATTCCTACACCAGAGTGGATTTATTCTCTCTATGAAGAATTGTTGCTGAGTTTTCAGGGTGATCTTTGTCATCTGTCTTGTGTAGAAATCATCCCTGGGACTAAAGTTCTGAGTCTGTCTGTTTTCAGTGTTTCTTCCAGGGTACTCTGTGAGATCATAAAAATTCTGCACTTAAGGCATAGGGAACATTGGCAAAGATTGTCAGAGCCAGAGGGCTGGGGAATTTGTTGTAGAATTGTGTCTTCTAGGAGGGTCAGAAGCTACCCCCATAAAGTCTCACCAACATGACAACTTATACATGAGCTGAACAAGGGCAACAGTAATTGACATACTAACATGTCAATGTGGACAGAAGAAAGTCCCTGAGGCATCAACCCTACACAAGAACTACAGGAAATGAAGGAATTATGGGAGAAGGGGAGAAATAGTCTTCCCTGGGGACAGCAACTGGTTCTCAAACACCATCTGGTCATCCCTAAAGACATATACATACACACAAGGGACATTATATAGACTGACAAGGTTGCATTGATGTGTTTAGGACCACCCCCACAACCCAATTTCATTAATGAAAATGTAGCTATGAATTTGAAAGAGAGCAAAAATGCGTATATGGAAGGATTTAAGGAAGAAAAAAAAGGAATGGGAAGGATATAACTATATTATAATATCAAAAAGTAAAAAAAATAGAAACTCATATTATCTGTATTACCACACACTGAACTATTTGTGTGGTATGTTCCACCTTTGCTGTTTTAATAGTGTCCACATTTTATCACAAGCACCATCCCCTCCCATGTGTGGCTTCTAGGCTTTTAGATAGATAGGCTGGGAGTAGAGCCTATCTATGGATTGAGGTGATGTGATGAGTTCACTATTATCATCTGGTGTCAAATTCTTCAAGATCAGAAGATGCCCAAGGTACTATTGAAAGCTGTGAGACATTTCACTTGCCTAAGTATGAGTCTGCAGGGACACAGCTTAAGCTATTTAAAAGAAAGAAGATAATTATTCTGGGCATAGGCTACTCCAGGGAAGGCTGGGCTGGGCATTCATCCCATCCCTTCAGCCCTGGATTCAACCATACATGAAGTGTGATGTCCTACAAAAGTATATGCACTTGAATCATTACATAATATTAGTTTGTGTTGGCTAATTGGTCAATTGAAAGAAAACATTTATCTTGACATAGAGGAATTTCAGTCAGTCCAGACAGACATCAAGCCTATCTTCTGGAATGTTCACTGCACAGGTATAAAACTCTGATTAAGTCAATTTGACCATTGAAAAAGATTGAATTATTTTCTTTGTCACACAACTTGGTAAATGCTACAAAATTTATTTCCTGTAGTAAAGCCATAATGATAGTTTCACATCACACCTAAGGATTTCTTTTTTTCTTTCTTTCTTTCTTTCTTTTTTTTTTTTTTTTTTTTTTTTTTTTTTT
>NC_022024.1:10745208-10757953 GCF_000317375.1 Microtus ochrogaster
AGACAGGGTTTCTCTGTAGCTTTTGGTTCCTGTCCTGTCCTGGAACTAGCTCTTGTAGACCAGGCTGGCCTTGAACTCACAGAGATCCGCAGGCCTCTGCCTCCCGAGTGCTGGGATTAAAGGCATGCACCACCACCGCCCAGCAGGATTTCTTTACAAGATAAACCTTGCAAACTAGCCTGAAGGAGAATGAGCAGAGGTGAGCCTCAAATCACAGGGTCCAGATGTCAATGAAAGCCAGTTATCCAAACTTCTCAGAAATTCTGTAACTTAAATTTCTTAAAAGAGTATTTGTAACAGTGGTCATACAGCACATAAAGACACATAAAGCACAAAAAGAAAGTTACAATTTCGTTGGTGCATTTAAAAGCAATTTTTTTCCAACAAAATACTTGCAAACCAAATTCAGGAGCACATCAAAAAGGCCATTCACCATGATCAAGCTATGTGCATTCCAGAGATGTGGGATGGTTCAATATATGTTAATCAGTAATTGTTATAAATTATGTAACTGGACTCAAGGACAGAAATCACTTAGTAGTCTCAACAGAAACAAAAGGCCTTTGACAAAATGCAGCATCCTTTCATAGTAAAAGACCTAAAGAAACTTGGAATATAAGAAACATTTCTCAGCATAACAAAGGCTTCAAATGGCATGCCTCTTACCAAAAATAAAACAATAAAACCTTTTAACTTTTCAAAGAGCTGAGTTTTTAACTTTTCTAAGTGACTGATAGTGTTTAGTCACAGATATCAACCTGTCACCCTCCACAAAGGATTCAGGGATATCAAGAGGACTACTAAGGAATTTCATCTTCTGGATTTGTCATGGCCGTTGCACAGTGAACCCACAGCAGCTGGAGTTACTTATACACAGGACCTACACTACAGCAGGCCAGTTAAAAAGTCAAACACAGTGATGGTGGTGACAGCACTGGGGACCTCACTTCAAGAGCTGATGGCTTCTAAGGGGTGGGAGAGTCACTTGTCTTTGGGGACTGGCCACTGTAGGTAGCCCATGCCCTAGTGGATGCCTTCACAGCCACATGCACATGAGTTCTCCTGATTGGACTCAGTGGGCTAAAAATTGAAAATGAAAATAGAAAACACAGACAAGAATTGTCAGGAGAATGTTTGGGGTGAGGTATCCATAGGAAAATTGGAAAGAAAATATGGGGTAGACAAAGTCAAATTGTGTGTGTGTGTGTGAAATTTCCAAAGAACAATCAAAATATACTAAAAGAAAAAAAAAAACAGTAGAAAGTCCACCTGAGTGCTGGTCTTGGTAAGTGGTATCTGAGAAAGAAACCACAGCATTCTAGAAATCTCATAGAGACCATTTTGGCTTCCAGAGATTCTTGTGTGTTATAGAAATTCTCCCCACACACCATTCTTCCTTCTTCTCACTTCCATTGCTTCCTTACCTTCTTTCTCTTTCCTTACATCATGCCTACCCTGTGAAATAGGCTGCAGTCTCCCTACCCACAACTCTTTACACTGGTGCTATAATAGCCCACATCCATGTATTCCAAAGAGGGACTTGCTCCCAATTTTCTCAGCCTTTTGGCCAGGTCAAGCTATTTTCCATTCAATAACATATGCCTAGCTGGAAAAACCTAAACCTAACTCCATCCCACTACCTGCACTCATGCTTCTGGGGTCCCTTCTTCCTGATATGCAGCCCAGTGGACTGACAAGCATCCTGGGGATCCAGTGATAAGAGCTATGGAATTTCTAGTGCACATTTGGCAAAAGATTATATCTTACATTAGCAGTGACTTGGGGCCATTCATCTTCCCTCTATATTGTATTTGCACAAAAAACCAGCATCTTCTCTGAGTTTCTGGAACATAATTAGCATTTTTAGGATAAATGCATCCATTGTGTTGTCTTTTCCACAGAACAAACAAACTATAGATTTTCTCAATTACAGACGAAAGATAAAATAGGAAAAAATTCATTTGTGGACAAATATCTTAAGACATTCTTTGTGGTATTAATTAGAAATCAGGAGGGGTGGCCATGCTTAAATTTCTCAGTCTAAGCCTGATTATCAATACCATCAGAAATAAGAGCACTCAATACAGCCTGGCGGTGATGGCGCACGCCTTTAAACCCAGCACTCAGGAGGCAGAGGCAGGTGAATTTATGTGAGTCCAAGGCTAGCCTGGTCTACAAAGATAGTACCAGGACAGCTAGGGCTATTACATAGAGAAATTCTGTCTCAAACAAAAAAGATGAACACTTAATAAATATTGGAAGATAAGAATTCTTATCATCTGATTGGGGATTCTTAGAAGTTATATATAAACTTTAGAGGTTTAGTATACAGCTTTTAACATTTCAATAAAATAATTCAATTGTTCACTCAGTTAAAGGGACTGCTACTTATTAGTACTGCTCAATTACACATATCAAACCCCACAATAATTCATCAGTGCTACTGAAATACTCCCTAAGCAAGAAAGTCCAGATCAGTATATGCACACAGTGTATCTATGTCAATCTAGATGTGTTTAAACATACACACAGAGATGTAAATCTTATACACACAACACAAAGCTATCTCAGCACGAACATTAAACTGCTGAATATTTTTTACATTATTCATGCTCTATTCTTGAAATGTTTTTTTTGTAAAGAATGTCTCTCAAACTTGCTCATTTTTACGTGTATGTCACACTCTGTTTTTGAAGAAGCTGATCTTATTGATTTATATGAAAATAACCCCAGCTCTGCAGTTTCCTTGGAAATTACCCTGTGATAAGTAGTGCAATAGTCTTACACAAATGGTTCTGGCAATCAGTGTGGCTAGGACTCAACCTGTACCATCGTGAGACAAAGCCCAAGCCTGGCTTCTTAAATCCCTCAAAGAGAACTGACCTGGCAGAATTCATAATTTGTGCTTTTTGTTGTCTATAATATGAAATTAGCTAGATAGTATATGGAATTAAAAAAACAGATCAAGCTTCTTTAACTGTACTTCATAGTAACTTAAGTATTGATGAATATGGGGATATGGTAATCAAGAGCATTAGATGGCCATTTCCAGATACATAGACACCATTAACATCGTTCATCCTCAGCAGACGGTACGTGATTCTCACCCTCTACACATCTGTTAGTCATGAAAAGGTCAAGTCTTACAGGAGACCAAGCAATCTGCATGAAAACTTCTTCTTTATGGTCTCATTTTGCGATTTCTGTTATTTGTCATTTTTATTACTGGCATCTTTCCCCCAGACATTTCTAAAGCAGGATCAAAGCCTGTCTCATTTCTCTCCTTTTCTAAATATTATAAATGAGAGTTGGGTTAGATAAATACTCAACACACGTTGAAAACACCAATGAATGGGTCTTTGATTACTAACACTGAAAAAAGTTTACTATATATATTATGTAAAAGTAAAGAAAAGAAATAAGAGCGTGTTAAATTTAATCATGCTATGAGTGGGAGTTGTCACAGTGTAGACAGTTTCATAAGCTTATGTTGGCTCCCAGAGTCAAATTACGTGAAATTTAACAGAAATTTAATAACATTTAGTTGCAGATTTGAAGGAGTTTTGCTTCTATCATAGTTTTAAAATTAGGATTTAAATTAATTCCAAATAAAATATGGTATTTCAATTCATGTCCATTGTGTATAGCCATCAACTATTTTGAGAGATTTTTTTTTGGCAATGTAGCCCAGGTTGACTTTAAACTCATTGCAATTTTCCTGCTTTAGCTTCTAAGTGTAACAGTTTTAACATAGATAACACCAGTATGAGAGAGTATACAGTATACAAAGAGATTTAACCTTAATAAATTTTCATATAATACTTTCACAAATTGAAAAACTCTGGCTGGGTTATCTAGTCTACCAGGATCATTGTATCATGTAAATGTTGATGTTCGTCCAGTGATATTAGGAATATTATCATAAATCACTGCCTCCCAACCATTGTTATTTACTTTAGCAACAGAACACTACTTATTAATCTCCTTACAAGCACTCTCTCTTTAATTGTTTGTTCTTTTGTTACAACTTGAGTCAAGGGACAAGAGAATCTTTGGTAAGTGCTATTTATTTACATGAGCTGATAATAGACCTATCTTTTAAGATTATCTTACAGAGGGCAGGAGGCTCTGTAGAGGATATGGTCTACTGATCTTTAGTTCTCAGTTAATATTTGTTATGCACTATACATTAGGCTGTGAGCATAGGACAGAGAGAAATTTTCTCATTTCATCGGTGGGGGGGAAGAAATAATAAGCAGAAATAAGAGAAAATGAGAAACGCTATGGTAAATAATTATTGAGACCCATGCTAAATATTCACAATGAGTTTTTTCTTTCAATGTCAGCCACAGAAAGGAACAACAGTTCCAGTGTTAACACCAATCTCAGCATCATGATCAACACCAAGATGAGCATCAATGCGACACTGGCTAACTTGGTACTCACCATCACAATTACATCTGCTGCCGGAATTGCGAGATTTTCTATTTCCAGATCTTGACCAGACGTAGCCAACAGATTAAGAGACGGGTCATATGCAGGTCTAGGAAATGCTGAGTTGACAATTTGGTGACGTTTGCTTATTTGAACTTCAGAAGGAGAATGGTAGCTATGTTTATATGCCTCTTGAGCTATGTCCAGGCTCTTCTCAATATCTTGTGAATGGCGATAAATGAACACCGGCTTCCAACTCTTCTTTTGACGAATAGCCAAGAAGTGATCATTATTTCCTGAAGAACATCCTACAAGACATAAGAGTCAGAAAGAAAATAAAAGATCATATCCAGAAAAACATGTAGACTAGCTATGTTTTTTGGGTATGCATGTGTGTGTGTGTGTGTGTGTGTGTGTGTGTATTTATATACGTACATGTACCTGTGGATGCCAAAGGTTAACATTGGGTACCTTCCTCTATAGCTCCCCACCACATCTTTTGAGACAGAATCTCTCACAGAACCTAAACTCATCAATTCAGTGAGATTGGTAGACCAGCAAACACCAGGGGTCTTCCTGCCTCTGTCCCCCTAGAGCTATGATTATAGGCATTCCGTCCACTCCTGACTCTTTAGGGCTGTGTCAGGAATCTAAATTCAGCTCCTTTTCCTTGAGCAGCAAGTATTTTACTAACGGAGGCAACTCCACGGTGTCCCTTCCTTCTTTTATGTACTCCTACAACACTATGTAGATTTGTATATCTGGATGACGTGTCTGCTTCTCAAATGCTAAACATTAAACATATTGTTCCTTAAGCTTTCTCTTATTTTGATGATAACCATATATACATAATTATGTTGTATATTATTTTATATAAATTATATATAAATTATTAATGCACAAATTTTTATCCCATGTTTATAGTTTTTTTTTAGCAGATTAGGTTTAGGTAACCAAAGGCAGAAATCTGAGTATGCTCATGGCAATCATTTTTAATTGTCTGATAGCACCATTACTCATCATACTGTTAAATTACATACATTTCTCAGCCTTTCTCTTCACTAACTACTACTTGAAACTATATTTCCATTTGTAGATGATTAAATATTAATGTGAAGAGAAATATATAAAACTTTGCTTTCAGCTTTGGTAATGACTTAGATATATTGTTGATGAACTGGGATCATGATCTAGAAACCATATGTTAAAGAACAATGACAAAGAAGAATTCTGCTGTCCGGTAGAAGGAGAACGAAATGGCTACCTCTTAATTTCAACTCAGACTCCATGTAGTAGAGAAACAATATTCTATCTTATTATAGCTGTTGTTATTTTAAATGTTTTAGTTATAGCAATTGAGCCTAAATTCTAGCAAGTACATTTCTCCTATTAGACAAATATTCTTTTAATTTAATAACCACTGATCTTGTTGGTCAAAGACCATAGTAATATATAGATATCATATCTAATTTAAAAAGTATAATCTGGTTAATGAACACACAGCCTAAGCATGCTTTGGGGAAACTAATGATGACCAGGGTCAGAACGTGTGAGGATGTCCAAGTGTAAATTTATTCTGAGGTACATAGTGAGGTGTAGCTTGTCTCAAAAGACGAACAAAGCAAAACAATAACTCACAAAGTGAGGGCATTGCCTAGAGTCTTGTTTTGCTTTATAATGCTGCTATAAGCACCATGACCAGATATATTCTTTTTCTGTTTGCTCTCATTAGAAAGCAAATAGATATCTAAAAAATAATAAGAAAAATAACAAACCAGAATAGGACAAAACCATCAAACAGAAAAAAATGAAGAGCCAAAGAAAAAGCATAAGAAACACAAATAAATGTAGACACATACACAAACATTTGCACACAAAACTCCCACAAAACTGGAAAACATAATATATAAGTAAAGACCTGTAAGGGAAAAAAAGCACAGACAAATTATGAAACAAAAAAAAATTTGAAAATATCTTTGAGTTCAATTGTGTTGGCCATCTACTGGTCATGGAGCCTGGCCTTAAGTGTGGCTAGATTAGTCATGGATGAATTTGGCTTTTTTCACTTAGCAGGATGACACTAGTTTCTATCTGAACTCCTGCAAACAACATGACTTTACCCATTTGTGTGTGTGTGTGTGTGTGTGTGTCTGTGTGTGTGTCTGTGTGACTGAATAAAGCTCCATTGCACATGTGTGCCACATTCCTTTATTCACTCATTTATATTCATATTTAATGGATATCATGGTAGATTCCATACCTTAATTATGTTTATCATGGCTGTACAGGTTCTCACTACTGTATACCTACTCCTGGTTCTATGTCCAAGTGTGTTATACCTAGACCATAGGAAAGATCAAACATCAAATTATCTCAAAGAACTTAAAAGGGCATGCATGGCAGGTTGGAAGTCTGAGTTGACTGCATCTCACAAGCTGTATGCTTTTTGTACTATACAGAACTGGAAGACTTGGGGACAATGCACAAAACAGTCTGAGGGATATGAAAAGTGAACAGGAATAAGAGAGCAAGTGGAACAGAATGTCGAGTACACTAGAAAGTGGGTCCTCTGTGTACATCTCATGTCTACTTTTATTCACCTCCAGCCAGCCCACAGAGGGCACCAGGACACAGAAGAAAGAGACACTATCTCTAAGTATTAGCTGTACATAAAAACATCTCAAAAGTCTAGGATAGCACTGCAGTGCCTCCCATCTTCCTCCTCTCTCCCATTTGCCCTGTCTTGAGCAAGACTCTACCCTCTGCATTATTCCATGGTGAGGGATGAGAGGGACAGAAAGGGTTCACTGGATGGAATTCTCTCCTGAGATAACGGCAATCATACATTCATTGTGGTAGAGCTGTCATGACATATAAGCTTCTAAAGGTCTCACCTCTCAACACTGTTGCAATGGAATTAAGTTTCTAACAAAGGAACTTTGGGAACACACTGGACCATAGGAAGAATTAGCGTTAGCATCCAAAACAAACAAGAAACTTTGGCAACTTGAAGGCAAGAAAACAGAACCCTGCCCCCAAGAAAAAGCTATGAACCTCAATAGCTATGTCTCTAAAGGAGACATACAGATGAATGGCAGGAAGATGAAAACAGTTTCCGCATCAGCAATCATCAAGAAAAGCAAACTGAAATGATGTATCACTATATCCCTGCTTAGGATTGCTTTTATCCATGTGGAGAGGATGGAGAAAAGGAAGCCATCAAACATTACAGATAGCAATGTCCAACTAAGTGGTGACATGGTTTCCTTTCAGCATTTAAACAAGAACTTTCCTATGACCCACCAATGTCACTTTGGAGAAGACAACCGAACAATTGAAATTAGTATATTGAAGAGATATTGACATTGTTACAACCACTGTAGGGCTAAGCTCTACATCCAAAATATAGAATCAACCCAAGTGTCTATAAATAAGTGAGATAAAAAAGTACAGCATTTACACAACATAACACTGTTTGTCTAGCATAGAGAAGGAAACCTGGGTCTGGAGAGACAGCTCAGAGATTAAGAGCACTGGCAGCTCTTCCAGAGGTCCTGAGTTCAATTCCCAGCACCCATATAACCATATGTAATGAGATCTGGTACCCTCTTTTGGCGTGCAGGCAGAACACTGTATATATAATAAATAAATCTTTTAAAAAGAAGGAAATCTGATTATTTGTAGAAACATGGTGGAGACTGGAGGACATTATGATGTAGTAAGATAATCAGGGCACATTGCTGCATGATTTCACTTCTGAGCTATAAATAGCTAAGCTCATAGACGTAGAAAGTAGAATAATGGTTGCCAGAGGCCGGGGTTAGGCTACACCTACACACCATATACTCTTATCTAAACTTTATATTTTGTACAAAATTTAACTCATAAATCTCACAAGCCTAAAGATATGTGCTCACCCAACTTTTAGAAGAAAACAAAAAATGAACTGTATTTCAGTTTAGACCAAGAGTTTGGGACGATAATACTAAATTCACATATAATAAAAGAAAAGTCTGTATGGAGTTGGTGAGACATCTCACTGTGTCAGGTACCTGCTGCCAAGCTTTTGATTTGAGTTCAATTCCTGGAACCCACGTGGAGGAAGGAGAGCACCGATTCCCACAAACTATTCTTTGACCCACACATGTACACCCTCACACACACACAGAGAAAGATGGGGGAGACTAAAAAATAAATAATATGATAAATATTAATATAATACAATGATGAGGCTGCAGAGAGGGCTCAGCGGTTGAGAGTATGGCCTCTTTTTGTGCAGAAATTCAGTTGTTCAGTTGATAACACTCATTTAGGGAGACTTACAACCACCTGCAATTTCACCCTCCAGGAAAATAATCTGTTGCCTCTGAGTTTCAGGGAAACCTGCACCCATATACAAAAATACCCACAGAGACATGCACATAATTTAAAATAGAATACAAATTAAAATTGACAAATTTGACATTAAATTTTTTGTTATGAGAAAGACACTGAGTGAAAGCTGGAAAAAAAAACTATCTACAGATTGGGAGGAAGTAATTTCAAGCTGCAGAGCTGACAGTAAACCAGCCATTTCAAAATTCATCAGTTGGCAGAAAAACTAATGTCAAAATGGGATAAAGACCCGACATACATGAAAGAGATGCCTAGGTGGCTAAAAAGTGAATGAAAGTATGTTCAAACTTAGTAGTTATTGGTGAATGCATATTTAAAGAATTTAGAAATTCTAAAGTGAAAAATGCTAGTAACATTCAATACTGGAAAGAATCGAGAATAAAATAAAGCTTCATACCTTACTGGTGGGAATGAAAACAGACAGAGGCACTCTGGGAAGGATTTTGACGGATTTTATAAAATTCAACATGTACTTACATATGAAACAGCAAGTTCCTGTCTCTGGACACTCACCCTAAAGAAATCCTGGATAAATCAACCTTATAGTCACACAAAATATTTTTGAATTTTTGTCTCAACTCTGTTTATGATCACTCTTAATGAAAATAAATCAAACAGTCTCCAAGTGGTTAATAAATAAACTATGGTGATCTGTACAAAGAAGTCTCACTCATTCATAAGAATGAATGAATCATTGATCTGCATGACATGAATAAATATGAAAGGCTTTACACTGAAAGTGTCAAAACATCATTGTGCCTTCCATTTAATTGACATTCTCAAGAGAAAAGACTCTGTTGTGATGAAGAATAAATCAATGATCATTAGCATGTGGGATCTGGGTAAGGGAAGAAAGAATGAGAAGCTGAGTTCCACGGGAAGATAGGAGGAGATGCAACCCAATGTACAAGCATGGGGTGCTCTACCGGGAGGTAGGAGGAGATATGATCTAATGTACAGCATGTGATGTGGGATTCCCCTCCATGTATTGTGATTAGCATTAATGAATAAAGAAACTGCCTTGGTCTGTTGATAGGACAGAACTTAGGTAGGTGGGGAGGATGGAACTGAATGCTGGGAGGAAGAAGGGCGGTGTCAGGAGGCGCCATGGATTGGAGGCCAGAGGTAGAGATGCTGGAACTTTGCTGGTAGGCCACAACCTCGTGGTGATGCACAGATTAATGGAGATGGGTTAAATTAAGATGTAAGGCTAGCCAATAAGAAGTTAGAGCTAATGGGTCAAGCAGTGATTTAATTAATACAGTTTCTATGTGGTTATTTTGGTTCTGGGCAGTAGGGACAAACAAGTGGACTTCCTGCAACAGGAATGGGATGAGCATTTGCTCAGAGAAAAGCATCACTATAAAGTATTTGAGAGATAGACAAGTTCACAGACCTTTTAGTTTTGTGGTGAAGGTTGAAGCATTAGCTGTTGATGTTTCTGTTTTCTGTTTACAAAGTGGGAAGAAGCCACTTCACAAGTGAGTGAACATAGGAAAAATGCTGGAGGTTAACAGAACAAAAAAATGAGAAATTTCACACAAGATATGTGCAAGCATTTTCCCTATGTTGATGGCCCAGTGACAATTTTTGCTACCTTTTGAGGGATGCAGTGTTTCTCATAGAATGGCTAGGAAGTGGCTTTTTAAAGCCACACATCTGCATTTAAAATAAGAGTACTTTTGTTATAAAAAGCAACATTTGCATGAGAATAACCAATGAACTTTGCTAGTCATAAAATTACAGGATTGAAATTACCTTCCGGATATGACCCTAATAATATGTGAAGAGATCTTTCACAAATGAAAGAGAGAAATGCACGCAATTACATGGGTAAGCCTGAGGACATTGCCATGTATTATTTCAAATTCAAAGTAGGCTGTTCCTAGACATGGAAGGTAGAGCAGCCTTTTGAACACCCCTCAGAATGAGTCTTTGCACTGCAAATTTTATGAGGCTAACTTACAACAGGAAAAAAGTATGAAGCAACATTTTTGAAACACCCTTCTCTAAAAGGAACATGCAAAACAGGTCATTGGACTATCCAACAATTGTGTTTTAAGCATTTAGCCCTTTCTTCTCTAAAGAGGAGAGATAAATGAGTAGCTACCAGGAGCTTTTCTTTCAAACGTCTACATAAAAACATGCATCCATAAGCAAACTATAAATAAATTTAAATAAAAATTGGAATTCATTTAGACAGATTTTGCTTACTCTTGATTTTTCTCTGAAAATGCTTTTCCATGCATATAAAAAATGACTTCTTGGCACTTCTGGAAGCAACCAGCTCAAGAAGTTAAAGTCTTGAATACAAAAAGGAAAATATTAGAAAAAAACCTTCAGTCGCTTTGTAATTATATTGGGAATGATTGCCCCAAACGTCGCTACAATGTCAATCTTCTGTCAAAAATAGGCATCTTATTAGCACTGAAACTTACATGCTATAGCTTCCCAAGACATGATGGTCAAGGTCTGTTAGAATGACATCTCAAATCCCAAGTCATGCTCACTCCAGTTTATCATAATGAGAGATTATGCAGACATGTTGAAAGAGTCCATAATGACTGTGCATGCATGTCAAACTAGTTTTGTTGAATTCTGTTCGTGCATCTTTTTATGCTCTAACAATGTATCTATGCATGGTGTATACACATTTATTCTATATCCTGACACCAGACAATTTGATGACAATATTTGTCCTTAAAGACCAACTCTCTTGTTACAAAAGTAAAAATAAAACCAGTATTTCTGGAAGATGATAAAATCACATTTATTAAAATTTCAAATTCACACAGGGCCCAACAGGTTTAAAATAGAAAGAAATGCTCATTGAGGACTAATTTCCCAGCACTCTAATGTATAGGCACTTATTCCTACGATGTGAAAACAGTCTCGGGAGGTGATGGGCTGCTAAACGTTCCATGGGTCTAACTAGTGATGTATCCCATTCATCTACATTAACATTTAAAACAACAGCAGCCGAGCAATGTCTATTTGGGTAGAACTGGATCTATTCTGTTTCCATAAGGACCAGAGCCCTACAATAAGGGATGACTTCAGTTAAAGCACCTGCAGACTCTTCCTATGCATTCTCTGATACAATCACTTCCACACTTTCTAAGCATTCAATTAGGGGCAGGAAACAAAGCAATTTCTGTCCCTGCTTCCATACCAGTATAAAGACACTGAGCGACCCCTGCTTTTTCCTAATGTTCTCGTCCATTGAAAGTGAAGGAGTGCAGTGAGAAACTCTGACATCATTGAAGGAAAATCACTGTGTGCTGTGTTGGTGGCAAAATCATTACAGAAGGTTCCTCTCATGTTTCTGGAGTATTGCTCAGCTTCAATAGAGTTATTTTTCATCAAATACATGTCTGTTACAGAGTGGAACACAATACAATAGCAGAACCATTTGGGGCACTGACAACTGGAATAAGTCACGAAAACTGAGAAACCTCAGACTTTGCTGGAAGAGGAACAACTTCTATCAGCTCAGACAGAGCTGGCTGTCTCCCAGTGGCTGAAAAACTGAGTTCATTGCTTGAAAGGGAGGTTGACAGAAATGTGTTAAATTCTAAAAAGGTGTTACACGAAGACCCAGATCTGCCCTCTTGGAGGAAGCCAGAATACAGGAAACTTTCCATATGCCTAGCATGCTGAGAAATGGGAACCTTTTTCTATTTCTGAAAGAAATTCCTGAAGAAGCTCCAGGAATTAAGTTCCATGGGTATACACTGAGTAATGAACTAGTAAATCTAAATTTTATATATGCTCATTGTGACAGAAATAATTAAATGCAACTATTTGTAAATAGTGATGGTGATTAAGAACTGTCTTGTTGACTTTTAAAAAACATGTTCTTTAGAATAGCATACAAAGTAACTCCTTGTTTCTATAGCAGTATCCTCTAGTTGCC
>NC_022024.1:10758153-10768056 GCF_000317375.1 Microtus ochrogaster
TGCGCCACCAGCGCCCGGCTGTGAGGAGTTATTTTTAAACAGGGATGGAGTGATGGTTTAGTGGGTGGGAACACTTGCTACCAAGGCTGAAGACCTGAATTCCATCCCTCAGACCTGCGTGCTAGGGGGGACCCAAGTCTCTCAAGTTGTTCTCTGATGTTCATACCCACACTGCAGCACACACACACCAAACATCATGAAAAAATCAGAAAACATAGAAATTAAAATCTTGTCTTAATAAAAATACAGATATAAACACCCACTAAGAGAGGGGGGAGGTTCTTAGTTGGCCTCTCAGAGATCTCTGCCCACTCTCCTTTGCCCACCATCGGAAATTGGAGGAATGTTTGGTTAAACACCAGGCTAACACTTCTAGTCCACCATATCCTATGCCCTGGTCACCTGAAATGAATGCCAATAAGCTAAGCTGGTGCCCTTTGATGAATTTTTTAATCAATCAATCAATCAATCAATCAACAAAAATCTTTCAAACCATCTTATGGTAGTATTGTATTTGGCCCACTCCACAAGACAACTTTATCAGATAAACGTTACCCAACGATGGAAGCTGACCACTTATACACACGGAATCATGCTCTGTTCTGTCCCCCATCAAGAACTGGATCACTAACATGGCAAAATAGCTGCTGGGTCTTGTTCTTTCTGTATATATTGATGTTGGGCCCGTGAATGATTCTAGGTTGCTCTTCCTGTTTAATAAGCACTCCTTTCCAAGGAATGCCCAGTGCTTTAAAATCGTCCCAAACCATTTTCTCTTACTTAAGTCAGAAAATGGACATTGCTGTGGAGCTGAACTGAGAAAAACATAATTCACATCCAATTGAACTGGGCATTTGCCTCAGTGCAACCAGACATATTGATCTAGGGTTGTTTGGTATAAACGATTAGTTTTGCTTCGCTGCTGGCCCAGGCAGCTGCATTTTTAATGACTATCACGATCTTCGTATATCAAAATGAAATGAGATTTGATTGTGAAGAAAGTCTAAACAGTCATTATGAGCAAAAATTATTTAGATGGAAAGTGCTGGTGTTCATAATATGAATTAGCTAATTGTCTTTCTGTGGCAAATATCATTACTGTAATAGACACTTTCAGTAACATTGTATGGAGCATAAGCATTTGAAACTTTGATTTTAAAATAGCTTATTATAATTTTTTTCTTTTGCAAAACTACTGGGAAACATCAGTGACATTCTAAGCGTGCCAACATTTGTAAGCACTTGGATCTTTCAAAATCTCCTTTTGAAGGGAAATTGGGCTTTCTCTCTCTCTTTTGACTTTGACTTCACAAAATATATTTCAATAGATGTAACAATAAACTTACCCGAAACTATATCATCCATATTACAATGAATAGTAACAGTGATACGAATGGAATTTTGATGTGTGATCTTATGATCTTTTTAAGTGACCATTTCATGATTCACAAAATATTTTTCAATCTGTGTATATGTACATTTCCCATAAAATGTGATTGAACAAGATTTTATAAAGCTACTTATACATAAAATGAGAAGAGGAAAAAACTATACAACCACCCAACTACTCAGACATTTCATGTCCGTGGTTAGATTCTTGTTTGGGGCAGGAAAAGAATGTAGGATCATTTTTAAATTTTTATCTTAATTTTGAATATAGATAGAATCTGTGCTTCCTCTTATAAGACAGATAATAGTCAATTGATAATCAGAACTAGTAATATCAAGTGTATTTCTTAGTATACTATTATTGTCCCTTTTTAATCTCCTGCCTTGAGGTTTTTAAATGAAAATTAATCTGAATACTATTATAAACTTGTATAAAACTTATAGAAGAATGTCTACTCAACTAAGAAGAGGTCATCATATAACTCTTGTATAAACTGCACTATGCATTCAGAAAGCAAACTTACAATCTATTTGCAAATCAAACTTGTTCCTTATTCACTTTATGATAGCAAATAAATATAATTAACTTGAGAAAAAAGTAAATTGTATGCTAATTAAGGTAATGTATAATCTACTTGTATATATTATCATTATTTTCACCATATATATTTATTTATTCATTGAAAATGTATTGATAGAACAATGAATAACAAATACTTCTATGAAGTAAGCATGCAAAGGTAACAATTATAATTCTAGTTTTCTTTAAAAGCATTAAACCATTGATTTACTGCATTGCTACAGGAATGTACCTGCCTATGAGGAAAATGTAGGCAAGTTGCTTGAATGAGGTAGGGTGTCAAGGAGGATTCAAAGTAGGCACTATATAATTAAAAGTTGAAGTTACAGTAAGAGCTGTCTTGAAAAATATATAATAGGGTAGTTAAGAAAAAATAACGTGAAAAAGGAGGCAAAACATGTCAATAACAAAATTTGGTTATTAGTCTCACAATACTATGAAATGGAGAGAATGTTGACAGAAAATATGACTACAGTTACTCTGATTGAGAAAGACTTTGTAATACCTGTGTGTTTGGATTTTACAGCAGGTAAGGGAAAAAGCAACAGCTTTGTTAGATAACTGTATAAAGAGACTCACACATGTCTTTAGAATTTCCTTAGGACATTATTATGAAAGACAGGTTCGGCATGAGATTGGTTAGTAGTAACAAGGATCCAGATCTCAATGCAGTGGCATGGACTTGAAAGGGAGAAGACTTGAGTTTTAAGAATTGAGAATGTTCAGCATCAAAGCAGCATAGATATGTTGTAGTTTGAGCATAAGATGTTCCCCATAGGCTCACGTGTTGGCATGCTTGGTCTCCAGTGCGTGAAGTTACTAGGAATAGTCCTGAAATCTTTAGAAGGTGGAGCCATACTGGAGGCAGTAGGTTACTGGGGCAGTATCACCTGAGATTTTTATAGCCTGGTTCCACTTGTTCACTATTTGCTTCCTTGTTGTGGATACAATGTAGCCAGCCTTTTTTTTTTTTCTCCTGCTCTCAGGCCTTCACAACCATGATAGAATGTATCTCCTAAAACTCTAAACCAGAATACCTATTTCATACCTTCAGCTGTTTCTTATCCTGTATTTTGTCACTGTGATGATCAGTACAAAGGGTCTAGGATGAGTTATTGGTTTCAGGCTTAGGTGAAGCTGAGGATCTTGGCATTATTCTCTGTGACATGGAAGATTAAAAATAAGGGATTATAATGTCATGTGTGGAGTATAAACAGTTGGATGTTACATTCTTTTGGAGTATCCAATGAGTCTAGGTAGTGGTAAGCAAGGTATTAGAGTTCAGGAGACAAATTTAAGCTAAAAAATAAGGATTTGGGGATCTCTGACATGCAATTCTAAATATAATTATTCAATGAGATTAAGTAGAAAATAACAAAAAGAATATCTTGAGAACACCAACATTAAATAATACTCAAAAATTAGAAACATTTATACCAAGGAACACTTTGGTATGTTGCAGTTTTCTTGAAGATTGAAACATTCTATCCTGCAGGGAAGATCCTTAAACCAGAAAATTAGCTTCAGGAAGTCCCTGAAACTAACCAGATTGACTAGGCCCCTCCCTCCCGAAAGAAAATATTAAAGGCTGCAAAGATTAACACGCAGGTAAGCAGAGCTATAAAGAAGACTCTGAGACCAGACCATCTGCCCAGAAGAGGTTTAGAACAAACAAGTCACCTAGAAATGACACTTTCCAGCCTGTTGTAGTGCAGGGTGCAGTATGCTCCAGGTTCCCAGTTTTAATTTTTTTTTTTTTTTGAATTGTCGTCCATGCCAGGGTGGTCTTTGGTGATGCATGCAACTATCTTTGAGTCATTTCTTCTCATGTAAGTAAATCCTCACCCTTATTACTGTAAGTCACCCCCACAAAACTCATTGGTTCACCAAATTAGACTTTGGTGGTATTTGTACTTTGGTCTGTCATTGGATCCCTACCTGAGATAAGTAGGCATATGTGTGTTTCATCTCCCCAGGAAAAGTCTTGTCACACAACACCCTATGTACTAGACAGGACATGATATCTGATAAATACAGCCAAAATCAAAATAGACAAATAACCCTCAAGGACTTACATTTCCATGTAGAGAAGGGAACACAATAAACAAACAAGAAAAGTATTTTTATGCTAGATGGTATGACCTCTGGGAAGAAAATTGAGGAAGGGATGATATCAGTCTAAGAGAGGGGAATATGAAGGATGCTCAGAAGAGAAATTGCCACTAAAACGGTAAAATTTTGGTAAAGACCAAAATCTAAAATCATTGATAGGTTAAGCCATGAAATGACTTTCTTCGACAAAGTAAAAAAAATATGCAAGATACATACATGCCTGATATTTTCTAGGAAGAAGGAGACCAAAGTGACAGAGATTGGTAAAAAGAAGAAAGTAATGGGGGGGCGGTATATGTGAAAGACAATGGAAGAAGAAAATCCAACAGGTCCGGGGAATTAAGGACTGTGTTGGTTTTGGGAAATCTTTGATTTTGAACTACCAAGGGGCACTATAAAATCAGAAAGTATTTTACATTATTTTCTTGGTAGTCTGCTATTTTACTTGAGCATGCGCCTTAGCAAATGACTTCCTAGATCCTTATGACTCCATGACAGGAACTCTGACCTTTTGGAAGACTAGATAAATTTGCTAAGTAGTTCTCTGGAAGTCAAAGGGTACCTTTGAGACATCCTGAAGAAGTGTGTGTAATTTGGGAAGTACAAGGTGGAAATCCGCGGTCCCCTTTTTCCAATGCCGAGGGCAGTGTCATGGGTTGAAGTCAGCCTTTCTCTTATCACAGCATTCAGCTGGGAAGGGAAGCTTTTAGATGATAACTTTAAGGCTATCCGGAGAAATTTACTCCTTGGCTTTGAAAATACTACCACATTATCATAATCTCCTCAATTGGAATATGACTCATTGGGCCAAGGATGAGAGGGAGGACTGAAGTAAACAAGCTGTCTGTGGATCTTCCACACAGTTATTCTTCAAGCAATTTTATCATTGGTGTGGCTTTTAGTTGTTTCTAGCATGTTTATAATGTGGGCTTCTGAACTGCAATATATTTGTGACACTGGATCCCAGAAGGTGTGAAGAATAAGGGCAGGCAAGCAAAAAGGATTTGTCACCACTAACTTGATAGTGTCCTGTTCTATTAGATCTGGTTTCGCCTGAGTTTCTAGCCCTTATTTTATGATGACAGAAATGATGGCATCTTTGTGTGCTCCATAAATGGCAGAAACTGGCTGATGGCATGGGATGAAAGTATTCTTGGCTGTATTAGGAACTTGATTTTCATGGTCTATGCAGTAATAGATCTGGAAACCTGATTTTCCCCCTCTGTTCTAGACAATGTTGTCAGTTGACACTATTGTGTCTTGTTATTCTTGCCTGTAGCATGAACAACTGGATGTACAATAAGTAAAGTTGTTTCCTAATATCTATGGCAATTATCTGTCATATAACATTCAACTTCTCTATCAAGCTATGAGATTTGCATCTCCTTTGGCTTATCTTATGCAGGAATGATAACTGCATTGCACACTGTACTCCCTTCGTACAGACATTGCAAACAGATCACGATTTTTACCCCCTATTGATCCTGACAGGCCTCAGGGTCACCACGCCATAGGTAGCCATGCCAGGTAATTGGAGATAACACTCATATTGAAAGTGATTTGCAGCCTTATCCTTAAAGACATGGCCATGCCCCAGGCAACAATTCCCAGTACAGTTGAGAACACTTACATCCCACCCCATTATTTAATTTACCCCATTTCTAGAGCATTCTTAGATACCATCATTTGTGCCACCATTAAGTGGTTGCTGGTGGCCTGGGCATAAGTGATAGGGATCAATTAGCTTTTCAGCCCGGAGGCTAAAATGTACAAATGTCACTGCCTTCCTTTATAAAGCCAGCCTCAGACCTGGGAGTGTGGCTCTCTTCATAAGAGATAAACTCAGACATTCAACAAGTAAAAGGCTTAGAGGCTTCTTGATCTTTGTTCTCCTAGCCACTTATTTTCTTATTACCTAATTCGATGGGAGCATAGATCAAGAAATCTGTGTTTATCTGAGTTCTAATGAAAAGCCCAAACAGTATTATTAGGTAACCGTGATGTATTTTAATCTGATGACAGCTTGTGACCCACAAATTGCTGTTTAAAATTAAATTGAATCCAAAATGAAGCTGGCAAGCCAACTACAATATCAGACTTGCAATCTGTTTTGACAGAACACCATCCTAAAGCACTGTATTAAACAATGGACGCATATGTAGCTTACTGCAACTGAATCTGAAATGTACAGCGGTGCACTTGTTGCCTTAGGAAGCTAAAATTGTTTGCTCTTATTTTTAGTCTTTCTGAAAACTAAGAAAACAAAAACCAGAGTGTTTTGCTTTGACTTTGGCAACACCCCCTAGGCAAAGCTGCAGGTATCACCAGGGAATACAGATTTCTAGGTTTCCCCTCTGATGAAAAAAAGTTCTCTATTTTCCTTCTCCTTAGGGTTCATCTATAACAAATTAGTAATATTTTTTCACACACTTAACATCGAGTCTATTTATAACTTTATGATTATAACTACCTAAGATGCATACATTACAATCCTCAACATTTGTTTATATATAATTATCAAAAAATAACTACACTGATGTTTTTTTTTATTTTTTTTTACACTGATGTTTTTATCAGATAATTAATGACAACTTGATAGCAATGAAAACTTTTTTGGCAATGGTTAGTTCTGTCAGGGGTGGCATTAAATACTGTGGGATGGAAAACAAGAACAGCCTGTATGCTTTTCACCCTATATTTTAACATTAAGTAATTGTATATGGCAATGAAGTGATTCATTATAGTTGTTTCCTAATAATTTAATAACCAAGTTATAGCTTTTTCTCCCACTGATTTTCAAGACACTGGAGAACCACCTAAAACTCCACAATGTAATGCTGTAATTATAATAATTAACATGCATGCTTAATTATAGTCTTATTTCTATACATCGTTTGCTTCTAAATTCACAGAGCATTTAAGCAATCGCTAGGAAAAGAAAGTACTATATTTTATTCTTGTTATTGCAAATATGGAAAAACAGCACCCACTATTTTAAAGAACTACCACAAGGATTACTGTCTCACAGCCATGTTTTGTGCTTATGGACACAGTAATATAATGCACCCCCCTCAATGTACTTATAGAAATAAATGTGTATGAACGGATAAGACCCAAACTCAAAGAAAAGCTACAGGGATATTGCATGGGCAATTGCTGTCATAGCAGGGTCCCTTAAACAGCTCTGGCTTGTTTTATTTTGGTGTGTGTGTGTGTGTGTGTGTGTGTGTGTGTGTGTGTGTGTGTGTGTGAAAATTATACAGAGTACAGTCCAGCGTGCCTGTTCACTGTATTAGAGGTGCCAGGTGACACTGAATATAAAATCCCGAGGCACTTTATCTGGCTTGCCTCCCTAGACCTGATATCGTTTCTCGTATCGAATCTATTTTTATTCGGTTGCATTCTCTCCCTGTCTCTCTTCCAGTCTATTCTATGGAGACAGTGATAAGCCCTAGCTTGGTTTCTGAGTGTGGCTGGGTTTATCTTTACTGACTGCGGTTACTGACCATGGTGCTGAAAGAGAGAAGAGGCTCCCGTTTGGAACCTTTCTTGACTCTTATTGGTTCAGAAAATTAGAGTGACAAGAGCAGGAGCCCAAACAGCCTGGAGCAGCGCTGTTAATAAACCATGTATTTGGCTGTTAGGGGCAGAGATGTGGTTCATCAGGTTACAGTCAGAGCATTCCTGTGAGCGCTCGCTCACTAAACCGTGGAACCTTACAGATGTAGCTGCTGCAGTAGAGCGGCTCCATCCAGCAGGATGTCTGGTCTCTCTCCTGCAAACTGTGCAACCAACTGCAAAGCCTAGAAGCACAAGCAGGGGAGCTGGATGGAGGGGGGAAACAAATCTACATTCAAATTTAAAAATGTTCACTCGTAGTCGTGCAAGGTAAAAATGAAGTGCTGATTTTAGCATAAGTTTTCAGGTCCAGCCAGCCTTCCAACAGGTGCACTCTCTCACCCCTCAGATGCTATCCCAAACCTTCTTCTGCTAGGCAAGCTTTCCCGGGAGTCCTTAAGCATGCTTCTCATCTTATCCTCAGCTCCAGCCCTGAGCCCCGCAAGCCCTTACCTGCAGCGTGAAGATTAAGAAGCAGGCACAGCGCCGGGAAACCGACTGCTCTCCTCATAGTGTGTGCATTGAGGGGCGGAGGAGAAACTCCGCCGCGACCCCACTCCAAGCAAAGTGTTGTTTGAGAGGACCACTGCCAAGAGTCTTCTGATCCCAGGCATCCGATGAAAGGGTCCTCTGCTGGGGTTCGCAGAACGGTGTGTGGCGCCGCCGACAGAGCCCAGCTCTGGCTTCACCTCCCTAAGGGGTGGGCAGGATGCTGCGGGTGATGGGGACTCGAGGTGGGCGGGGGCAAGACACTCAAAGAAGATGAGAGCTTGGCCTTCTGGTAGCCCGCAGCAGGCGGTGAGAGTGGGGTGGACTCCAGAGCCAGTCTCGGAGCCAGACAGCACCTCTGCTGCCAGTGCAGCTAGCAGCAGCCCGACGCGTAGCGGCACTGAGCATGCCCAGCGCCAGCCCTGGCTCAGGAGTTTCAAATCGAAATTCCACCTCTCCGGGTCTTAGCTGAGGCTGGAGGGGGTGCAAGCTCCGCGGGGAGGAGGGTTGGGCTCGAGGCAAGCTTTAGCGACCTGGGTCCCTCCAAAATCTGGGCGTGGGGAGGAGCGAACTGGGGCGGAGAGAGGCGGGGCCGTGTTTACAGAAACCAAAGAAGGAGATGGAAGGAGCCACCCATCTGGGTCCTTTCCTTGCACTAGGTTTACCCGAGGACTTAGCTCACTGTTGGGACTCTTTGCAGGCTGACCAGCTTCGCTGTTTGCTTCTACCTTACAGGAGCAAAGGCTAGCAGCGAGTTCTGGCCTGCTCGGGCAAGCCTGCAGTGTGCAGGTTAGCTGGGTATTCTGAGAGCGCCCCCTTCCTGTCCATTAGCTTTCCTCATGCTTCTTTCCCTCAGCCCTTGTACTTCCAGGAGAGTCAAGCTTCAAGTCTGTGATTGTAGTGGCTGAAAGCAGGGAGGTCATCCTTACCCGGTTGGGAAGTGTGTCCATGAAAATTGAAGGAAAGAGATGATCTTTGTTAATTATGGACATCATGTAATACATACATTATGCCCATATATATGTATACAAATATACACACATTTATTATATATTTCATATAAATGTAACCTATACACTATGATGGGACCTAAGTTAATTATTTCCATAAAATTATCATATATGATATATTACATATGTGATAGATAATATACGTAATGTGATGGAACTTAAGTCAATTACTATACACACATACGTAATACACACACGTCTGTATGTATATGGGTACTTTGAATGTATGCATGTCTGTCCACCACACCTGTGCCTCATACCCTTGGCGGTAAGAAGAGGTTTGCCAGAAGCCTAGAACTGGAATTCTCGATGGTTGTGAGCTGGGAATAGGACCTGGGTCCTCTGGATGAGCAAGCCAGTCCAGTCTTTTCATCTTTTCATCGATTAGCCATATCTGATCCAGCTGTGTCTTTAGCGAGGCCACGGCAAGCTGCAGAATGTGTGTGCTTTGAATTTCTTTATCTACATCGGTAGGGTGGAGATTCTTATTAATCAAGTGGTTACTACTCTAAGCCAGCATATCCCTCAGCCAGGCCTCCCTTCCCTATGTGATTTCAGGACTGTTCATCGTTCTGCTTCTGTCCATGGGTCTAGCTACTGCCTCTTAGTTAATGGACCTTACTTTGGACCACTGCCACAGCAGAGCTTACAGAGGTCTAATTTGCTCCTTTTTTTTTTTTTTTTTTTTTTTTTTTTTTTTTTTTT